>NC_048299.1:82055781-82360699 GCF_013100865.1 Trachemys scripta elegans
GACACCACCGTACAAATAAGCGATGGCCACATTAACACCACCCTATACCGAAAACCCACCGACCACTACGCCTACCATCATGCCTCCGGCTTCTACCCCGGTCACACCACACGATCCATCGTCTACAGCCAAGCACTGAGGTACAATCGCATCTGCTCCAACCCCTCAGACAGAGACCAACACCTACAAGATCTTCACCAAGCATTCTCAAAACTACGATACCCACACAAGGAAATAAAGAAACAAATCAACAGAACCAGACGTGTACCCAGAAGCTTCCTGCTACAAGACAGGCCCAAAAGAGAAACCAACAGAACTCCACTGGCCATCACCTACAGTCCTCAGCTTAAACCTCTCCAACGTATCATCAGTGATCTACAACCCATCCTGGACAATGATCCCTCACTTTCATAGACCTTGGGAGGCAGGCCAGTCCTCGCCCACAGACAACCTGCCAACCTTAAGCATATTCTCACCAGCAACCACACACTGCACCATAACAACTCTAACTCAGGAACCAACCCATGCAACAAACCTCGAGGCCAACTCTGCCCACATATCTACACCAGCAACACCATCACAGGACCTAACCAGATCAGCTACAACATCACTGGCTCATTCACCTGCACGTCCACCAATGTTATATATGCCATCATATGCCAGCAATGCCCCTCTGCTATGTACATTGGCCAAACTGGACAGTCACTACGCAAGAGGATAAACGGACACAAGTCAGATATCAGGAATGGCAATATACAAAAACCTGTAGGAGAACACTTCAACCTCCCTGGCCACACAATAGCAGATGTAAAGGTAGCCATCTTACAGCAAAAAAAACTTCAGGACCAGACTCCAAAGAGAAACTGCTGAGCTCCAGTTCATTTGCAAATTTGACACCATCAGATCAGGATTAAACAAAGACTGTGAATGGCTATCCAACTACAGAAGCAGTTTCTCCTCCCTTGGTGTTCACACCTCAACTGCTAGCAGAGCACCTCACCCTCCCTGATTGAACTAACCTCGTTATCTCCATACTGATTTATACCTGCCTCTGGAGATTTCCATTACTTGCATCTGAAGAAGTGAGGTTCTTACCCACGAAAGCTTATGCTCCCAATACTTCTGTTAGTCTTAAAGGTGCCACAGGACTCTCTGTTGCTTTTTACAGATTCAGACTAACGCGGCTACCCCTCTGATACCTGGATCAATCTAGTTTCCAGCCAGATAGGTCACAGAGGGGAGCCAGGCTCTGTTGGTCGTGATCCGCTGCTCCTGGAGTGTGGCAAGACGAACCTGAAGTCCCATGGCAAAGCACCTTGTTCTTATAGTCTTTTTTCTCTGTTGAAATCTATAGATTTTGCTGTGTCAGTTTCTGATCTGTTACTCCTTAATTGGTGGTATCTTTTGATGTAAACATTCCAAAACACCTCCATGGGGGTCATCCTGTCCCAGATTTGATTTAATCACTTGTCTTTAGGAGTGCCAGCCCTACCTCAGGGTCGTCAATCTGCCCTTCCTTCATTATGGATGCGCGTTGATGGTGTCGTTAAGTCTCTCCACTCCTCCTTCCTTGACCATTTGGCTATAACAATGGCCTTCACACCTTATCTTTTCCTGATGCATACATTCCTCATTCGCACAAACAATCTTTTACAGAGACCTTCAAAGGTATGCAGCAGTTTTTATGTTGAGCAAGAAAAGGCATTGTAAATTAAACCTTGCTAAGTTTCATAACCAAAACAATTCACATTGAGGCCCAGGCCTTCAACATTCCTCTAATCTACTTAACACAGACACAATACAAAATCCTGTCTCTTACTAGCTAAACCTTAAAACAAAGAACTAAAAGGGCCTAATTTGTAATGCGTGGGAAACAGAATCTCTCCTAGCCCCAAAGGGTCATTTCTTTCTGCTATTCAAATGGGGTGGCTGGTAGAATAAAATCAAGACATACATTAGTACCTTTATTCTTATAGTACAATTATACAATCCTGCTCCTACATGTGCCCAGGATGGTGACCAACGCACAGCACTGACAGCCCTGGCAGAGACAGAGGGTGAGTGGAGCAGTGCAGTGCTGCCCTGCCCTGGAGCCAGCTCCCAGGCTGTATCAATGGGCGCATGAGCAATGACCCTTGTAATTTGAAAAACATTCATTATACACCCAGATTTTTATTTCCAAAGTGCCAGAGCAGAGCTCCAGGCTGGATTTCAGGTGCTGGAGGGCTGCTTCGGGCCGCTCCAGCAGCACTACCTCTGGATCCCTAGTCCCCAGTGCTGCCCCTCTGCATGGATGAAGGAGCCTATTGCAGGGCAGGAGGAAGAAGTACTATCATATCTATTATCCCTCCACCCCCTGCAGGCTCTGCCAGCTGCAGCAATCCAGGAACCTTCTGGCACCAGCAAGAGCTAGGGTGGGAGGCATTAAGTGGGGAGGAGCAGCACCATAGATGAGTCAAGATGGAGGTGGACATGGGACAGAACCAAGGGAAAAGAAGGTTGGGGAGGGACCTGATCTGGTGGTTGTGTGTCCCCTTCTATCCCCTCCATCCTTAGTAAAATCTGAATTAAGGACTGAAGTTAATGGGAGTTTTTTGTATCCTATGGGTGGAGACCTGGGTCATTTTCTCTCTTTGTAATCTGATGTTAGAAGTGGATCTTATGGACTCATATATGCGATCAACATGGGGATGAGCTATTTAAATGGATAAGAGACTGGATCAAAGTCTGAGGGCAAAGACAGGATTTATGAGAGGGACTGCTTTTGGATGGAGGTGACATGAAGTGTCACAAGCATCAGTAGTAGGAACCATTTAGTTCCCTTTATCAGTGATCTGAAAGAGGGGAAGTGAAGTAAGGAGACAAAATTTGTACCTGATGCCAATCTGGTAAGAGGAGGAAGTGTCTGATAATCTGAGTTACAACAGACACAAAATCTAGAATGGCTCAGAGAGAGAGACTAGTTCAACAACAGATCTGTGCCTTATGAAAGTCAGCCAAGAAACGCATTAATCAATGAGATGAGGGTTAAAATGGGCATTTAGATTCTTAAAGTTAATTCACTGGAAAAGATTCTGTACAAACCTAGTGTAGAGTGAAATCTTTTTGCACAGTGCTTAAAATAGGTAAAGAATTCATACAATTCTAGGATGTATAAACATAGTTACTAAAAACATATTATGGCAAATAATAATAATAGGTTAAATCCCAAAGTTCTTAATTCAGTTTTTATTTACTTCTTACTCAGGTGAAATTCTCATTGATTTAAATGAGATTTTTGACCGAAAAAGGGTTTGACCTGATGATTATACTGTTGTAAAGGAATTAATGAGGCCTCATTTGCGACATTATGCTCAATTCTGGTCATTTTATAATTTTTCCTGAGTATAAACTGACAAAGGAATTGGATTAATGATTATGATGCTCTAAAGGGAGTGGTTCTGGTTGTTTTGTTATGAAAGGGATAGATTATTATAGGGATGGTGACTATATGGATATAGTGGTATGCAACCAAAATGATTCAGGAACATTGGCAACTTAGCCAAACAGAAAGCTACAGAAGCAAGGTCTTTGGGAAAGAAGTGGCTAAGAAGGTACCTTTGATGTACACCATACACTGTTTTGAAGAGGATAAACTGAAAAGTATCTATGCTACAGGCAAGAGAAACTATTTTGGATTAAGTCACATAAGAACCAGAAGGCACAAAGTCAAGTTAAGCAAGGTCAGGTTTAAGAACGTAAGAACAACCATATTGGGTCTGTCCAAAAGGTCCATCTAGCCCAGTATACTGTCTTCAGTGGCCAATGCCAGGTGCTTCAGAAGGAATGAATAGAACAGGTAATCATCAAGTGATCCATCCCCTGTCGCCCATTCCCAGCTTCTGGCAAACAGAGGCTAGGGACATGTCAGAGCATGGTTTTGCATCTCTTCCCATCGTGGCTATTAGCCATCCTCCATGAATTTATCTAGTTCTTTTTTGAACCCTGTTATAGTCTTGACCTTCACAACAACCTCTAGCAAAGAGTTCCACAGGTTGACTGTGCGTGGTGTGAAAAAATACTTCCTTTTGTTTGTTTTTAACCTGCTGCTTATTAATTTCATTGGGTGAAGCCTAGTTCTTGTGTTATGAGAAGGAGTAAATAACACTTCCTTATTTACTTTCTCCATACCAGTCATGATTTTATAGACCTCTAACATATCTCCCCTTAGTCATCTCTTTTCCAAGGTGAAAAGTCCCAGTCTTATTAATCTCTCCTCATATGGAGGCTGTTCTATACCCCTAATCATTTTTGTTGCCCTTTCTGTATCTTTTCCAATTCCAGTACATCTTTTTTGAGATGGGACGACCACATCTGCTTGCAGTATTCAAGACATGGGCATACCATGGATTAATATAGAGGCAATATGGAATTCTGGCAGAATTTCTCTACACAGAGGGCACTCAGTAGTATAAAAGTGCCACTCGTGACTCTATAGTTAAGTCTGAGTTTTGAATGTAAAATGGAGATTGAACTACTTTGTTACATATGAAGAATGCAGCACGTCCTCCCCAAGATTACAGCATGAGTACAGAATGAATTTCCAGTGAATTTACAAGTAAATCAGTAATGAGTTAAAATTAATTAAAAATGGGTCATTTAAGAAATATAGCCCCATGGTGTCAGACCATTATTTTGTCTTGAGTGATCTTAATAATAGAATAATGCAAATACTTCATTTCCCATATGGTTAATACTAACTGACTTATGCACTGGCTACATCTGAAGAAATTATTTTTCAGATTAATGGTAATTTTTGCTCCTATGCTTCCTAAATTAAAGTTTCTTCTTCAGCAGAATCCAATGAATAATATTCTGCTGTAGAGAACTTCAGGAAAAATGACTGCCTTTCAAAACGACTGCAGGAAGGCTATAGGCTGCTCTTAGCAAAAAATGCTCTCTTTCAAAATGGCCACCAACTCCCATTGCTCCCATTTAGAGTGAAGCCAAGCTACCCTTAAGGAAGATAGTGGCACCTGACAGCATACTCCGTGTGCATCTGTGCATGTGTACATGTGTGCGAGGGAATATGAGGAAGTGGGTGGGAAAACTGGTGTGCATGCGAGTGCCTAGGAATGTAAACGTCACAAGCTGACTCTATCCAAAGTGGGATAAAGCAGCTGGAGTGTACTTCTGAATCTGACCCTAAAGGTAAAATTAAAAGAAGATTTATGATTGATTCTACATATGATCAAATCATTAGAAATATCACATGGTAACATTCTATTTGGGTTCCTTATTTACTGTTCATGTATCATATTTAAAAAAAAAAAAAGGAAATTCCTAGATAAAAAGGATGTTAAACAAGAGTTAATGTTCAAAGTACATCTCAGTAACCTGATGCAGGTATGTTGTAATTATCCAAAACCAAGCATTACAAACCCAGGAAATTCAAGAGTTAAAGTTAAACATAAAATAAAGCCAAACATGCGAAGATATGGAAATACACATTTAAGAAACCCAACCAACTTTGACTCCACCCTGTAGTAACACAAATGATCAAAAAAATCTAATGTGTCTTTAAAAATCAATTTAATGTAACTGGGAGCACAACCATTTCTATGCAGTAATCATAATGGTATCAGTATTGCATACTGTTACTACACGGTGGAGCTAAGACTCTCCAAAGTTTTAATAGTTATTTATGCTGAGTTGATTAGTATTCTTCCGTCATTTGTCACTTCTAGACTCAGTTGGTCCAGCCAGTCCAGAGATGTATAGTGGAAGTGGTTGCTATGCACAAAATATGAATTAATTTATTGATCCCTGCCTTTTATTCCCAAGGTTGGTATGGATTAGCATGGAAGTTCAAGGTATACAGTGTTGGGGGACAATTGATTACAACTGAATATTCTAAACTAAACTAAAACGCCCTTAAAAATTGAAATTACTGACTGGGCTTTTTAATGATTTACAGATATAATGCAGGACTTTGAATAAAAAGTTTCCTGAAAACCTATGTTTGGAGAAGAAAAAGAAATGTTGACATTGAAGGTTATGGTTTTTTCCATAACTTAATTAAAGGTTATGATGATACATATATACTGAATTGTGGTATTAAAATATAAAGATGAGGAATTGCTGAATTGTAAAAATAAACGTTTTGTTAGTTTAGTTTAGTTTTGTTTGTTAGTTTAGTTTAGTTTTGTGAAGTTCTGCAACAGTGAATACAAACCATGAGTAAACAACAAGGACTTTTAAATGCATCATGTGAGTTGCTGAAGGGAATTATATTTCACTGGTGAAGGATGACTTGATGTTGTTTAGAGTGGAAAACTTGGAAAATCGTTGCAAAAACAAGAAACTTGTGTATGCTTAATGTAAAGGAAGGTTGAATTAGAAGCAGCTGTAGATGGCATTTGAAATTTTTTTCAATGTTGCTGGGGAAAAAAACATAATTGCTATTACTAATGGAACTGAGGTTCTAGATAGGATCCTTGGCCAACCCTCTGATATTACATACACAAAGGATTGCTCTGCATGAAATATTAAATTTACAATGTGTGTTTAAACTAATGATTTACACTGATTTACGTATGATTTATAAATGCCCACTTTATTTGCAAATCTTATTTAAATAGGAGTTAACCAAGATCTTAAAATGCTTGACATAAGATATGTAAATTATTACTATTTATTACTTGCATTGTGCTAGCAGTGTACAGAGACATAATAAGAGATTGTCCCTACCCTGGAGAGTTTACAGTCTAATCTGAGACAAGACTCAACAGATGAATGTAACAAAAAATGAGAAAGTTTAAGGGGAGTGAGGACAAAATAACAGTAATAAGAACATGCGTTTACATAGGATAGCTATGCATACAATTAGATAGTTTAGAATCAATTACTTTAAAAACAAGAACAACAAATACTTTATAAGACAAATATCAGAAGTCCCCACTGGACTCTCTATCTAGCAATCGGCCGATAGAAGTTGGTCTTGAGGAGAAATTTGAAGGAGGACAGGATTGTGTCTTTAAATTATCTGATCTAGTTTGCGTGTTAATGTATGTTTGACATGGGCCCCAGACACAAAGTTTGCATCTGCATGCAAACTTCAAACATCCCAAAGTACAGGGTGCAGGAGGGAACTCTGGGGGTTTAGATCTGGAGGTTTGGTTTGGTTTATTATGAAGATAGGAAATTTGGATTTGGTTTGGGGTTTGGATTTTGAACAGCCCCATAGTTTGGGGGTGTTTGGATCTTATTTTTAGGTTTGGGACCAGCTCCAATATAAATGTTTGTAAAATTAATATTGGGCTAGATTGTCCCTGTGTTCCAGCCCTTTTAATAGCACAAAAAATAGGCCAGAAAACAGCTTGATCTGGACAGCTGGTACAGAGCATGTGTAGCCAACATCTGAACCATACCTCAGCATAGGGGGTGTGTATGGGGCAATAGGGTGTGTAGCACAGTGCTCCAGCAATCCCAGGATAGCATGCCCTCCCTTGGTATTGCCTGTTGGTGTATTTTAGAGCAGCTCTGGGGCCAAGACTGATACAGATCAGCCCAGGGAATCAAGGAACCATAATTGACTCAATGACCAGCCTCACCCCATCTCCTGTACAAAGCACATCTTTTTGCAGAATTGAATCTGGGCTGTTAAGAATAATTTAACAAACTTTGCTCACTGAATATCATATTCTGAGGGTCCATTGACTGGAGTAAATAGGAAATAATTCAGTTTAATTCATTGAACATACTCCAGCTGTACACCAGTGTAATTGAGATCAAGTCTGGGTCTCAGTGAGTAAGCAATGATTTACAGTAAGATACAAATCATATGTGACCAAAGACTGATTGTGCAACATTTATACCTCTGAGATAGCATGTAAATTGAGAAATTGCACCACAGTACAGTTTACCACTAGTGCTGGCATATATGCATCCTTCATTTTTCATGTAGTGATTTAACTGGGTCTGGCCAGGAAATGAATAATTGTCATGCTCTTGTTGTGAATTTTGTTTTGTGTGAGCTTTGCATATTTTTCCTTTGTCTGGAATGTGCTGTTTTGAATGTGACAAAATAAGAGAATGGTCTTCATAGGAATTTGGATGCAGATTGGATCTTGCATTTTTTAAAACATGCCTTCAAAATAAACAATGCCACCCAGGCAGGGTGATTAAATTACCACTGTTACTTAATTCAGTGGCTATAATCACCAGTTTTTCGAAGCCACGTTGATCCAAAGTTCATCCAAAAGCTTGCCTAAACCGATACACCTTATACTGTGGCCAGAATGCTCCTAAACTGTGGTTCTGGCAAATTGTCCGAGGGGCAAGTTACCGCAGCAAGGCCCCTATACAAAATATGAACCAATTATAGTGCAAACCTGGTTGTCTGAACTCTGTTTAGCAGGAACCTGCTTAAATGACATTTATTTATGTATCCTCAGGTTGTATCATACTCCGGAATGAAAACATTGGGTGCCTTTTCAGTGTAGCCACTATAACATGATCCATGTTCCCTGGAGCTGAATGGACTAATGTAGCTGAAGTCGACATACTTAGATCTACTCACCGCAGTGTCTTCACTGCGGTAAGTCGATGGCTGACACTCTCCCGTCAACTCTGCCTGTGCCTGTTCCCCTGGTGGAGTACCAGAGTCGATGGGAGAGCGCTCGGTGGTCCATTTATCATGTCTAGACTAGACGCGATAAATTGACCCCCGCTGGATTGATCACTGCCCGTTGATCCAGCAGGTAATGTAGACAAGCCCTAAATGCCCTACTGGACTGACATAACTCCACCTCCACGAGAGGTGTAGGGCAACACAGTGTCTGTGTAGAGTTACTTACTATGGCTGTTGGCTGTCCTGTCAATTTCATCATGAAATTGACAAGAAAGCTGGGCAGTTAGAGCCCACCTTCCCCCAACTCCTTTCTTCCCACTCAGGGAGGCAAGAAGTGTGGGTGGCTGTCCTGCTCCCGACTGGGAGCAGGGAGCCAAGAGTCTGGGGGAGGAGGGACAGCTGGGCTCTGGGAGGGGAGCTGCACAGAGCTGAGATCCCTGGCTCTCAGCCTCCACCCCACCATCCCTCATCCGTTGGTGGAGGTGCTTCTGGTGAGGACACGCACCACCAACAGAAGAAGGGCAGTGTGGAAATCCGCCACTGCAGTAATTACTGTGGTGGCTGTAAGTCGACTTAACATACATCGACTTAGGGCTGTAATGTAGACATGTCCTCAGTGCCTTTCACCTGGCTGCCCCATCATCTGTAACCCTGTTTATCGGAAAATTTCTGATGCCCCTGAGGCTTTTGGATAAATGGAGTTTATATTGTATTTGAATGATGTTGCTCATTTTCTCTCCTTGTTTAACTTTTCCTAGCTATGAAAACCCCTCCAACATATGTACAGTTTGCAGTAATTGGGAATTTAATAGTTGCATTTAAAAAATGTTTCAGATGGCCTCTGTAAAAGCAACCGAGGATATTTTCTTTAGCTGCTCTATGCTCCAAACTATAGTCTTTCATCTGAGTTATGCGTATTGATTTTTGTGAGGCTATTTTGATCTTGTGTTCATTTTCTGTTGTCGGGTTTTTTTCCGCAAGCTTTCTCTGCCAAGCATGATCAAATTTATTAGTTTAAAACAACAACAACAACAACAAGAAAAGAAAACCATAAAAGCCACGAGACATATCTAAAAATTCCACCTGGCATCAGTGTTGCATCACAGGGTGAATCATGATTCTGACCAGCAAAACATTACAGTATTTTTCTTCTTTCTCTTGCTGGACTATCAAAAAACCTATCAATTATGTTTAAGCAATTCTAAAACCATAAGGTTGAACTAGGGACATAAATGTTTTTCATCAGGTAGCGAATACTCCCCATGAATCTACTACACAGGATTTACTATTCACTTAGGTAACAGAGCCTATGTGAAAATTCTCTTCCAAGAGTTTAATAAGTACTTTTAATCTTTAAAGTATTTTATAAATGTTCATTTATTAATCCTCATAACACTCCAGAGAGGGAGGTAAACAAGTATTATTATTATCTGTTATAGACTGAGAAACTGAGATGGAGAGGCTAAGTAACTTTCTCAAGGGCACAGGTGGAGTCAATATCAGAGCTGGAATTAGCAGTCAAGAGTCTTTGTCATAGGTTGTAAAGGCCAGTGTCATGCATTTGATCCTTGGCTGATTAAGAGTTATGAACATTAGGTTGCAGTGAAAAGCCCATATTATTTATATCTTTTTTGAGAGTCAATGGGTATATGTTGTTGCTCTATCTCAAATGCAGTGACACTAGTGCAAGATTCAGTAGAATCAAATTGAGAAGAATGCAGGGTATTTGTTACAGACATTAGCCTATAGTTTCTTATAATGACATCTCTATATAAATGATAATTCAACAATTCTATGTTAGAATTATTTGCTGGTGACAAAATTTTCAGACTCAAAGGTATGGGGATAATTAGGCCTCTTGTTAATCATTCTGCAGTTTTTTTCCTCCTCAATAAAATGAGATTCACACAGATTAATTACTACCTGCTATAAATAAACTCTGAGAAAGGCAATCTGCATAGCAGAGGCAGAGGGTAACTGTCATTTAATATATCACAGCTTTCCACGCACCTGTTCTCCCAATGTTGTTACCATGGAAACCACACTTTATAAGAGAAGCTATGCATAATTAGCATGGATCGAGGTCTATATCAATCAGAATAATTCGGAAGAATACTAGGAGCCCAAAGGAGAAGGCAAAGGTACTTGTCTCAGTAGGAAGGTATCAGACCTCTGCTGTGTGGTAAATAGGGAGGCAGCTACTGTGGGAAATCAAATCAGCAGAATTAGCAATTACATAAAAAGCAATGTTACTTTCACTAAAAGAGAAAAACTTTGTCCCCTTGGTTTTCATTATAAACATTGTTTAAAAAGGAAGGGCACTAAAAACGAACAAATACATAAAAACATACTAATATACTAGCATTAATGCCCAGACACAAACCTGGAAATTCCAGGAATTTCACCGATAAGGCTGTCAGTTCTGCAAGAATGGTGTGACACAGAGGCATGCTGGTAAACTGACAACTTTACTTCCTGGTCCCAATCACCTGACCTTCAAAAGGGTTACAAAGATATATAAGGTGTACAGTTTTCTGACCTGTGAATTATTATAGTCATAATGCTGTGAACTAAAGATGGAACAACAGCTTTAACTTCATTTTTTCTTGCTTTTGTCAGTTTGTGTCACAACTACAACTTTTAAGAGAGGGATATAATGGATCTTTAAAATGTCTTTAAAAATCAAGAGTAGTTTTAAAAAGAAGTGGTAGGTGTGTGTGTGTGTGTGTGTGAGAGAGAGAGAGAGAGAGAATGAATCTTCTGCTAATGTCGTCTTGGCTCTGAATCTCTGTTGAACTTGATAGAATTTTAATAAAATTGCTACAGTACTGAAGTTGCCTCACAGTCTTTGTGGTAGTACATGAGACAATGTCTTTGAATTCTTAAGGGGTCCAATTTGCATGCAAGTGTCAGTGCGTAGCATTATATATTTCTATACTAAATATATTAAGCACTAATGATAAGATCCATCAAAAGGAAAAAATGAACAAAAGGAATTTCAGCTCTTATCTTTGTGTCGGTGTTTCTTGGCATTAGTGATAATAGGAAATAGTTTCAAATACAAAGACCAGTATGCTAGCAACAGTTATCCAACTAAAGTACCCCCACTTACATGTAATATGTCTAGATGTAGTAGGTTGTATTGTCTTGACTCTTAAAGATATCTGTTGAAATTACATCAGACCTGAAAGATTTGTAGACCTTATACAATGGGACAGTTAAAGTCCTTTCATGAAACCAGAATGGTCTTTGATACTATATAATACATAGTTCAAGAGTTCACTTTACATTACTATATAGATTGGACTCAGTGTGAAATGGAATGAAAGTCACAAATTGCTTCAGTTTATTTCAGTGGACTTTCGTTCCATGTATTATGAAGGTAAACTCCACTTATCTCAAATATTTTCTTTATCCATAAGCAGATTCCACTGTGAAGAGCTGCACTACAAACTGGTTAGGTCTCCTCCTTTGCTCAGTGAAAACTGTGGGAGGAGAAGAGAAGTTTGTTGACCAATATATGCGGATAATATGTATTATCCTCAGCGTTAAGCACAAATATTATAGCAGTTATGTAGCTTAGATTGCCCTATACCTTTAGTACAATCCTGTTCACTTGTGCTAAGTATCCCATAACACCTTGCTTTGGCTTAAATACTGCCAGGTTCAGGACATATGAATATTTTACCATAGCAACAGGTAGGGAGTTGCCTTCATGGCTTTGTATCTGGAATGTTAATACCCAAAACAAAAACAAGGAAAGGAACAGAACAACAAGTAAAGGAACTGGGACAAACTGATGGGTTGAATTTTAGTGACTTGTAAAGAAATGTGTAACTTGTAAAATCATCCTATAAATATTACCAGCTGAAATGTGTAACTTTGGGAACACACTTTCTGCATAAGGTGAATGTTGCATGAGATCATTTCCTGGAGACTGGTATCGTGTAGAACCTTTGTCCTGTACTATATTATTATTGGCTCAGAACAATAAACCTGACTGATATAGATTATTTGCTCCCTTGAGTATATTTAATAATGAACCAAAGTGTGGGCAAGCAATTAACTATACAATTTATCAACAAGTTGTTGCTATTTTTCACCTCCGCACTCCCCAGGGACTGGAGGTGGTGGGGCAAAAAGTTGACATTGTCAGCTTCCACCCATGGAGTGGAGGCTATGTCTTGTTTTTTTCTGTGACTGTGGCAGATAAAGAGATGATGATGTTGGTTCCCCGTACATCTATTGGGACTCGTATAGTCTCCAGCTTAGAAAATGACTGTCAGAGGGTGAGATGAAGAGACCCTGTACATTATGCCTGATGCTTGTGGGGAAGGGGAGAGAGAATGCAGCATTGAAAAGCTGGGTTGAAGCTATAAGTGAAACATTGTTTATAGGGAATTATTTGTGCCAGATCCTCACCCATGCCAGTTCTGCACCTGTTATAGGTGAAGGGGACAGGGAATGGGAGCCATAGGTCATTAACTCTGAAGCCTCATGAGCACAGTTTATATGTCAGTATTGTTAATTATGTCACCACTGATCATTTTAGCGCTAATATCCAGGTGATATGCTTATCTCACAATCTTTAACTGCATCTCATAACTTCCCGATGCCAAAAGCCCTGATTGTCCCCTAAGCAGCTACTAACATCCCCAGTTTCTCCTCTGATAACTTTTGTAACTGAACCCTTTGAGGAAGACTCAGGAAACTTGATAACAGCAAAGGTAAAGCTTATTCCTCTCAGTCTTTCACACAGCGCACACTCTTCTTTTCCTTCTCCTCTCTCACCGCCTCTTCCCTTGGTGCATCCTGGGAATTGTAGTTTCTGGACCAGAGGCTACAAGAACCACCAAGGAACAAACTTACAAACACAAACTGTGATAGCTGTCTGCCCAACCTAGATACAATATCTAAACTACAGATATGTGTTGTTGGTACAGCAATGCACAGGTGCTGGAACTAAGGGTGCTGGGGGTGCTGCTGCACCCCCTGGCTTGAAGTGGTTTCTATCATATACAGAGTTTACATTTGGTTCAATGACAGGTTTCAGAGTAACAGCCGTGTTAGTCTGTATCAGCAAAAAGAAGAACAGGAGTACTTGTGGCACCTTAGAGACTAACAAATTTATTAGAGCATAAGCTTTCGTGGACTACAGCCCACTTCTTCGGATGCATATAGAATAGAACATATATTGAGGAGATATATATACACACATACAGAGAGCATAAACAGGTGGGAGTTGTCTTACCAACTCTGAGAGGCCAATTAATTAAGAGAAAAAAAAAAAAAACTTTTGAAGTGATAATCAAGCTAGCCGAGTACAGACAGTTTGATAATAAGTGTGAGAGTACTTACAAGGGGAGATAGAGTCAATGTTTGTAATGGCTCAGCCATTCCCAGTCCTTATTCAAACCGGAGTTGATTGTGTCTAGTTTGCATATCAATTCTAGCTCACCAGTCTCTCTTTGGAGTCTGTTTTTGAAGTTTTTCTGTTGTAATATAGCCACCCGCAGGTCTGTCACTGAATGACCAGACAGGTTAAAGTGTTCTCCCACTGGTTTTTGAGTATTTTGATTCCTGATGTCAGATTTGTGTCCATTAATTCTTTTGCGTAGAGACTGTCCGGTTTGGCCAATGTACATGGCAGAGGGGCATTGCTGGCACATGATGGCATATATCACATTGGTAGATGTGCAGGTGAATGGTTCAATGGCTCTCATCACCCCTACACAAAACAATGTCTCTACTGCATTAAGATTGAAGGAGGATGTGTAGATGATCAGTTAGAAGCTCTTTCTAGATTCATAGATTCATAGATTCTATGACTGGAAGGGACCTTGAGAGGTCATCGAGTCCAGTCCCCTGCCCTCATGGCAAGACCAAATACTGTCTAGACCATCCCTGATAGACATTTATCTAACCTACTCTTAAATATCTCCAGAAATGGAGATTCCACAACCTCCCTAGGCAATTTATTCCAGTGTTTAACCACCCTGACAGGTAGGAACTTTTTCCTAATGTCCAACCTAAACCTCCCTTGCTGCAGTTTAAGCCCATTGCTTCTTGTTCTATCCTTAGAGGCTAAGGTGAACAAGTTTTCTCCCTCCTCCTCATGACACCCTTTTAGATACCTGAAAACTGCTATCATGTCCCCTCTCAGTCTTCTCTTTTCCAAACTAAACAAACCCAATTCTTTCAGCCTTCCTTCATAGGTCATGTTCTCAAGACCTTTAATCATTCTTGTTGCTCTTCTCTGGACCCTCTCCAATTTCTCCACATCTTTCTTGAAATGTGGTGCCCAGAACTGGACACAATACTCTAGTTGAGGCCTAACCAGCGCAGAGTAGAGCAGAGGAATGACTTCTCGTGTCTTGCTCACAACACACCTGTTAATACACCCCAGAAGCACATTTGCTTTTTTTGCAACAGCATCACACTGTTGACTCATATTTAGCTTGTGGTCCACTGTAACCCTAGATCCCTTTCTGCCGTACTCCTTCCTAGACAGTCCCTTCCCATTCTGTATGTGTGAAACTGATTTTTCCTTCCTAAGTGGAGCAACCCAAACCAAATTATTCTGTGATCCAGTAAAGCAGCAAGCTAGATCTTCTCTGTGTGCCTGTTTTTATTTTTTCTAGCATTCATTTTTTGATGAAAATAGCTATATATTTTGTCCCCTCTATCAAAACCAAGAGTTAAATTGTGTATAAAGTTGCCTTGAAACATAACATCATTTGTGCAAGTACCATGCACATATTAGAAAGAAGATGATAAATAGGAAGTTCTGATGGTACAGAGCCATGAACAATGTAGAGGGAACAAAGATTATTTTAAGAAATTGTTTTTAAGGTTTGCTAAAGGTGCTGGGCTGACAGGACTGGAAATGGATGTCCTGCATTTGTCAACAGAAAAAATACAGCCTGGGCAATCTGTCACACTACTCCACCAATGTGCTTCAACACTGACATGGAGGGACCACCACGCAGGATGAAAGAATAGTTCATTCTCTCTCTCTCTCTCTCAAGTCCTGGCCTCTGAACTGAGTCTGCCTATTGTGGTAAGGACACTTGTATACTAAGAACTGAATTGAGACCACTAGTTCATTTCATGCAGGTTACCTCAAAAAACCTTTCAAACGATGATAATCTTTTATGACTACCAACAATGGCCACATTTGAACCCGTGAACTCAAGATGAGAACCTCTGTATCTTATTACCAATCCCTCAGTGCCAGCCAGTGTGTTTGCAATAAAAATTTAATCATAGTCTCTGCCTAAATTTAATATGTCTTTTTGAGGAATGAAAGGAACACACAAAAGTCCTTCACACTCTGACCTTACAGTTATTGCAGCAGACCTGCGTGAAGGTGACAAATCCTCTCCCTTCTTAATTTAGGAAATTAGGTTCCAAATGTTCCACAATATCTCTGCTACTCTGGAAAGCAGCAACAGCTGAGTGGGCATCAGCAGTTGTTCCATATAATGTTTTTGGTGGCGCTTTCCACCCCCACGTGAGATGGAATGTTGGGGGGGAGGGGAACTGGTTTATTAACAATAGTGGATGTAGCAGGCAGGCAGAGTTATAGGAACAAGATCTTTATTGAATATGCAGAGGCCAGCATTATATCCTGATAGGCCTGTGTTTGTCTCATAGCAGACTGGCCCCAGAGCCTCATGTGCCCCACTAAACTGGATCCCTCTTGAAGCCTGAGCCTTTTTCTTCAGTTCCACTCATCATAATACCAACACCACCTCTTGTGACCACAGGTGCCATGCTTAAGCACAACCGCTGCCATAACCTCTCTCTGTTTTATTTCCATTTTTTCCCTCTTTCCTATCCTCTTCTGACTGCTCTTAATTCCTTTGTGCGCACGGCTGGGAAATGATGGACTCAAATATGAAGAAAAATGGGGAAGTCACATGCATAGCTGTAAATTACATAATACCTTTTACAGAATGTCTGGGTATAAATATTGTCCCTGATTCACCATCACCCTTACGCCAATATTATGCTAGTGTGACTGCATTGATTTAAATATAAAACTGGTGTAACGGAATGATGACTCATAAGCCATGATTCATATATTTCCCTATCTATCCCACACGTGGCCATGGAAGAGAACCCCCTAAATCTGAACTCCATATTTCAAAGGAGGTGCAAGAGAACGTGAGCTCACTTGCACAGCCCCCTTAAATCCTATCTTGTCATTTGCAGTGGGGGCACATACATTTCTCAGCTTATGGGGTCTGCCCCTAAGAGAAATGTGATGTATCATCATCTTGCTTCATTAACAAAAATCTTGACTGATAACTAAAACTAGAAGAAAAAAAGCCATAATTAATGATCATTCTAGAATAACTCAGCATTTTATCCCCCTGCCTTTTATCCTTAGGGAGGCATCAAGTTTTTAAGGTGCAGGGGCTGTTTGATTTCCTTAACGAAGAGTTCTACCACCAATGTAGGCACACACAGCTCTTCGCTTTTATTGCTAATGTGATGGATTCGTGGTGATTCCCTGTTACAAGCCCCATTCAAGTTATTTACAACTGCAGCAGAGGGATCAAAACAACACTGTGATAACTAGCCTCCATTGACACTGTCAGGTTTCGAGTTCTGAAAGAAAAATGTTGTTTCTAGCCCACAGCGACCCGTGTGCTGTGCATTTTGATGCAGATTTTTATTACACAGTCGGAAGCACAGGAGTCGTGGCTTGTAAAGGGGCTTAGATCAATACCTGAAAGTGATGAAGTCATGTCAGCAACAGGGTCAGCAGGCAACACATGTGGTACTTGCCCCATGGCATCAATCTCCAGGGAGGAGGAGGAAGTGCCTTTCTAAAGAGCCTCAGACTGTACGTGCACTTAATTAGAGCTTTCACTAAGGCCTACAATTAGTCAAAATAATGGAGTGTTTCTGGAAGAGTTGGTGACTAATCCCATCTTGTTCTTATTGTAGGTATCCAGCTGGTTGTTGCTATTCATTATTTGTATTGTGGCAGCACCTAGAGGCCCCAGCCCCTTATGATTATGCACTGTATAGAACAAAGACGTGACCTGTTCTGTAGAGCTTAAAAACATTGAAGTATTTTCCTTCCTTGATCTTTGTGCAGCAACCTGAGCCACTGCCACTGCTGCTGCAGCAGCTTGAACTTTTGTGTGTGTGGTGAATTATAATTTAGGAGTAAATTTTAAAGCTCATGAGAATGAGAGACTAACACTTCTGGCAAGGGCAGGGCAGAGCACAGGGTTGGCAGGCAATGGCCAGGGTTCCCCACTTAGCTCTCCTCCTGTGCTTTCAGCCTCATCTGGGACATCCCTGGCTCTATCCAGCTTCCTCTGTCATTATCAGAGACATCCAGCCTAATCAGCAGCAGGACCCAGTAATCTTCTGCCAGGTCCCACTGATCTGCCATATTAAACTTCAAAAGGTTTTCTCATGCTTACCCTGCACACTGGGCCATTGATGTGGCATTGCAAAAATGGCTCCGCTGTGGAAGGGCCTCATCAAAGTTTCAGGGCTGATTCAATTCTAGGTTCAGAGAGTTGAACTTTAACCAAACCATGCTTACCATGAAGCATTACCTCTTGATCTATGTCTCTTTGTAATGAAATATGCCAGAACGGCAGCTAGTTTTACAGTTTTCCTGTGGCATAATCCAGCAAGATGTCTGTAAGCAATTTCTGCATTATAGTCCCTATTTATATCTGCAATTAAAGAAACAAATATCATGGTTATCTTTCTAATTTCATAATTACCTCTTTGAAATAATAACCGCATTCCAGGTGTTTTCTAAAATAAAACAGCCAGGGAAATTAATTTCAATTAGAAGGGGAAAAAATACAAACTGAAGTGGAGTTGGAAAAAAAAAACCTGACACACTTTTCTTGGAGGGTACTTCATTTAGATAATTAAATCTCGGCAGTGTGAACCATTGGCTGTGATGCCCTTTAAAGAATGACATTCAAAATACATTAATCTGCTGAATTCTGAGGCTTCCCAACAGGTTAAAACACACCTGGAGGCAAAAAGCCTGTAAATTCTTAATAAGAATGGATAGTTTTTTGGTAAGTAGTACAGATGCTTTAGGCTTTCTTGCTTAGATGAAATAATAGTGTTAGGAAACCTGAGTGTATACATGTAAATGCATATAAAGCAATTACAAATTTATTGCGTGTGTGTGTGTGTGTGTCTTGGCATTCAGAAGAAACATGAGTCTATACACTCAAAGGATAGTGGAGAGTCTACCAAGAACCACACTTACGTTTTAATGATCCATTGCAGACATTTCTCCTTTTGTTTTGTATCCCCCTCAATCACTCTGCCTACTCTCTTTGTATTGTCTTGTGAGCACCATGCATCCTCTTTTCTTCCTAATGCTTGACAGGGTAGCAGGGGGACACCATTTGCAGTGAGATATGTGGAAGGGAGCTTGTAGAGACCTGCCAGATCTGGCAGCCTTCAGGAGAAAGTTATGCTCATTAAAGCTACAAGTCTAAAACCGAACTGCATACTAACTCCACTCTCATTCTTTAGTTCAAGGCCACCCCAAAGATCCTGAAGCAGAGCTCATAAGAATGTACAGCAAGGCATAAAAACAAATTCTGGAGGTCACAACTTTTCTTATGAATATTTCAAAATACATTTGTTGACACTAGGTGTGTTAGGAGTTGTCATTACTGAGGTGTGACTCTCAAGAGGTTTGGCATTTTGGTTCAGAAAAGCACCCAAAAGCTTGGATCTTAGACTTTATGTGAAACTCTTAAAACTGGGCTAGGAATTTCATATGAGCCGGCTGGTAAAGCTACACCAACAACATTTCTTGTGGCACTGATGTACTGTATTCTGGGTCCTGATTGGAATCAGGAAGTACAGACAGAGAATGGCCAAAATTAAACATAAATGTGATTCTCTGGTATGTCCTCTCCTGTGAGCCGAGTCTACTCCTGTGGCCTCAGTCTGAGCATAAACCACTAATGTTTGTGTCCTGGTACAAACGTTTGTGTAACGTCTAGACCAGCATTTATAATTGCATTAGTTACCGCAAGTAAATTGGCAATCCATTAACTCAAATTTAAACAGGACCACAGACTTAAGTCTAAACAAATCCTGTGTGTGAACTCATTAAGGGGCATGAGTGAGAAACAGAATTCAAAATGGGCAGCTCCAGTAAAAATACTGTATGCCTGGAGGGGGAAATGTTTCAAATGGGGTGTGGTTTGACACACTGACAGGGTAGATACTGGTATATATGAAATCCTTCGCATCATGACTTAGAGAGACTTTCCTTGCAGGGAAAGCATTCATAATTATCTCAGTAAGGTATACATTTATTTGCCTTAGACATATTTTTCATAATTGCTCTTCTTTTCTTTGCTAATAAGCAAAGCTACTTGTATTTAAAGACTTGCTCCCTCCTAGCCTGCCTTTTTCTTCCTGCCTTTTTCTTCCTCTTTGATCCTGCAGTGAAATCATAGCACTGCGTTATTTGTGATATTACAATCATTTCCATGGCAACAGACTGATGTCCAAAGCACAGGACCATGACTTCAGTGTGGGATCAAGCAGGAGGATATAAAGTCCTTATTAAAACACATTCTTTGTTAATAAGAGTAAAGGGAACTCATAAAAAAATCCATTAATTTTATTATTCATTCTCCTTTCCAAGTTAGCACTAGCGCAAATGAAAGTACCCCCTTTAAAGGATCATTTGGTTTCTGTTTGTTGGTTTTGATTGTTCAGACTTTGGTTTTGATGGCTTTGGGGAGATATGAACTAAAAGGCAATGCAGCAATGATTTATTCAAGAATTTGTTTAAGGGCCTGATTGTGCAGCTTTTTCTTCTATTGAGTTGTACTTACTCACACGAGTAGTCCTGTTAAGGTCAATGAGACTGCTTGTAAAAGAACTATTCAATGGGTGAAATTCACACTGGCACAAATGGGTCACGCAAAGACTATGCCCCACTTAAGTACTCAAAATATGTGGGTCTTAAGTGGTGCATAAACCTTGCACAGGCTCTCTGCACAGGGGTGAATTTTACCCTCTGTGAGTCAGGATTGCACAATTGGGCCCTGTAATGTGGTGCTGCTCTTGGGAATGAGTGCATATTCCAGTGCCGTCTTCCAAGGTGTAGTTCCTTAAGGCTGAAAAGTGACTGCAGGCTGAAAGCAGCACCTGCTATAAACAGAAGCAGTATCACTCAGTAGAGAGAGACTCAGGATCAGGGAAGGGGAGGGCTCTCTCTGCACCAGTCCAGTGGAAGGGCTAAGAGGGAAACACTTGCAGGAGTAGCGGTTGGCTGGGAGGATGTCTGAGCTAGGGCCGGTTGTGAAGCTCTGAAAGAAAAGCTGCAAGGACAGTGGAACTCTGGAAGAACTAGACAAGTCCCTAAGGGGGCATCGAGACTGCTTTCAGTTCCTTTGTTTTGAATCTTTGTTTTGAAGTTAATACGGGAAAGCTCTGATCAAAGAAACTGGGGCTGTTCTGTTGGGAGTACAATTTCACCTACCTGCCCTCGCTGGTGCATCTGCTCCAAATGTGTATTTTTATGGGGGCTAATGAGACTCAGCATTAGACACTTACATGGGAGCAAGAAGGAGAGATGGACATTCGGACAGAGTGAAGACTGTGCAGGCCTCTTAAAGATTTATTGTGATGATAACAATAATGGCCAATGTGAAAACAACATGGGCGACAGGCTTGCTGGGCAGATGGTTCCCCATTCTGTTACAGCATGGAGCCATGTTCCTGGAGATCAAGACTGTCACAGATGTGTCCAAGGGGTGGGAGTCCTAAGGGTTCTTTTGATCCCACGTGTCCTGCACAGCAGAGAATGACACAAGGCCTTTCTGTTATGGTCCCCTTCCTCATTTTAAAATGTTATATTTGTTGCGGGCTAGCTCGAAGGTGCAATTCTGAATCTCTAAGCTCCAATCATTGTCCCAATCACTTCAATAGGAGTTGAAGTTGCTATTCCTCTACAGTTTGCTGGGGTGGCAGACAGTAGGTTAAAAAAAAAAAGGCCAAATTTTCAACTGGTGTAGCTCCACCGAAGTTTCTAGCTTAAAATACAAATTCACATGAACTACATGGACAAACAATGAGCTTCCAGTATCCTGACCTGACTGGAGAGGTGAATGATATTCCTCCAAATTTCACTGAGCATCACCGTAAAAAACCAAACCCAACCAACCAAATAAATAAATAAATAAATAAAGAACTGCTGCCTGCCCCCACCTCCACAAAAAGGAAACAAGTCACTTCAGTAAGGGCCTAAAAGCTAGTCTGGAGAATGATTGTGATTGTGGCAGCACTATGAAAAGTCCCCCATTCTCGCACAATGGGCCTGGTTCTCCTCTGACTTATGCCAATGCAAATCAGGAGTAACCCCATTAAGGTCAACAGAATTACATGGGTGTAATGCTGGTCTAAATAAGAGGGAAAATCAGGCCCTCATTTCAGTGGGTAAAGACAGCAAGTAGGCATCAGGATCTCATCTCCCATAGATGCATGCAGTGATTTATGCATAGAACTCCTCATTAGCGTTACTGGGGAACAGATATTTACATTATTAAACAGGGCTTTTTCTCTGATGCCTGAAGTCAGTGAGCATAGGGCATATTACTAAACCTGTGGTGAAGGAGATTTAAAAGAAGAAATGGCAAAAAAGGAACAGGAGAGATTAAAAACAATCTCAAACCGAGTAACTAGAGGAATTCTTTCAGATTTTTTTTTGAAGCCAAGAATTGTTTGACAAGCAACCTTGTTTAACCGTATTGAAGCAGTGGTGCAATCTCATTTTAAAAACTAGTGTGTGTATGTGTGAGAATACATGAATCCTTGCACTGTAGTGGGCGGGAGGGCACACACATAAAGGACAGTAAAAAGTTGAGGGTGCGGAAAATGAGCACCCTTACATTGCTCCCTAGTGGTTGTTCCAAATCCGAAGGAGCCCTAAATTACAATCCAACTTTCAACATTATAGCATTGGAAACACTGCCCCGGCTTCTGCTATTTCTTAAAGTTAGTTTTTCTCTCTTTTCCTTTTAATGGAATGAGGGAAGGTTAATTTCTGATCTGGTTACTTGGCCCCTTCCTTCAAATATATCTAAGGCTAGATTATGTCTTCAAACACCAGCATTTTGCTTTTTCCTCTGAAACGCTATTGCAGGATGAAATGGAAAAGCCTCTCTCTGTAACCCAAAGCCAGGAATCACAGCAAACTGGTAAGAGTTAATCTTTATTAGGTGGATGCCTATAGGCCCAGCACAGACTCTATAGTCCCTCTATATTCTCATGCTTACCATTTCCTTTATTGATTTGCCTGTCTAAATGAGTACTTCTAAGCTCTGTGGGAGTTTTCCAATTAGATAAAAGGCAATTCATGTCACCCTGCTGCCGCACTAACAGCCATAACCAAGAGAGCACATTGAGGACTTCTCAGCAGAACAACCTAGTTTAATCAAGGCGACCCCCTTCAGAGCTACCTCATCTGCAGGACATTTCTCTTAATATGCAATGCTTTCTTTATTAGAAGTTTAGAATAATGGGCTGAAGCTAACCTAACAGCTGTGGTTGAGTTTTATAGGCCAACTATATGGTTAGTGGAGAAGATGCATGAGCTTTCCTTCCATAGGCTGTTTTTGGAAAGTGCTGCTTCTCAAATGAGAGAGTGGGTGTTGTGCACACGGCTCAGTGCACTGCTCCAATCAAAGCTGCCAGAGGCATGACCCTTTTTCAAATTAGAACAAAATGTCTCAGAAGAATGTGGCTGTTGCTAAAGGAATGTTGCTGCCACTGTGAAATCTGCCCCTTTGAATCTGACAACCTGCTAATGTACAGAATCCAAAGAAAGTTGTGCTCCGAGTTCTGTATCTTCTGGTGAAATATAGATTCTGAGTTTTGGTGTGAAAAATGTGTCCTCTCAGATGCTCAGAACTCTTTGAACACCCCAATGAGAAAGAATGTGTATGTGGCAGAGAACTCCTGGACAGGGGTGGGTAAACTACAAAAGAGGTGGGGATTGGGTTCCATTCAATTAAGCATGAAACAATTCTGCTGCTTATCCCAATCTAAATAATTTGAATTTCCCCTGCTACATGCTCCTTTCAACTTCTTCTGCCAAGTGGTCTGCCTTCCCAACTGATCTGCCAAGAGCCACTCCTGGCACTTGGTGACTCACCTTTTGGTCTCTCACAAGATCCCTGCACTTAGTGGCCCTGGCTTTAACCCCACAACTGGTTCTGAGAACTCTCCCATTTGTTGTTCTAGTCACCCAACCTAGACTCCTGGCAACATGTGGCTCTTCCTCCCTATGAACATGTGGACAGATGCTAGACTTCGTGCAGCCTCCATTCCCAGTAGGGTCCCAGCATTCCTCTTGTCACACATATCCAAAAGTTTCTGGGTATTGCTCTACCCCAACAGACTCCAGCAGAGCCTCTCTCATTTTGGGCCATGCTGTGGTATTTACCACTGGCTGGGGTAGAGGAGAGTGTGTAGTCAATACCTCCACAGTAGTTTTGGGTGTATGGGACAGCATAGGCTGAACCATCCTTTGCCGATGGGAAGTAGGCTGCACCATTCTAATGTGCTTGGAGGAGGATTGGCTATGGCTCTGCCTCATTCTAGTCCCCTTTGGGGAACATTGAGGCAGAAGTTCCCAGGCTTCTTTGAGCACAGGGATTGTAATTGTTATAGGCTTTAGTGCAAGTTGTGCCAGTGGGGATTATAGGGATCTGTGAGCGATTTTTTAAAAAACTGATAGCAGAAAGCCGGGCAGGAGGAGGGATGGGGAAAGTTTCAAGCAGAAACTCTCCAGTGAAGCAGAAAGATACAAAACAGTTTTAGGTGTGTAGTAGTATGCCTTTAAATTGTTTGTGAGCCCTCTAATGGCACTCATTGTGTGTAAGCCTTCTGGCCAAAAGCTCTAGGGGGTTCTCTGCTCGCATATGCTGATGAACAAGGAAGAATGGCCACAGGATGGCTGCTTCAGATGGACATGAGCTCCAGAGGGGAAGGAATTCTCTGCTCCATCTATTGGTAAACAGGGGGAAATATAACTATGGAGAGAGTTTTATTTGCACAAGCTTTCTACCCAGAATTCCTCCGGTGCCAATTTGGGAGTCACCATAACTATACACAAACTCAGAATTGGTTGGGTAGAGGAACTGAATTAAGAAAGGGAGAAGAGTGTTTTTTAATTTTTTTAATTTTGCATTGAACACGCACACATTAATAGCTCACTCAGTGCTGCAATATAGTGATTGCCGTTACTATATAGTGTCTAATTTCTTGTGTATAGACTAGCTTTGTTTTATCTAGTTCTCTATGTGTTTAATTGCCTAATATTTTGCTGTATGACATGAAAAAAACCTTTCTAGCTGTATGGGTAGTTAAGCTCTAGAAAAGGCTTCCAAGGAAGGTTATGGAATCCCCGTCACTGAAGGTTTTTAAGAACTGAAACACCTGTCAGGCATGGTCTAGGTTTACTTGGTCCTGCCTCAGTGCAGGCCCCTTCCTGCCCTACATTTCTATGCTTTTATAAAGAGCAGGAGTTCAGAACCTTGTAGCAATAAAAGAAGAGCCAGGTTATCTTTTGATCAAGAAATTTGCTCTAGTGTTTGGAAGGAGTGAGGTGGAAGATAAATGAAGATCAGCATTCAATTAGCAGTTTTATGGATACTACTGTAGATTATAAAAAATGGAGGCTTTGAATACAAATGTGTACATGGTTCTGGTCAGGGAAATATTAGATCACATGGCGTTTCTGACCAATTGTGTAAAATTCTGAAAGCCTTCCATTGTTGGAAGACAGGGATGATGGATTTTATTTCTGATAGCCTGAGGGAGTCTCATGGGAAGGTTATATTGAAGATATATTTCATGAGCACAGACCATGATTTTGGGACGCTTCAGGTTAGCATGAGGATGGGCACTGTGTTAGAATCTAAATAACTAGAACAACCTCATCATAGGGCCTAATTTTGCCTCTGTTCAAGTTAACTGCAAAATTACCATTGATAGAATCAGATGCATAGATTTTGCTCTGTGCTTCTGAAACATGGGGGAAAGAGTACAGGCAGCTTCTTCAGACTTATAAGTATCTGGATAACATTTTCATCCTCTGTGGATAGGGCACAGGGAAAGACACATAACACATATTGACCAGTTAGTCACATGCTCTAGCTGAAGGTGTATGCTTCTCCACTTCATAACAGTCTCAAATTGCATCTGTCTGCAAAACTCTTAGTGCTTACCCAACAGAACACTTTCTGCTGGCAGGAGTCCTAGAGCACAGGATGCATCTGCTGGCATCCCTTTAGCAGCACTGACTGGAGCAGGATTTGGCCCACAGAATTTAGTGATGGAAAGGACCTATTAGGTAATCTTGTCCATCTGCTTGGCTAGTTCATGATTGTTTCCTACAGTGTATTTTCTAGTGTTTCATCTAGTTTAATTGAGTCAAGTGACAGAGCTTCCACTACTTGCCTTGGGGAACATCTTTCAAAATCTAATAGACTTCTCTGTTAGGAGACATTTCCTGATATGCTGCCTAGATTTTCACTTGTTTAACTACCATTGGTAATTGTATAATGGCAATGGTAATTATCATTGCTATCTTCATTAGCAAAATACTGTAGCCAATTCTGAATTTAGCTGGCATTTTAGATCTCCCACTGATGGTGGAAAATAGAGCTGGTCAAAACTCAGAATACCCATTCCGTGGGAAATTCCAAGATTTTGAAAAATGTTTTGTTACTAATTGGAACAAAAAATTGAAATTTTTCTGGTGTAAATAATTTTTTAAAAATAAAATATAAAATAAATATAAAATATGCAAATAAAATACTGAATTCAAAAGTTTCATTTTGAAGAAAAATGTTTAAAACAAAATGTTTGTTTTTCAAAATGAAACTTTTGAAATCAGTATTTTATTTGCATATTTTTAAATTTCATTTTTTTTAAATGATTAAAAAAACTGCTCAGATTAATATTGAGTGAAACACCTTCTATTTTCTTCTTCAAATTGTCTTCTGGCTGATGTTGTTATGACACAGTTTGACACTTTGAATCAAACGGCCTGCAGGATGTTTCAGTTCTGTGGAATCAGTAGTTTCTGATGGAAAACGTCCTTCTGAAAATTTCTGACCCTGCCAGGTGGGAAAGTTGCTCTAGCATGTTGGTTTTGTTATTGGTGTTGGAATTCCTCCTTGTTGCTGAAGATACATTGATATGTCATTCTGTCCACTGAATGCTTATGAGCCATAGTCAGGTGGATTTGTTTCTGAGTATAAGGCATCTTCTGAGGCAGGATGAATTTTAGATGCTATTACTTTCATTAGAAATGCAGCACGTATAGGTTGGCAAGTGTTAATCTTGATAGAGCGCAGTCATTATTTCAGCTTCAGTGCATTTTAATCATGCTTCTTTTGTCAAACATAGCAACAATTTCAATTTTTGACCAAGGTTTCTGTTTCTTTCTATACACACACACACACACACACACACACACACACACACACACACACACACACACACACACACACACACACACACGTATATCAGGCACATAACAGAACAAAAGTGCTATGGCAGTTGATATGCTTTAGCCAAACAAGTTATGGGTCTCCATATAGGAGTAACTGGGTGAAATTTAACCACCCATGATGTTCAGGAGGTCAGACAAGATGATATAATGGTCCCTTTGGACCTTAAATTCTATGAATCAGTGCTAGTAGCCAGAGGTAGAAAATTTAAAATGTGTGGCTATTTTTTTAAGCATAAGCCTAACTGCCTGATACTCCAGGATACATTTAATACTCTAGTCCACAACGGTATTTAAGGGAAGAAGGACATCTAGTAACAGGAAGGGAAATTAAACAGTGGCTCTTCTTCTCCAAGCCCTATAGCTAGGAGGATTTGCAATTCATAGCCAAACCATAATATTGGGCAATTTCAAATGCACAAAAATACCAGCATGCTCTGCTGAACTGGGGGCTCAGAGATAGGAATTCCTGAGTTCTTATCTTGACTCCATGACTGGTGCGTTGTTTAGTCTGGGGCAACTCATACAGCCTTTCTATCGGCTTTTCCCATTTGTAAAATGAGGACAATAATACTTTTGACTAATGCAGTCTGAGGATTAAAATGCAAAGCACTATATAAGTGTGAAGTGTTATTTTTCCAGCTTGAGAATAAATACAGGACAGTCTTCTCTTACTATATTTTTCTGGAAGCCTTTCCCCCTTTAGAATGTGTATATTAGATTGCCTGTGTTTTTTATACATTGGTAAAATGAAATGGCAGTAGACACAATAGTGCAGTTCTAATGGAGGACTGAAGCTCACTATTAACTGAGCACTTTTCCCAGTAATAATCACAAAATGACTGTTCTCCAATTTCTTGGTGCTGCAGGACCACAGAGGTGGTAATATTGACCGTTCCCTGCTGGAGTGGAAGGCATTCTGAACTTTCACTTAGGGTATATCTACACTGCAATGAAAAGCCCATGCCTGGCCCATGCCAGCTGACTTGGGCTAAGGGGCTATTTAACTGCAGTGTAGATGTTGAGGCTTGTGCTGGTGCCAGGGCTCTAGGACCCTACGAGATGGAAGCGACCCGGAGTTGGGGCTGCAGCCCAAACGTCTACAGCGCAGTTAAGCAGCCCCTCAGCCCGAGCCCTGTGAGCCTGAATCAGTTGGCACAGGCCAGCTGTGGCTGTCTAATTACAATGTAGACATACCCTTAGAGACATTGAACATGCCTTTGGTGTGAAATCCCTTTTACATACTCATACAGAACCAGAGGGTGCCTCTATCAAGCTGTGGCTCAAAGGGAACTCAGCCAAAGCTTTTCTTGCCTGGGAGAGACTCAGGACAGGTCTACACTGCAATTTAAGATGTGACTGTTGTATTCCAGCTAGCATGGATAACAATAGTCATGAAGATGTGGCATTATGGGCTTCAGCACAGGCTAGCCTCAAGTCCCCAGCGGAGTTGTACTGTCAGCACAAAAGAAGCAGAAGACACCACTAGCTCAGATATGGTGCACACTGGGGTACAATTTGGGATAGCTCAGACACTCTTTCACCCAGATCATTAGTTGTTAGAGAGGCAGAATTCAGCCCCCTTTCCCTGAGAGCTCCAGCCATTTTTACTATCTGGCCACTACTGCATTCCCCACTTTGGGTTTATCATTTTATAGGAGCCCTTTCCCAGCATGCTTCCTTGGCAGCTGGCCCTTTAAAAGTGGGGTGAAATGGACAACTGCAGCCCTAAGGAGATCATTTTGCCTGGGACGGTTGCAAGCTTGGAGACCTTCCCATGTAGCCAATAAGTATTTCAGCAGCTTTTCAGATATATTGTCCTACCTTCTTTCTCAGGAGGTGGCCCATCTTCACAGCACTGATGAGGAATAGGAGGAGGGCTGGGATGAGTTGAGGAGAGCTTTGATCTAAGCCAAAAGGTGGCAAGAATGGCTAAAAACAGATCAACAACAAAAGATACAACTGTAACAATTTTGGGGAATTTACACTTTCCCTGCTAGATACAGAGACTCTTATTTCCAATGAGCAGTCAAGTACATCTTAAAGGGCTTTATTTGTATTAGGGAAGATTCTTTTGTTTATCACCACTTCTACTTGATCCTATAAGTGGTTTGTCTTAAAGAGTTGCTGTCTGCTGACATGCTAGCCTTTAAAAACATTCTTTTTAGAAACTATGCTCCATATGTGCCACACTCATTTCCATATGTCTTTTCCTTTATTAGGACAAACTAAAAATGGAATCACCAGCTGAAGTCACTATGACATTTTCTGTGACATAATTTCCACAGTTATATGTCACTGAGGACTGAGGCAAATTCCACCCTGATTTACACCATTGACATCAGAGGGGATGCATGAGACGGAAGTCCAAATACAATAACTGATCCTTTAATTCCCAGGAGAAAGAGCAGGAGTGGATGAGTATTTTAAGAAAGCAAGGACTGATTCTCATCCCACTTATCCTGATATAAATCCATAGGCTTTCTACTAAGACAACTGAATTACACAACTATAAATGAAATAAGAATCAGATACAAAAATCTGTTTTTTTAGAAATATCCTCCAGTGAAGGGAAAACAGGGAGAGAAATATAGCAGATATCTGGAGTAATCAGAAGTATTTCCCAGCTCTGTAACTAACTTGGATGGTCATTGCCTAACAATTGGATGGCTTTGTGACTAGTTGGCCTAGGATGCCATCACACAGTAGAGACGGCATCATCTTCTATAGCACCCTAGATTATCCTATTATTTTAATGTTTCCCTTCAGATTGGAATGTTAATGTTTCACATGAATAGCTAACAATATGGCATCGCAATTCCCTCAATAGAGTTTGCAACAAAGTTTTAATACCTTAATAAGAAACAGAGATTGTTTGTTAGTACAAAAGACTTTGTGACTATTGATTTATGTACACCGAATTAAAAAGAATAAGCAGTGGTTATATAATATATCCTTTGGAGGATTATTCCTTGTAGATGACATTTATGATTTCCTGTTAAAGCCATCTTTGAATCATCAGCAGTTGATTTGCAGAAATTTCCACATACACCATTGCTATTAGTCCAGAAGCTATTCTTTGTGTTTGGCTCCCTTTGGAACTTCACATTAGAAAATAAGATTTTTTTTTTAAAGTTTTCAATGAGAACAATCAAACAAACTAATAAATAACCCACCATTTCTGTCCTGGCAGAGTTTTGCACAGGACTATTCTTCCCATATATTCTGGACTCTAAAATGAAACATGTTTAAACATATTAATAAAAAGAACAATTTTAACTGGGGACAAAATTCTTCTTTCAGACAACTCCATAACAGTCCTGTGGATGTTGGGAGAACAAAATACTGAGACAGAGCAACAGCAGTTTAGACCAGCTGAGGAACTGCCCCATTGCAATTAAGGAATTAAGATCTGCTTTGTAGAACTGAGAAATCAGAAGATAATAATTAATTACAATGCTCTGAAGAAGTGAAGTGCCATGTAAGTCTTAAGTATTTTCATCATCTCATTTATACTCCAATAACAGAATAGGTTTTGTTTTCAATGAAACTTAAAAACAAAAAGTTTGCTTCTCTTGTAAACACATACTCAATTTTCCTGATGTGTTTTATTTGACTGTGGAGTCAGAGAAGGAAAAAATTGATTTAATAAAATCTGACTTCCAGTATTGGTACAAAAGCTCCAGTGTTTTACCCTGAGAAGTTTTGGATTGCCGTGGATATAATTAACCACAATTTTTGAAGTTCACTAGCGCCCCAGGAACAAAGAGAAGCAGCAGCAGTAGCTACGGCTATTTTGTCAGAGGAGGAAGATACTGACAAGTCTTATTTTCCTGAATTCTGTTAGGCATGATGAGAAATCTTACGGGATAATGTTATTTTCAGGATTCCTTTTTCCTCTTTATTTTAATGTAGTAGGATATTATTTGATGGTGATCTGTTTGATTTCTGTGAGAGGTGGAATCTCTGGTGGACATTGTAAAGAAGGAAAAGTCATTACTTGAACATTGATCTGTCCACTAATGTTGCACTTCTCAACTGACATAATCCTAGTTGTAATTTTGACCATCTGTCAGAGATCCACATTTGCAATGGACCCAGCACATCAAAATTTGTCAGGCTTCTGCTCTAGACTGTTCCCAGGAAGAGACTTTTAGTGCTACTACACACCTTGATAAGATTCCACTGGGCACAGCTCTGATGGGTTTTTATTTTTCCTTGAAGCCATCTCCGTGCTTTTGGCCCATCTTCTCTCCAACTGATGTGGTGGCTGGTATCTTTAGCGGTGTAGTTTCTTTGACACAAGAGGAGTAACATTCACATTCTTACAGTAACAAATCTGTGACTTTTCCAGTATAGCCATTATGGTTATCAGCTATTCTACTCACATGCGGCATGTGGGCTAGAACCCAAGATGATCATCTCCTAAAATACAGGCCTCCCTATCATTTATGCTAAAGGAAAATCCTCCTTTATTTGTTCTTGTTATGTGTAGTAGTAGGGCTTTTATCTTCTGAGAGTCATCTCTAATATATTATGTCATGTTATGATATGACAGATCTCCCAACCTTTTCCACTGTGCTTCTCTTCTTTTGCATCCTACAGTGCATTCCAATTTCATATTCAATTACTTTGACCCTGGTCCCTTCTTCTTAGGTGAGTATGCCATTGATGCTTATGCACTTTATTATTTTTTTCCCCCAAGCATCACCATCTGCACACAGTTCAGATTCAATTAAACTAAAGCAAACCTTCCTGCTCTGTATATTTTCTTCTTGCAGTTCTTTGTCCTTCCTAGTGGGACTGTTCTGAATAACCATTCTGACATTCTTGCTATTTATTTTAAGTTATTAATAGACCAATGGCCAATAATGAATGGCACTTTTTAAATAATAGAGCCATTATCCTTGATAATATTGTATGCTGGCTGACTTTCTTCAATTAATAATTCTTTTTATTTAATAATTTCCTAATTAACATCATTTTTTGTTAACATTTGCTGCTTTTTGGAAGGTTTGAATTTGCTGGCACCATCACATAATTTAAGTGCATCATGCACATATTTTAACTACTGGAAACTAATAAACAGGCAATAGCACACAACTTTGCAAATGAACACAGCTTCTCAAGACTGCCCTTTAATACAAAATGTTGCCATCCTGGTCTCTGAGCCTAAGAAGGGAGAGTAATTTTGGGAAGGGTCAATGAAATGACCTTACATATAGATTCATAGATTCATAGATTATAGGACTGGAAGGGACCTCGAGAGGTCATAGAGTCCAGTCCCCTGCCCGCATGGCAGGACCAAATACTGTCTAGACCAACCCTGATAGACATTTATCTAACCTAATCTTAAATATCTCCAGAGACGGAGATTCCACAACCTCCCTAGGCAATTTGTTCCAGTGTTTAACCACCCTGACAGTTAGGAACTTTTTCCTAATGTCCAACCTAGACCTCCCTTGCTGCAGTTTAAACCCATTGTTTCTGGTTCTATCCTTAGAGGCTAAGGTGAACAAGTTCTCTCCCTCCTCCTTATGACACCCTTTTAGATACCTGAAAACTGCTATCATGTCCCCTCTCAGTCTTCTCTTTTCCAAACTAAACAAACCCAATTCTTTCAGCCTTCCTTCATAGGTCATGTTCTCAAGACCTTTAATCATTCTTGTTGCTCTTCTTTGGACCCTTTCCAATTTCTCCACATCTTTTTTAAAATGCGGCGCCCAGAACTGGACACAATACTCCAGCTGAGGCCTAACCAGAGCAGAGTAGAGCGGAAGAATGACTTCTCGTGTCTTGCTCCCAACACACCTGTTAATACATCCCAGAATCATGTTTGCTTTTTTTGCAACAGCATCACACTGTTGACTCATATTTAGCTTGTGGTCCACTATAACCCCTAGATCCCTTTCTGCCGTACTCCTTCCTAGACAGTCTTTTCCCATTCTGTATGTGTGAAATTGATTTTTCCTTCCTAAGTGGAGCACTTTGCATTTGTCTTTGTTAAACTTCATCCTGTTTAACTCAGACCATTTCTCCAATTTGTCCAGATCATTTTGAATTATGACCCTGTCCTCCAAAGTAGTTGCAATCCCTCCCAGTTTGGTATCATCCGCAAACTTAATAAGCGTACTTTCTATGCCAATATCTAAGTCGTTGATGAAGATATTGAACAGAGCCGGTCCCAAAACAGACCCCTGCGGTACCCCACTCGTTACGCCTTTCCAGCAGGATTGGGAACCATTAATAACAACTCTCGTTATCCAGCCAGTTGTGCACCCATCTCATAGTAGCCCCATCTAAATTGTATTTGCCTAGTTTATCGATAAGAATATCATGCGAGACCGTATCAAATGCCTTACTAAAGTCTAGGTATACCACATCCACCGCTTCACCCTTATCCACAAGACTCGTTATCCTATCAAAGAAAGCTATCAGATTGGTTTGACATGATTTGTTCTTCACAAATCCATGCTGGCTGTTCCCTATCACCTTACCACCTTCCAAGTGTTTGCAGATGATTTCCTTAATTACTTGCTCCATTATCTTCCCTGGCACAGAAGTTAAACTAACTGGTCTGTAGTTTCCTGGGTTGTTTTTATTTCCCTTTTTATAGATGGGCACTATATTTGCCCTTTTCCAGTCTTCTGGAATCTCTCCCGTCTCCCATGACTTTCCAAAGATAATAGCTAGAGGCTCAGATACCTCCTCTATTAGCTCCTTGAGTATTCTAGGATGCATTTCATCAGGCCCGGGTGACTTGCAGGCATCTAACTTTTCTAAGTGATTTTTAACTTGTTCTTTTTTTATTTTATCCTCTAAACCTACCCCCTTCCCATTAGTATTCACTATGTTAGGCATTCCTTCAGACTTCTCCGTGAAGACCGAAACAAAGAAGTCATTAAGCATCTCTGCCATTTCCAAGTTTCCGGTTACTGTTTCTCCCTCTTCACTAAGCAGTGGGCCTACCCTGTCTTTGGTCTTCCTCTTGCTTCTAATGTATTGATAAAAAGTCTTCTTGTTTCCTTTTATTCCCGTAGCTAGTTTGAGCTCATTTTGTGCCTTTGCCTTTCTACTCTTGCCCCTGCATTCCTGTGTTGTTTGCCTATATTCATCCTTTGTAATCTGTCCTAGTTTCCATTTTTTATATGACTCCTTTTTATTGTTTAGATCGTGCAAGATCTCGTGGTTAAGCCAAGGTGGTCTTTTGCCACATTTTCTATCTTTCCTAACCAGCGGAATAGCTTGCTTTTGGGCCCTTAATAGTGTCCCTTTGAAAAACTGCCAACTCTCCTCAGTTGTTTTTCCCCTCAGTCTTGATTCCCATGGGACCTTACCTATCAGCTCTCTGAGCTTCCCAAAATCTGCCTTCCTGAAATCCATTGTCTCTGTTTTGCTGTTCTCCCTTCTACCCTTCCGTAGAATTGCAAACTCTATGATTTCATGATCACTTTCACCCAGGCTGCCTTCTACTTTCACATTCTCAACGAGTTCCTCCCTATTTGTTAAAATCAAGTCTAGAACAGCTTCCCCCCTAGTAGCTTTTTCAACCTTCTGAAATAAAAAGTTGTCTCCAATGCAGTCCAAGAATTTGTTGGATAGTCTGTGCCCCGCTGTGTTATTTTCCCAACATATATCCGGATAGTTGAAGTCCCCCATCACCACCAAATCTTGGGCTTTGGATGATTTTGTTAGTTGCTTGAAAAAAGCCTCATCCACCTCTTCCACCTGGTTAGGTGGCCTGTAGTAGACTCCTAGCATGACATCTCCCTTGTTTTTTGCCCCTTTTAGCCTAACCCAGAGACTCTCAACACTTCCATCTCTACCTCAGTCCAAGTGTGTACATTTTTAATATATAAGGCAACACCTCCTCCCTTTTTCCCCTGTCTATCCTTCCTGAGCAAGCTGTACCCATCCACACCAACATTCCAATCATGTGTATTATCCCACCAAGTTTCAGTGATGCCTACAATGTCATAGTTGTATTTATTTATTAGCACTTCCAGTTCTTCCTGCTTATTCCCCATACTTCTCACATTTGTATATAGGCATCTAAGATACTGGTTTGATCTTTCCTCCCAGTTTTGTCCTGACTCTCCTTTCTCTCTGCCAATATAGCCCACACTCCCTCTCGTTTCCGACCCATCTCCCCTGTCTCCATGTTCCCCACTTACCTGTGGGCTTTGCTCACCTGTCCCCGTCGAACCTAGTTTAAAGCCCTCCTCACTAGGTTAGCCAGTCTGTGTCCGAATAGGGTCTTTCCTCTCCTCGAAAGGTGAACGCCATCTCTGCCTAGCAGTCCTTCCTCGAATAGCATCCCGTGGTCTAGGAAGCCAAAGCCCTCCTGGCGACACCATCTTCGCAGCCAGGCATTCACCTCCATGATGCATCTGTCTCTGCCCGGGCCCCTACCTTTGAAAGGAAGAATCGAAGAAAATACCACCTGCGCTCCAAACTCCTTCACCCGTACTCCCAGAGCCCTGTAGTCACTCTTGATCCGCTCAGTGTCACACCGCGCAGTATCATTTGTGCCCACATGGATGAGTAGCATGGGGTAGTAGTCAGAGGGCTGGATAATCCTCGACAATGCCTCCGTAACGTCTCGGATATGGGCCCCCGGCAGGCAGCATACCTCCCGAGATGAAATGTCAGGGCGACAGATGGGCGCCTCCGTCCCCCTCAGCAGAGAGTCTCCGACCACCACTACCCTACGTTTCCTATTCGCAGTGGTGGCAGCAGACCCTCCAGCCTTAGGGGTATGAGGCTTCTCCTCCTTTACTGTAGGGAGTGATTCCTTCTTTCCTGTATCAAGGAGAGCATAACGGTTACCTATAACCACAGCAGGAGGGTTCGGAGCAGGGGTGGAGCACTGCCTGCTGCCAGAAGTAACCAGCTGCCAGTGTCCACCCTGAGCCATCTCCTCATCCACCAGTGGTGTATCAGCAGTCCTGTGTACTGGGACAGCTACCTCAGCTGTCTCCACATGGACACTGTCGAGGAATTATCCCATAGGCCTCTTCATATTCCATAGGTGATGTCAGTGAGACATGTGCCTTGTAGTGTGATATGGTCTTTGATCCTACCCTGAAAACTGATCCCGGTGAGGCTCGCTGTAGGTCCGTGGATTTGTTGTGGGACTGGGGCCCTTTTTGTCAAGCTATTAGAAATCCCTTTGAAGTCAGACTCTGGGCACTGACAGAGACAGGAGAGGGACAGATTCTCTCTCCTTGTTCTAGCCCTTTTGCCCCACATGAGCAATGAAGTTTGAATCTGTCCAAAGCTGCCCAGTTGAGAATATCTGTGGTGGCAGTGACACTCATATGGTACAAAGCCAGGAAAGCCAGCTCCTATGTCAACTCCACCCCACCCCAACTTAAACTCTGGCATACAGTGTATATCGGGGGGTATGACTGAGGAGGAAACATAAGGGTGAGGAGGAGTGTGATAGTGCACCACAAATTCTTAGCTAGCATATGGTCCCTTAGGCATATAGCCAGCTGTTGTAAATTAAATCAGCCCATAGGCTACGTTAACTTAGTAGGGGCAGCTGGAGCTTGAAAATCAGTTAGCTGTAACCATCTCCCTGAGAATCCTCTTCCTCTCACATGAAGGCAGACAACTAAAAAGTAACAAATTTTAACTGTGCTTGTATAAAAGTGCTAGAAGTCTAAATACTAAGATGGGTGAACTTGAGTGCCTGGTATCAAATGAGGATATTAATATACTAGGCATCGTAGAAACTTGGTGGGATGATGACAATCAATGGAACACGGTAATACCAGGGTACAAAACATATAGGAATGACAGAGTAGGTTGTGTTGGTGGGGAAGTGACACTATATGTAAAAGGAAGCCTAGAATCAAATATAGTAAAAATCTTAAATGAAACAAACAGTACCATAGAATCTCTATGGGTAGAATTTCTATGCTTGAGTAATAAGAATATAGCAGTAGGAATATACTACCAACTACATGACTAGGATGGTGATGGTGACTGTGAAATGCTCAGGGTGATTAGAGAGGCTATAAAAATAGAAAACTCAATAATAATGGGGGATTTCAACTATCCCCATATTGACTATGTACATGTCACCTCAGGACAGGATGCAGAGATAACATTTCTAGACACCATTAATGACTGCTTCTTGGAGCAGCTAGTCCTGGAACCCACAAGAGGAGAGACAATTCTTGATTTAGCCCTAAGTGGTGCACAGGATCTGGTCCAAGAGGTGAATATAGTTGAACTGATGGGTACAGTGACCATAATACACTGGAACCCCGCTATAACGCGCCCCGCGATAACACAAATTCTTTTATAACGCGGGTCGAGTCTGGCCCCGGTGGCTGCAGCAGACGCAGGGCGAGTCTGGCGGGCACGGGGCGTTTGGGATCCATGCCCCAGCGGCTGCAGCAGGAGCCACTCTCCCTGCAGCCCCCGCGCGCCCCTGGGGTTCTCACCTCTGTCCCCGGCAGGGCCGGCTCCAGCCCGCGTTCTTCCCTCCCCACTGACTGATGTAGAGGTCGGCAGCGTGGAGGAGGGGAGCGCCCTGCTGGGAGCGGGCTGCAGAGTGGCGCAGAGCCCTCCCGGCAGTTGGCGCGGCAGGCTGGCGGTGGTTGTCTTCGGGGGCCCCGCTCCCCTGGCCAGAGCGCCGGCTGGAGCGCGGCAAGCCCCGCAGCCCCGCTCTCCCGGCTGGAGCTCCAGCCGGAGCGCGGCTAGCCCCGCAGCCTGGCGACCCCGGCCGGAGCGGTGTAGCCCCGCTCTAGCGGTGGGACCTCTGGCTGGAGCGCGGCAGCCCCGCGGCCCCACGACCCCGGCTGGAGCACGGCAGCCCCGTGGCCCCGCTTTCCCGGCCGGAGTGCGGCCAGCCCCGCGACCCTGGCGGGACCTCCGGCCGGAGCGCGGCAGCCCCGCAACCCCAGCAGGAGCACGGCAGCCCTGCAGCCCCGCAACCCTGGCGTGCGGCGGCCCCGCGACCCCACCAGAGCGCGGCTGCCCCACGGCCCCGTGACCCCGGCCGGAGCGCGGCAGCCCTGCAGCCCCGCACTCCTGGCTGGAGCGTCAGCCAGAGCGCAGCAAGCCCTGCGGCCCTCCCTCCCCCAGCCCGCAATCCCAAGTGCCGCCCCAGGAATCAGGCCCCGCCGGCCCTGGCGGCAGGAGGGGTCGAGTGGCGAGCGCCCCGGCTGAAGGAAGCCCTGGCCGCCCCCCTTCTCTCTCTCCCCCGCTCCCTCCCTCCCCCTAGCCAGGGCGCGGAAGCTGAACACAAGTACAGTGGAACCCCGCTATAACGCGACCCCGCATTTACCGCGATTGAATTTTTTGGACCCCAATGATCGCCTTATAGCGAGGTTCCACTGTATCAATTAAATTTAACATCCGGGGGGAGAGGGAATACCAAAGAAGCCCGGCAGAGTAGCATTCAACTTCAGAAATTGGAACTGCACAAAAATGAGGAAGCTAGTTAAAAGGAACAGTTACAAAAGTGAAATTTTTTTCCATGCAGCTTGCAGGCATTTAAACACATCATAATAAAGGCTCAAATTAAATGTATACTGCAAATTAAAAAAATAGTCAGAGGACCAAAAAATGCCACCATGGCTAAACAACAGTGTAAAAGAGGTGATTAGAAGCAAAAAGGCATCCTTTAAAAATTGGAAGTCAAATCCTCCTGAGGAAAATAGAAAGGAGCATAAAGTCAAGTGTCAATGGATAGTTAGATGGACAAAAAAGAATTTGAAGAGCAACTAGCAAAAGACTCAAATTATCAGCAATTTTTTTAAAAATACATCAGAAACAGGAAGCCTGTAAAACAATCAGTGGATGATTGGGAGCTAAAGGATCATTCAAGGAAGACAAGGCCATTGCGGAGAAGCTAAATAAATTCTTTGCATCATTCTTACTTGAGACCATTGCTCCTTGTTCTGTCATCTGCCACGACTGAGAACAACCTAGTTCTATCCCCTTTGGAACACCCCTTCAGGTAGTTGAAGGTTGATATCAAATCCCTCCTCACTCTTCTCTTCTGCAGACTAAATAAGCCCAGTTCCCTCAACCTCTCCTCGTAAGTCATGTGCCCCAACCCCCTAATCATTTTCGTTGCCCTCCACTGGACTCTCTCTAATTTGTCCAAATCCTTTCTGTAGTGGGGGCCCCAAAACTTGTTGCAATACTCCAGATGTGGCCTCACTAGTGCCGACTAGAGGGGAATAATCACTTCCCTCAATCTGCTGGCATTGCTCCTACTAGTGCAGCCCAATATGCCATTAGCCTTCTTGGCAACAAGGGCACACGGTTGACTCATATCCAGCTTCTTGTCCACTATAATCCCCAGGTCCTTTTCTGCAGAACTGCCACTTAGCCAGTTGGTCCCCAGCCTGTAGCAGTGCATGGGATTCTTCCGTCCTAAGTGCATGATTCTGCACTTGTCCTTGTTGAACCTCATCAGATTTCTTTTGGCCCAATCCTCCAATTTGTCTAGGTCACTCTGGACCCTATCCCCACCCTCCAGCGTATCTACCTCTCTCCCCAGCTTAGTGTCATCCATGAATTTGCTGAGGGTGCAATCCATCCCATCATCGAGATCATTAATGAAGATGTTGAACAAAACCAGCCCCAGGACCGGCCTCTGGGGCACTCCGCTTGATACTGGCTGCCAACTAGACATGGAGCCATTGATCACTACCCGTTGAGCCCGACAATCTAGCCAGCTTTCTATCCACCTTATAGTCCATTCATCCAATCCATACTTTTTTAACTTGCTGGCAAGAATACTGTGGGAGATGGTATCAAAAGCTTTGCTAAAATCAAGATATATCACATCCACCGCTTTCCCCATCTCATCATAGAAGGCAATCAGGTTGGTCAGGCATGACTTGCATTTGGTGAATCCATGTTGACTGTTGCTGATCACCTTCCTCTCTTTCAAGTGCTTCAAAATGGATTCCTTGAGAACCTGCTCCATGATTTTTCCAGGGACTGAGGTGAGGCCAAACAGTCTGTAGTTCCCCAGATTCTCCTTCTTCTCTTTTTTAAAGATAGGCATGATATTTGCCTTTTTCCAGTCGTCTCGGACCTCCCCCAATCACCATGAGTTTTCAAAGATAATGGCCAGTGGCTCTGCAATAACATCAGCCAACTTCCTCAGCACCCTCGGATACATTAGATCTGGACCCATGGACTTGTGCATGTCCAACTTTTCTAAATAGTCCTTAACCTGTTCTTTCACCACTGAGGGCTGCTCATCTCCTCTCCATACTGTGCTGCCCAGTGCGGCAGTCTGAAAACTGACTTTGTCTGTGAAGACCGAGGCAAAAAAAGCATTGAGTACTTCAGCTTTTTATATCTGTCACTAGGTTGCCTCCCCTATTCAATAAGGGTCCTGTACTTTCCCTAACCCTTCTTGTTACCCTTCACATCCCTTACTAGCTGCAAGGTCCATTAATAACTATTAGCCAAGATGGTCAGCAATGCAACCCCATGCTCTGGGTGTTCTTAAACTTCTGACTGCCAGACGCTGGGACTGGATGACAGAGGATGGATCACTTGATCAGTGCCTTGTTCTGTTCTTTCTGTCTGAAGCACCTGGCATTGGCTACTGTCAGAAGACAGGATATTGTGCTAGATGGGCCATTGGTCTGACCCAGCATGGTTGTTCCTATGTTCTCTCCTGTGCCAAGTGGCTCTTGGTGCAGGACAGAATATGGCCCCATATTTTAGGAGCAAATGAAGACCAAGATTAGCTTTGGCCCAACATCCTTAATAGGGATGTTTTCTTGTCTGATGTGACTGCCTCTAATGTTGCCTAAAGCAGACAGAAAAACACAGCTGACCATGCTGGGAATGGGAAATACTGATTGACCTGAAAGGCAGAAAAAGGAGAGGAAGGAATTAGTGCTGTTATCCAGGCTCAGCTGTTTTAACTCTTGTATGAGGTTGTGACCAGGAACCCCACCCTTTTTTAAGACTCAAAATTCTAAGACTCAAAACTAAGCTTGGTGAGTTAGAGGGTCGAGATTACCGCATACCATAGGTCTTCAGCCTTCTACAGTTTGGTTTGTGGATGTTTAAAAATAAATAAGGGCAACATAAGAGAATCCAACCTAAACCAAAATCCCAGTAGATTCCTGTTTTTGTGGCTAGAATGGGGATATTCAATTTATTTGGGTAAATAGGGGACTTTTCAATGCAAATGATGCATGGGTGGAGGTCACAAGCCAATTTAGAATGAGGTTGGTTTGTAATACTCTTCTCAGAATGACAGTTTGAAAGTTCACAAACCAGGAAGCATTTCACACCATTACATACCTTGTTAGGTTTATTTGAATAAAAAAAATTAACATACTTTTTCTCATCTTAATTGGCATTACTGAGTCTCCTGCTGGTGAGGCCCAACTTGCTTAAGAAAAAAGGTGATATAACTTGTGACATAACGTGAGAGACTGCAAGGAAGTATTCATCTTGATTTACTATAGTTGTAGTTTGACACTTGGATTTAAATATTACGCATTTCCCTTCCATGCTAGTACTGATAACAGATTTAAGGTGCCTGTATCCACCTATACCATTTATATCCAAGCAGATATATCTTAGATCATACCATATATCCCTAGACTGACTCTAAATAAAGAATGGGTCTGGGAAATTATGGCTGATTAAAGGCTATTATATTAACCAAAGTAGTGCTGTGTGGATGCACATAGTTTGCTGTGTGAATCATAGACATTACCACCAACATATTAGGGTTGTTTTGGATAGTAGAAATGGCGGCAGTTGATCAAGGAGAGCTGCTACTTCCACCCAAACTGAGGCTCAGGGTGTTGTAGGGTTTAAACCTCTGAGGTACAAAAATCCAGGACATCTGGGATGAACCTGAGCCCATAAAACTGGACAGATGGGAATGTGTACTGAGCACCTTTACAGATTTCCCAAGACAGCTACCTAAAAAAATGGATGATCCTGGGAAAACCTTGAGAGGTGGTGTCACGGGGTTTGCTGCTCACTACTGGGGGGTGATTCCTTGTGACTCATCTCGGGATTAGCTCTCAACCAGCCTGATGACCCCTCCAGTTGCTTGCCCTGTGATCCCTCCCTGGACTCAATTGTTCCTTCTTTGTGGCTCATGGTGCTCCTTCGTGGCTTGGCCCTCCAGCTAGGTCACTATAATTTTATCCTTTCAAGATATCAAAGTCTCACTGGACTGGCTGACGAGGTCTTGTTCTCAGCAGTCCTCTAATTCAAGCCCATGCCACTTCCCTGTGGCTGATTGGGGAACCTGGGCCCACCCTCTACTGTGGGTTCCAGCCCAGGAACCATACAATCATCAGTCAAGGTCTGCACCATCCCTAAACCCTGCCACCTTTCCCCTGGGCTGCTTCCTATTCTACCTCTATCAGGCTTCTCTCTCCATCAACCCTCTGTGCAAACCCTTCCTTCAGGGATTGGATCCTGGGCTCAAATTTCCCTCTGGGTTTCCACCTTTCCCTCTCTAAGCCCAAAGAGTAACTGCAGGCATTCACACTGGATCCCCTTCTGCTCTCATTTTTTGGATTTATATAAGCCCCACCTGCTCCTACCCAGTTGGGCTCCACCCTCAATTAGTATTTGCCTATCAAGCCTAACTCTCCTTCAGGTGTGGCCTACCAGGTTACTCAACCTCCCTCTGAGCCTCAGTCACTCTTTTCCGGCTAGTGTGGGTTGCATAGCCCATCACAGGTGAAAACCCTAGCATGCTGGATCTCACATGATTGTGGTGATTTCATTGCGGTACTATTATATATCTCCTTCCCCCTTTCCGTTTCTATTCATTCGGGGCCTATCCTAACTCCCAGTGAAATCAATGAGTCTTTCCATTGACTTCAATGGCATTGGATCAGGCCTTTGAACAGGAACTGTTATATCTGAAATGTCCAGACAGAGGTCACCCCTCTGCAACCTGGGTACTAGGGATACAATTGCAGTGATATAACAGTGCTCACAAGTGGTGTAATTTGCCTCTATGCAAGAGGATCAGCACCAGTCCTCTAGAAAAACTTATGTTCCACTTCATCTCTAATTTGAAGGCTTATGTGGAACTTAAGTGTTGTGTAGGCCTTTGGGATGGATTTCACTCATGGTGTACCAGTACTGTCCTCTTCTTCCCTCTTTCCATTCCTTGTAATATAAATGTATTTTTTGAAACTATTCTTAAGCCTTGATCCTGGTGCCACCGAAGTCAAATGAAATACTTCCACATAAATGTTTTTTTCAGGGATGCATAACTTGACTTGTTGCCTTGTGTATTTTTACCCCAAATCCTCTCCTCCCATAGACTATTAATGCTGACTTCCACTAAAATCACCTATGTAAGTAAATTCTAGGGAAAACTTTCTGATCATGCCATTAAATATACACAGAATCTTAGTACAATAAAAACAAATACCTGGTCTCTGGGGGAAAAAACACATTGGAAAGAGAAGAGTATTATAAAACAGTACATGAGCATAGCCATCACAGCACACAATTCCTTAATCACAAGAAGTGTCAACTACCCTCATTATCACAGGGCTTAAAAGAAAATCTCTCAAAGTTTTAAGAGCATGTGTGAAAAATACCCAAAACAAGTGCATGTGGTGGGGTTGCAAGCGTCTGCCAACAGATGTAGATCTGCAACTGCTCGATGCAAATGCACGCTTCAGGAAAGAAAGGCCAATAGCGCTGGCATGTTTTCAAGAAACGGCTTCAGAGTAAAAAAGAAAATGTGCACCCGGGCGTGCGCGCGCGCGCGCACACACACACACACACACACACTGGATTTTAATATAACACTATGCTGAATAAACAAAAGAAACATATTTTAATTAGCCTCAAATTGAGCCAAGCAGTGTGCCTGCTGTGAAAAGGTGGATACAAGAGGACTTTTGCAAATGAAGAAAAAGTACAGTTGGACACATTCAGGCCAGATTGAAAATTTCTTAACCATCTCAATGAGAAAAACACAAAGTCAGATAGTTTATATGAATTAGATCTTTGGAGCCAAATCCTCTCACCTTCCTGTGTGAGAAGTTCCACCAAACAGGATTTGGCCTTGTTTTTTTATTTATTTATATATATATGAAATCTCTCTCTCTCTCTCTCTCTCTCCATATACACAACGTGTGATATATATATTTAGAGTAACAATTATGAGTAGAAAGCTAATAGGTTAGGTTTTTAAAATGCTACTTTACATTTGCTGCACTTAAATCTAAAGCTAGGAAATTTATTTGACTTCATGAGCAAACTTTAGTCTTCCTGATGAGTACATGCAAGAAAGGCAGGAGACAAAACAATGAGAACTACCAGGGTGATGCTTAATTGTACTAAATCTACACATCAATTCACACTCCGGTGACGTACTGCAGCATTCAGATGAAATAAACCACGTAGAAGACAAGGAAAATATTGGATTGTGTCTTTTTGTTTTTAATATTGGCATATTAAGTGTTGCTTTACAGTTGCTTAACACCATGGATTGGATTTCAATAGAACGTCTCCTGAGACAGAGGCGGAGAAGCAGGCTCACATCCTGGTTTTATTTCATGTTAGTAAATTATTCACTATTGTTAAAGATGAATGGGCAGGCTTCAGTAAAACTTAGGAAAAGTAACATGAGCTGCTAATTTAAAGATGGTTAATGGCTGAAAATGAAGAAGTGCTACCCCTTGGATCTGGCAAAGACAAGCAGCTGCAGCCTTTGTCCATAATCTTTGGTGGCTATAATCTTTTATCATGGGAATGTTTCTCAGGGATTCTCTTTGGCTTCAGTTAATTCAGTTAATAAAGCCAAATATCTCTGTGGTTTTCCCAGCTGCAGAGTATGTGGAAGGTCAGAGATATTTGTTCCTATTCAGGTGCCTGTTTGATTTGCCATATCAGGCCATGAGACATGTTGTACAGCAGGGAGCAGCAGAGCTGATGAGGGAAGAGAGCTCAAGCAAATGTGCTTACCTACCTTCCACACATTCATCACTCCCTCTCTTTGTTCCTAGTCGAGGCTAGTGACATGTGAAAGTGGGTTTTCAAACATGAGACTGGCTCAGGGCCATTTTACAGCAGGAGGTAAGATCCCACTCTAGGCTTGTGATCTGCATCCTTTGCACACCCCAAACTCTAATGGAAGTCAATGGAGCTTTAGGGCACTACATCTAACTCAAAATCAAGTAGGCACTTGCCCTTAGGAGTCTTTATAATTTTCTGTGACTTTGTTCCTTGCCGTGGCTATATATTCTGTGGGAATTACTCCAGCTCTGCAATGTTTTTCCATCAGGCAAGATGCAATAGCTCAGACTCTTTCTAAACACCAATGTTCTTTTAACTAAAACATGTGCCTGTACTGGTGTTATTTTCCTTCTTGGTTATCTTATTTTTTTTAATTAAATCCCATAATATTGTTGATTCAGAAATGCAGAAGGGGATATTTGGCTCATTTGCCAAGAAGGGCAGCTGGGGTTCCTGGCATCTGCTCATTCCTGATTTCTGATTATTCTGACACTGCATTGGCCTCGGCCGTTAAGAATCCCTGTCTACCTCTTGCTCCAAGCTTTGGTAAGCTTGAATTCTAGAACAGCTGCATCCTTTTTGAAAAGCAAAATCTAGGAGTCTCTTGGGTCCTAGATTCAGAAACTTCTTCCTTCTGGCCTTTCATGTCTGAGTGCGGCAGACAGTATTGGACTTTATAATTCTTTCTTTCCAGTCATGTTTGACAAATTTAGGAAAAATCTCCTGCTAGGTCTTCAGAGCAGCAATTTGCCTCTGGTGTCTGGCTGGAGACTTCACTAAGGTTTTGTAATCCAGGGATATGCTTTTTGTGAAATGGATTATGAATTTAGGTGTCAAATTTTCCTTCAGTCAGAATCACAGTGGGAAATGATTGCTTTATAGGAGAAAAAAATGTATATAACAAGGCAGATAGGGGCCAACCATTAATGCCAGTGTAGCCAAATTCTGTCTGTATGCAGGTTCAGGTTTTCCACGGAAATCAGAGTGAGCTCTACATGTGTAGAATTTGTTCAATAATAACAACCCTGATAGGCTGGCCCGACATAACATCCACCTTGTCCTTGTATTAGGATAACAACAACAATCTGAGTTCCAAACTAAAAATGTAACATTGTGACCTAGGTTTTAAGCTTTCCTGAAGGAATGGGATGTGTGCATCTCCTGGATACATTACAGATTGATAAGAGCTATTAGACTATCATCCAAGTCCATTTCCCTGCCATTGCAGGACTGTTCTCTACAGTACAGTTTCTAGTGTACTGCCCAGTTCGTTTTATATGCCCCCAGTAGTGAGGTTTCCATCACTTCCCTTGGGAAACTATTCCACAGCATAATACATCTGACCATAGGAAATATTTTTGGTTATTCAGCTTACATTTTCCATTTCTAATAGCCTTGGTGTAGCTGAACTGGTGCTGACCCGTAAGCATAAAAAAGTCAAGCTGGGCTTTGCGCCATTTCAGCTAATGGGGAATTACCAGGGGAATTACCACCTGCAAAATTGATTGATTTTTAGCTAGTGAATGGTGCACAGTAACTTTGAAAATCAGGTCCACCAGCTGAAATTCCCCTGACTGCTCAAATGGGGGAAACTATTGAGTGTACTTAAGAGGTCATCACTCATTTCTGACCACTGATTGCTAACCTGGGGCTATTCACAAGTGTACAGAAGGTTTTAATTCTATCCCATTCCTCCCAGTTACACCCTTTGGGCCACTCTAAATAATTCTTCATCATCTTTGCCGTTAAGCCCCTTTGAACATTTGCAGACTATTATGACTCCCCTTCGTCATTGCTTAGTCAACCTATACATATTAACTCTTGTAATCTTTCCTCATAACTCAATCCTTCTAGCACCCTGCTCTTCCTTGAACTCTATCCAGTGGGTTGACATGAAAGCAAATGTAGTAACGTAATGCCCAGGACTGAAAGCCCAGCACATACAGTCACACTGGAGCCATAGAGAATAGGACTTGTACCTTCCTGATTTCAAAGCCGCAGCTATAATAATATCAAATGACAAGTTTATAATTTTTCATTGCAATGGCTCAGTTTTCTAGAGCTTGCAACTACTTGTTAAAGTCAATATTGACAGTACCTACAGAATGACAGGAAGCCATTCAAAAGCAGGCCAAATGGCTAGAGCTATATTACTAACTAGTTTCAGAGTAGCAGCCGTGTTAGTCTGTATCCGCAAAAAGAAGAACAGGAGTACTTGTGGCACCTTAGAGACTAACAAATTTATTAGAGCATAAGCTTTCGTGGACTACAGCCCACTTCTTCGGATGCATATTACTAACTAGCTGTTTCTTACCAGAGAAGTAGTAATTAAGTTTCTCCTCTTTAATACAGAGCTTTGATGTGCATGTAGTCTTTAAAGATGTTTGCAGAATTTTAAGCCCTCTTTTAGCTGACATTGGTCCTGATGCCCCAGCTCCGACTTAATGAGACAAATTCCATTGTTGGAGCCATGTTGGTCCCAGGATATTAGAGAAACAAGGTGGGTGAGGTAATATATTTTACTGTACCAACTTCTGTTGGAAGAAGAGCTCTGTATATCTCGACAGCTTGTCTCTATCACCAGCAGAAGTTGGTGTAATAAAAGATATTACTTCACCCACCCTGTCTGTTTAATGAGGCAAATGATAGGGGATAGAACTTTGACAGTGAGTGCAGAGGACAAAACAAAACAAGCCTGTTTAAAAATACTCCACTACTTTCCTTTACTGAAGGCTCCCTTGGGAGTTCATTGGAAATAGTTTTATACATCTGCTGCAATTGGAGATTCATGCTGCAGTTTAGCTTTCCAGCCAGGAACACTCAGTGATCGAATAGTAAAACATATTACAGTAATTCAGTTATCACATCACATGCTTAGAAGTATGAGAAGTGTGATAAGACTAATGATAAGGAGAAACAACAAAGATTGATGGATCTCGTAGATAGGGGTGGAGGTATTAACTGCCAGAAACTACATTTTGTTTTGGTCAGGGGTGGGCAGGTTTGCCTTTTGTCATTAATAACTAACTGGTGAACATTTTGGACCAAATTCTACTCTGATTTACGTGGGTGTTACTCTGAACAAATACCACCAAAGTCAAGAGAGAGGCTATGAATTCACACCAGTGTAATTAAGAGCAGATTCTGGGCCTTTGTCTGCACAGGCTTTTTCCTCAGCATGAATGTTGTTCCCTAATTTCCTCTTTATGTACTTTCTTGCTCATATTGACATACTTCTTAGTCTCTTTTGATTGTATGAAACTGCTAAATGTAACATCTCTTTAACGTATCAAGTAGCATGGCAGTGTGTTGCTGAGCCCCATTAATGTCCCAAGTCTCCATTCTTTTAGGGTGAAATTCACCACGTGCCAGGGGCTGCCTAGGCCTGCATTGGCCTGGACAGAGGGGAGGGAGGTGATGGAGCAGCCATGCAAGAGAGTCTGTATGATGCCACTCGGTGAGGCTGTGTGCCAGCACCAAACAGGCCAATGCAGAGGTCAAGGACACTAAGGCAGGACAGGGACAAGCTGGAAGAGGGGCTACTGGATCCGTACTTATGTGAACCCAGTGCCCCAAGCCCTCTATATGAAGAGTGTGGCGGGACTGGCAGGTCCATTGCAGCCTTGCAATTGCCCTGTGGGACAAAGGAGTGATTCCATGGTTGCAGTTGAGTTTCCTACATAATATCTGAATCCTTTCGTGTGTGTGTGTGTGTATGATTCATCTCTAAAGCGTAAAAAGCAACAGAGGGTCCTTTAAGACAGAGGGCAGGTCTTCACTACAGAGGGGAGCGGGGGGGTCGATTTAAGATACGCAAATTCAGCTACGCGAATAGCGTAGCTGAATTCGACGTATCGGAGCCGACTTACCCTGCTGTGAGGACGGCGGCAAAATCGACCTCTGCGGCTCCCCGTTGACGGCGCTTACTCCTACCTCCGCTGGTGGAGTAAGCACGTCGATTCGGAGATCGATTGTCGCGTCCCGACGAGACGTGATAATTCGATCCCCGAGAGATCGATTTCTACCCGCCGATTCAGGCGGGTAGTGTAGACCTAGCCTAACAGAAGTATTGGGAGCATAAGGGAACTTGCATCTGAAGAAGTGAGGTTCTTACCCATGAAAGCTTATGCTCCCAATACTTCTGTTAGTCTTAAAGGTGCCACAGGACCCTCTGTTGCTTTTTACAGATTCAGAGTAACACGGCTACCCCTCTGATACTCTAAAGCGTAGTATCCCTGTGGAATTTTAATGCTTGTTTATATCACTGACAACTACATAAGAAGGAGATTATTAATTAAGTTATAGTCATTTTGCGAAAGTGCTATGATTTGATGACTTAGAGAAATACCAAGCTTTAGAGTAATGAAAAAATAAACTGTGCATTTGGATTTGGTTCTGGACACTTTAAATCTATCAAGACTGAGACAGACCCAAGACAGCTTTGAGATATAACATATCATCTTCACTCAGACATGCATAAAAAACACTTCAGTGTGCTCCCAGTAGAAATAAGTTTCTATTTTTTTCTAGTAAATGTTTATCTGTGTCTTTCTGTTTTGAACATATTGGTGTAACTATGTGGATAACTGAAACATATGATTTTCTAACCTTTTCATGCTGAGAACCATAATTAAAAGTAATTAATTTTATCTCTAAGGTAAAACACGCCTCTTTTAAAGTATTATACACACTAGCACCCAGGGGACACTGTTATGTCACATAGAGATGGTTTTCTTGTTTCACTCTCGAGGTTCTCCATCTGCCTATGTTAAAGCAATTGTCTCTGAGAAATGAATGAAGCTATTTCTTGACAAAGAGGCAGTATAAGAGGAAGAAAAGCACAATGTACCAAGAGGTAAAAAAAAATTATATAAATGTGATCATTTGTAAGAGAGAAACACTAAACTTGCATCAATCGAAAGACATTTGTGCAAATTGCTCCATAAACATAAACAGCGTAGACTGCTGTGATAAATAGAGACATTTAAGACGGAGATGTTTTATATACAACTCTGATGCTAATTGTAGATCAAAAAGATTCTGTTGATAAATGCAACTTGCATTGCATTTTTGCTTATAAAATAAAGATACAAATTGCATAGTCTGAAGCTGCTGTACCTCTGTAATGGCTTTGAGTGGTCAGCCTCGGAGGGAGGCCACCCTGTCTCGCTATGCCACTTAACAAGCTATCACTAATCAATTGGCAGGGGATTAGCAAGGTATACTAGTACAGGGGAGTCGCATCTTACGCGGGGGCAGGGCCGGCTCTGGCTTTCTGGCCGCCCCAAGCAAAAAAAAACAAAACAAAAACCTGCGGCACGGCCGAAGCCAGGGTGCAGGGGGACTCCCTGCCCTGCAGATGTGCCACGGCTAGTGGGGGGAAGGAGCGGGGGGAGAGAGAGAAGGGGGTCAGCCAGGGCTTCAGCGGGGCACTGCCACGTGGCCCCTTCCGCCGTGCCCCCTGCCGAAAGGGCTCTGCGCCGCTCCGGTCGGCTGGGAGCGAAGGACGCAGGCTGCCCTGCAGGGCGCTCCCGTCCTCCACGCCGCAGCCAGAGCGGAACAACAACAACAACAAAAAAGCGGCCGTGCCGCCCTAGGATTGGGCAGAATGCCGCCTTCTACAAGCTGCTGCCTCAAGCACCAGCTTGCTTGGCTGGTGCCTGGAGCCGGCCCTGCGCGGGGGTTAGGTTCTGAAGTCAGCGCGTAAGGCGAAAATCGTGTATAGTCAAATGCTCATTGAGTGGAATGGTGGGCGGAATCACCCACGCTACAGGTACAGTATTTAAATTGTTATTTTTCTCTCTTTATTTGTTTTGCCAAGTGCATATAGTTAAAATTGCATAAGTAAAATGCGCCTATGATGCGACTCCACTGTAGTCAATGGTCTAGGGCAGTGGTCTCCAAACTTTTTTGATTGCGCACCCCTATCAGTAAAAATTTTTTGAGCATGCATCCCCTGACGGGAAAAAAAAAAGCGCTCTTTCTGCCACGCACCCCAAGGATCCTCTTGCACACCCCTGGGATGCACGCGCCCCACTTTGGAGACCACTGGTCTAAGGCCTGGCCCTTTGGGGTGGGGTCTGATAATCAGCAGTCTATCACTTCAGCTCCCTTGCTTGGGCAGAGGCAACCACCATCAGGCTCTAGCCCTCTGGGTGGGGCAGAGCAGTTAGCAGTCTTTAGCCCAGCCTCCCTAGCTGGGGCAGACAGCAAACAAACACAGGCCTTCCAGCCTCGGGAGGGTAGGTTGCCCGGGATGGGGTTGGAGGCCAGGGGTAGGGAGACCCAGTCCCACCCTATTCCACTGGATCCTAGCCCACCAGGATCACTGGATCCTGGGCCCTAGCAGTGGTGAGTGATCCTGCCACTGGGTCAGCAGGGATCCCACTGCAACATGCTGACTCAATTCCTGGCACCACAACTGGACTAATGTCTGGTTTCCCTGTGCTCCTTCCTACCCCAGTCTGTTCGTAGGGCTCCGTCATTCATGGGTCCTCCATCTTCTTGGGGTACTCAGCGGATGGCAGTCCCAGCAGCTCCTCTGGGTATTCGGCGGATGGCAGGAAGGCAGGGACGTCTGCCTCCTTCACTGTCACCAGCCCAAGTAAGCTGAAGGCCCAGCCTCTTATACTTCCTGGCTCCTCCTGCGGCCGGTGCAGAGGGAAGGCCCGGCTTGGCTCCACCCACCACGGGGCATTGAGTGGTTCCTCCCAGTCAGCCTCAGAGGTAGGCCACTCTGCCTCACTACAACCTCTATCTTATTATGACTTATCGTTCCCCTTTATTCGACATTGGTGAGGCCTCATCTGGAATACTGTGTCCAGTTTTGGGCCCCACACTACAAGAAGGATGTGGAAAAATTGGAAAGAGTCCAACGGAGGGCAACAAAAATGATTAGGGGTCTGGAGCACATGACTTATGAGGAGAGGCTGAGGGAACTGGGATTGTTTAGTCTCCAGAAGAGAAGAATGAGGGGGGATTTGATAGCAGCCTTCAACTACCTGAAGGGGGGTTCCAAAGAGGATGGAGCTCGGCTGTTCTCAGTGGTGGCAGATGACAGAACAAGGAGCAATGGTCTCAAGTTGCAGTGGGGGAGGTCCAGGTTGGATATTAGGAAAAACTATTTCACTAGGAGGGTGGTGAAACACTGGAATGCGTTACCTAGGGAGGTGGTGGAGTCTCCTTCCTTGGAGGTTTTTAATGCCCGGCTTGACAAAGCCCTGGCTGGGATGATTTAGTTGGGAATTGGTCCTGCTTTGAGCAGGGGGTTGGACTAGATGACCTCTTGAGGTCCCTTCCAACCCCGATATTCTATGATTCTATGATTCTATGACTAAAGGGGACCCAAACCAGGAGTCCAGATCTGAATAGCTTTGAACTTTGGGGGAATGTGGTGGAACAGAGGTGCCAAAGAAGGGCTGAATCTTGCCCTGTGGCTGTAGCTGGAGGACCCAACCCCCCTCCTCTGAACAACTCAGACTTTGAAATCTCTGTGTCTGAATAGTGTGGTTTGAGTCTGTTGGGATGAAGGCCACAAACACGCAACAAACTCAAGCTCAGGTACCACAGGAACAAATTATTGAAGTTAAGAGGCGGAGAGACTCCTTGCCTAACTCGTGGCTACCCAGCACAAACTGTTGTACTACCACAGTCAGAGTCCGAGGGAAGCATACAGAAAGGGCATAGAGGGATCTGCCCCTAAGAAGGACAGACAAACACAAACAATGCATACAGAGAATTTAACTACAGATACTGGGGCAGATTCTTGCGATGTCCGGCTTGTGCTGGGCACAGTGGAGTGAAGTGGGGAGGCAGCCTGTTGGAACCAGTTACAGCTCCCTGATTCGCTGACTCAGCGGCAGTGCAGGTTAGAGAAGTTTGGGAGCTGCTTTAAATGATACCAACTGGTGTAAGGCCCCACGGGCGCTTCCCTGCTGACAACATGCCCTTGTGCTGGGCCCTATGGGAAGACGCTCTGCTGACCCATGCCAAGAGTTTCCCAGCTGGTGACATGTGGCAGCTTTGTGCTGCCTGAGGGACAGGAGGGGAGCAGTTTGGGACAGAGAATCTGCCCTTCCATCTCCAATTCTAACAATGGTGTTTTGAACTTGGAATTTCTGAAATATAATTTTAATAAACTTTTTTCAATTAAATACGGCATTAGGTCGCTTCAACCAGATCTCTTTTAGTTTTGCTAGTTGCGTTTATGTTTACATTCCATGCAATGTAGGTACAGTGCCTACATTCAAATACTTCTGAAATATGGAAGTATAGAACTGGATACTTTTAAAGGTATCCAAAAGCCTTGCAACCTCTCTGTTGTACAGAATAGCATCCTAGCTTTTGGTATACCTAAGGGGCCAAATTCAGGCATCCCCCGCTATAACCCTGCCCCACAGATAAAACTGAAAAAAGTACTCAGGTCAATCCATGACATTATGGACCAGATTCTTAAAAGAGATCAGGGCTAGATTTACAGGCTCTCATCATCCACAGCTGGGTTCAGATTTTCTAAAGTGCTCAGCATCCCATATGCTGAGTGCTCCTAAAAATCTAGCTATAGATTGGGAAAAAATTATAGGTAAATACTTCATAGAGAGCAAGGATTATCCTGTGCCAGCCTAGGATTTGTGAGACCAGTTCCCTGCTCTGTCTCAAATTTCTTATGGGACCTTGGGCAGGTCACTTAGTCTTGCTGTGCCTCAGTTCCCCAGCTGTAAAATGGGAATAATGGCACTCCCCTACCTCACAGGTGTGTTCTGGGGATAAATAAGCTAAAGACTGCGAAGGGCTCAGATACTATGGTGCTGATAGACAGATATAATACATATGTTCCCTGAACATACAACATATATAAAATATTCATATAAAGTCTGACATCACATTGGGCCTGATTCTGAATTCATTGATTCGTTGATTTCAGTAGGAGCAGGACTGAGCCCACAAAGATTACCATATTCACAACTTGTTAAATATAATTATATTTGAAGTACTATAAAATTGGGTCAGTAAGGTAACTCTTTAATATTTTGCTTTATTGTTTAAAAAAGGACATCAGGTCAAAATGATGTGCAGGATTTGAACCCCTCTTCTGCATCTGTTGTCAAACCCCAAAGCTATGGGGCAACTGGAACAAGCTGCAGCAGCATACAGGGCCATTAACAAGGCCTTGGAGCTACCTGGAGAGAATTTCCCCAGCACAGGCATGTAAGAGCCCCTCTCTCCTGCAAGCCCTGTTGTATGGAGCGTGCTGTGGGTGGGACAGAGGGCAGGAGGATGTGGGCTTGGAATGTATGGGACTTCACAGAGGTGCCAGCACTTATTAGACATTCTGGGGAGGCTGCTGTGATTTAGGCCACTAATCACCTAAAAAGACCACTAATGCCTAAGATACAATTGGGGCTGATTTGGTCTCCAAAGTAGCTTGGAATCAGAAGGGTGCAAACGTGGCATGAAGCCACATTTGCCTTCTCTCCCCCAGGACTGTGAGATCTGTGTTGTGTGAGGCACAGCAAAGAATCTTACCCGATCTTTCTAATGTAAACAAGAAATGAAATATAGCAAGTATTTTTGTTTGCAGAATATATTTTTCTCCACATGGATAGACAAAGAAATACCAATTAGATTCTGCTCATGTTCAAAGGTAAATGACAAAGATATGTAGGTCTCTCACCTAGGAGACAATGCTAGGCTTAGGAAGCATGTTTTCCTAGGTAGTGGACAAAGTAATTGTTATTAACATGATGAAACTTTGTAACCATTTAAATGTGAGAGTTAAAATACACTTGCTGTTGGCCTTTTTTCCCCGAGTGTGTACCTGAAAATAAATGCCTAGAAAAAAATGGTTTGAAAAGAGTGCAGGATGAGGTACAGGCTGAAGCAAAGGAAGGTGAATAAGGAAGAGAAACACTTTCAGCATGGCAATTGTAATATCTGGGATCTACTCCCTTAAGGATCTAGAACCGGGCTCAACATGAAGGTGCTTTTGTGTGTGTGTGTGTAATGACATACAAGTCACAGCATAATTACTTCATCTAAGCCTGTGATCTTGAGAGAAATCCCAGAATACTCTGTCATGCTCGCAGATGGCGTGACTTGGCATCTCTGTGAACTGCTTGGCATATCTTAAATATCTTTTCCCCTTGCCTACTCTCCACATGTCTGCTTTTCAAGACTGAAGAATTATTATAGTGTGTCCAGGGGCTAGACGGATTCACCAATCTACTTTTCACAACCCAAGAGTATGGGGGTCCCTAGAAAGAATTTTTTAGAGTCTTAATGAATCTTCTTTTATCAATTTTCTCTATAAACTCCCTCCTCCTTCTCTATTTGTGTCTCTTTTCTATTCCATCATCCAATTTTTAACCAGTTGTTTTTGCCCACTGTTCTGTTCTTTTTTTCAACTGCCTTGAAGCTCTAATGTCTGACAGTAAATGCCAAAGTAATTTAGCAGCTGATGAAACAGTGGAGTAGCCAAGAGATGTAGATTTGCTAAATGATTATGTGTGATTTTTGCTGGGCACCCACCTACCCAAATATGAATGCTGGTTAAAAACTGATCACAAGAAAAACAATTAGATTATTCCTTACTGGCTGTATGTTGTCAGGACTTTCTTTATATAGGTCTAAAAACAAACCAAACCGAAAACCTCACACAACAGGTAAAATTTTCCTCTGAGATCCACATGATGGAGCTCAACTGATTCTTTGCTCTCAGTGTTGTCAAAACTCCTATTGATACCAATGGGAGCTCTGTATATATAAAGCGAGCACAATATCAGTCTAAAACTGCTCAGTGGATCTGAGCTAATTTTGCTGGTAATTAGTTTTCCTACCACTCTTCAAAAAAAATCTTTGAGTCTAAACAGCAGCACAAACAGGCTTCTCTCCATTTGAAGATTCCCACGAACATTATTTACTGGCAGGAAGGGTAAATTCTGAGCAGTTTCCAACAGGGTGAGATGAGGCTTCCAAGATTATACTGGAAGGAAGGAAAGGTGTTAGTCACTAAGAAAATCTAAAAGGAAGTTTAAATTTTGTTATTCTTGTCTCTGGAAGTGATCAAGTCAAGGGGCAAATTCTAATCTATGCATCCCTGAGTGATCCCACTGACTTGCAGTTTTTCTTTTTCATGCCTAAAGTCAAAGACAAGATGATATAGCAATAGATCATATAGTGTGCCACCAATGAAAAACTGGTTTATAGGTTGAGGAATAAGATTTTTTTTTAAATGGAATCTTTTGCTAGATAAAACGGCATCAAACATTGTAATCCACTGGCAGGAGTCTCTGGTTGGTCATGGCTTCTTGCACCATACTGGTGGGCCAAAACAGTCGTATTCTGTTTAACGGGCTAGCGGACTGTAGCACACAGTTGTTGGCATAGGGAGCATGACCATGGCAAAAAGGAAATGACTTGAGGTATCCCTGTGCCCCTATGTTAGAATAATCCTGGTGAGTGGTTGGCAGCTAGAGTAAAATAGAGTAGTCTTCAGGCTGCACTATTGTGTTCTGGGGACTGGTCTAGCATCCAGTGGTCCCAGGATCAGGGGACTTAAAATGTGGCATGATCCACATTTGTACTGAGCACAACTTAGCTGGTCTGGAAGAACTGGGCTCCTTTGTTTGTAAAATCAAAGCTGTGCTGATACTCTTTGTATATTAATTTAAATAAAAGACTCCTTTTTTTAAAGTGATCATTCTAAAAAGAATGCAGCTAGCAGCTCCTACTCTACTTAACAGCAGTGTCCTCTGCACCACCAACTGTAGCAGCAGCACCTCTTCATTCAGTCTCACTGCAGAGAAATTTGTTATGATGTTTAGCCTCAGTAAAAGAAACAATGGGCCCAATTCTTTTCTTACTTAGATTGGCTTTCCACCCAGGACCAGCACTAGGCATAAGCAGACTGAACAATTGCTTAGAGCTCTGAGCAGTTCAAGGGGAGCTCCCAATTCGCTTTTTATTAGGTGTTGTATGGGGGCCCCCCAAAATATACCTGCGTAGGGTCCCCCACGGGCTGGCACTGCATCTGTTTACATCAGTGGACCGCTCCAATGTAGTTCTGATTCTCACTAGAGTGTGCTCAAGAATGGAGCTCATGGGGGTCAAATCTGTAAATCTGGAGTATCTCCATTGATTTAAATGGAGATAATACAGGTGTAACTGAGACTGGAATTTGGCCCACTGAGCACAATTGAAGTCAATAGGAGTTCCTGCTTGTGTCCTTTATCTGAGGACTGATTTGGCTCATTACTGCAGTTGTAACAGACAGTTCTTCCATAACAGCACTGGCACATATAAGAAATTTCATTATCATTTTAAAGAACTATCTATTCTTGCTTTATATCTCAGCTCTTCCTAATTATTACTCATGGCTCTGTGTTATGTCCTGTTCTCCCATAGTCTGATTCAAAAACAAAATAGCCAGGGAAGTCTTAGTAATTTTTTCCTGCAGCTTTAAAACAGCCACTACTGCCCTTTCAATGGCATCACAAAAAAAGGAAAGAAAAAAGAAAAAAAAAAGGGAAAAAAATTCCAAAGTGATGATATGACAAAAATATAAACACTTGACAAACCTCATTTTTCCCCAAAGAAAAGTTAAATCATTGGCACCACCTCAGGGTAGCAGATGTTCAGGGCCATATATCCAGCAGATACAATTGTGCAGGAGATAATTAAAAAAGAAAAAGATTTTGACATCTCAGTCTTTGCACAGTGCTGCTTTTAGTACTACCGGTATGTTCTAAAACCTGAATGTCTGCAGAAGACTCTCTGCTGATAAGTTTTCAACAACTGCTGCACTTTCCCTAATGGAGGAATTTACTCCAATGGCTTTTGCACTGGGCAGGGATATATCAACCTGACAAAGATCGATATCTAAGGATACCTGATAGAGACATTCCATCTGCTTTCCTCAAGAATTAAGATTATCCTCAACTTGGAAACTGTTTACATAGTCCAAGGATGAAGTTAGTAGATAGGTTTAAGGTGAAATTAGCTCTGGGTGCTTAGCATGTTCTCTTCAAAATAAAATATTTATCCTGAAAAAATATCTATAACCTTCTTGGTCATATAAAGTGCAGAAAACGGTTGATTTGCATTTAAATTTCATCTCATTTGCTGTATGGCTTTATTGAATACTGAAAATTGTGCTTCTGCTGCTGCTTTTGCATCTGCTTGTAGTCTTTTAGTGAATATTTCTTTGTTTAAGGCAGCAAGCTAGATGTAAATGACATTGTGATTTCTCTAACATTTAAACTGAGATTTCATCAGCTGTCTGTACTGAGAGAAAGAACATTCTCTGCTCCAGTAAAATTAGCCAATAATCCCATTATTAGAAGAGGGGGGGAAAAGTGAGACTTTTTTTCCCTTAAAATGTTCCTAAGAAAAGTTCAAAGATGTGATTTTGTTTAGAGATCAATGAAAACTAGATGGAATTTAAATATTAAGAGGCAAGAATTTGCCTTCAGGTAAAAGATGACATTTGCATAATAACAAGAATGACTCCTATGTTGGGAGGTGAATGTTTGACTAGAATCTAAAATTCAGGTGCTTGAATGATCTTTTACCTTAGATTGCAATAGGAAATATGCTAATCTGGGGAAGTTAGTTATCCATCATATTCAGCATTTTCCATAGGAACGAAATGGAGTGAATTCACACATAGGGTATAATGTAACAAGACACTGAGCCAAATTTTCCTCACAATTACACAGGTGCAACTCTCACTGTTTTTAATAAAGTCAATGGATTTTACACCACCTGGCCAGATATGCAGTTAGCAAACAAGTAGAGTCCATAAGTTATTTCTGAAGTGCTTACTTAGTCAAAATTCCCACTGAGAGTTTAGACTGAGTAAGAACTCCAAGATCCATTATGAAAATTCTGCAGTTTTCCCTATTTGGTAATAAATGCAAACCTAATAACTTTCATTGATGCTTTTGCTTCATCTTTCTCTCTTGCTGCATTTCCTCTCACTCTTTATTACTCATTCCTCATTTTTCTTTTCTTCTTCTCTTTACCACACATCTCTCTTTCTTCCTCTGCCCAGTTTATTCCCCACCCTTTGGTCGCCCCCTCAAACACGGCTGTAATTTCCTTTCTGTGTTTTGGATTATAGGAACATATGCAGTGATCTATCTGCCTAACCATCTCTCTCATCTGCATGGGAGATCCAGTTTTCAAAATTGGGTACTTAAATCTATATTTAGGCACCTAATTACTTGTGTTAAGCATCTAAGTACTGATCCGTGGTGCCTAAATGTAGTTATCCAGCTCAACCATAATGTACATTTTTAACTCTATTAAAAACAATTTTTCCCCAGAGCAGCTGGGTTCAAATATAATTTCCTCATTTTTTAGTACATTGTATAGTTGGGCTGACCTCTTGAGGCACCTGGATATCAACTTACTCTGCCAAAGCCTCTCATTGGGTCAGTAATTCAGCCAAAATGTGAACCGGAACCCTTCTGGCCTGCCATTTGCCTGTTATCATCAAGTCATATTGTCTCCTAATCTGACACCTCTGCCTAGCCAAGCAATCTTCAGTTTTGTCCCCTGTGAGCTATTTTCAAGTCCTAGTTTGGTGTTTTTAATAATAGTTTCATTTCCACTTATTTTTCTCTTTGACATTTTCAGTTGTGTGTCTATAAATTACCTGGTTATTGGACCTTGCAACTTTTGCAATACAAGTGCCAGATATAACCTATATATATATATATATATATATATATATATATTTTCTCTTAGAGGATACAGGTGAAATATATCACAACTTCTACTTTTAGTTCCTTTTTTTTATTTTCTTGGACAAGCTTCTGAGTAAACATAGTGCTCCAAAATGCAGGGAACTTGCTGTACAACATTGACTTGAGCCAGGCAGAATGAAAGTTGTGACATGAAATCTTCCCTGGCACACCTCTGCCAATGCCCCTTGTTGCTGTCTTGCAGCATCCCCTGGTATTCCAGTCATGGGTTCTTTTTGAGAAAAGGTTTGCTGTTTTGTGATGTGCTCAAATAGATATTAACCTAAGACCAAAAAACTTATTTTTGCTTGTCATCTAAATATAAAGACAGATCGCCAGCTGTTGTACATCAGTTGACTTCAGCTGAGGAACCAGCTCCAGGTAAACAACCATAACAAATATTTCATGGGTACCCTGGCACAGTACTACACAGTTAATGCAAATTCTATTATGGCATCAAGACCCTGTGGACCTGATTTTGCTCTGATTTCTATCAGTGTAAATCAGGAGCAACTTGATTCTTTACTGAAGTCAATGGAGTTTCAGCAGTGCAAAAGGAAATTAGAATCAGGCTCCATATGAGAGTCTTTAACAGCATGTTTATGCGTGGCTCTGATTTTCTCAGCACTGTGTGACAGATGCAGCAGTAATCTTGTGCATTCATTTCTGAGCCTGAGTGCAACATTATTTTTCAGAGTGACTGAGATCTTTGGAAATATAAATGATATATGGTGTGTCCTAACAGTGGATCTGTCTACTCCACAAAATTATTTTGGCCCACAGATTTAATATTCTGTTGGCAACATTCTGAAGGAAGATTTCAATAGATTTTTGCAAGAGTTGCAAGAGTTTAACACATAAAGATATAAGAGCTGTGCAAATTATATCCTTTAGTTCGGCGGTTCTCAAATTGTGGGTTGGGACCCCAAAGTCTGAAGCCAAAGTCTGAGCCCCACTGCCCAGGACTGAAGCCGAAATCCAAGGGCTTCAGCCCCAGGCAACAGGGCTCAGGCTACAGCCCCCTGCTCAGGGTTTAAGCCCTGGAGCTTCGGCTTCACCTGCCCCACGCTTCCAGGTGGAAGGGCTTGGGCTTGGGCTTTGGCCCTCCGGATAGTGTGGCAGGGCTCAGGCTTTGGTCCCCCTTCCTGCTTTAAGTAGTGCTCTTTACAAAGGTGATAGCAAAAATGTTTTCTCTCTTTGTCACGTAATGGACTAGTACAGTGTCTGTGGATGTTTTGATTCGCATTTTGGAACACTCTAGCACAAAATGAGCCCCTCCAGCTGACTGTTCAGTTCAACATTTTTTTAGCGACTTCTTATTGGTATGCAGGGAAGCTTTTTGCCTACCGTATTTTAGTCAGATTCAGAATGATCTTTACTCAGTGCTGTTAATTGGCTCTGACTATGCCTTTGTCTCATTTTTTCCTACCCTCTTTCAGCTGTCACCAGCCTTCACTTCATTTTTGGGCATAGTTTAACTTTTAATCATTCTCATTTAATTTTATTTTAAACTGGTTTTTGATGCCAACTCTGCCATTGGGTCATGGACAAGGCACGTAACCATGCTGCGCCTCAGTTTCTCCATCTTAAAAAAGGAGATATAAATACTTGGATTGATTACTGTTTGTAAAGCACTTCAAAGATATAAAGTACTATATAAATCTGATGTATTATCATTATTAACGCCTCAAAACTGAGAAGGCTAAAGTATTCTTTAACAAAACCTAGTGGGTACTTAAACAATTCAAAATAGGCATACTTATTATTTGGATGAGTATGAGAATATATAGAGTATGAATATTTTCAAGAATAGAAAAGACATGAGTTTGATTTTATTTCATATCAGTGTGAATCAGGGGAAAAGTCTATTAATGTCAGTGAGGTATACTAATGTAACATTGGTGAAAGTGAGGCCAGACCTGGGTCCAAAGTCTAAACATAATGTTAAAGTTTATTCTTGCCTTCAGGTCTGTTAGTAATCTTTTCCTGTGACCTTTCAGAGTTTTTTTCCTTGATCCTCTATCGGCTGCATATTTGATGGCATAAAAGACTGAGCAGGCAGTAGAATTTGTTTCTCAGTATTAATTGCTTGAAAATGTGTTGCTTTTTTTTGTCGATTGTCTTCAAAGTTCATTCCTGTTCAAAGTGCGGGCTTTCTGTTACATTGCATTAAAGGGCTTTTAGCAGGGGAATGATATTGTTTGTGATGAGGAGGACGTTGGGCTTTGATCAGCAGCTTTTGTGCTTGTTGAACATCCTTGTTCTGTTCTGTATGCTGTGTATGTGCCTGTGGGTTCTTGATCTATGTGCAGTGAAATTTGTTCACTGTAGTTCTTGTCACAGTATTATGCAAAGCTTGTTAAAATGCGGAAACTTTTTTCCCCTCTGATTGTTTCTCCTATGTTATTCTAGTGACCTCTGGCTGAGGTATAGACTGTATATCCCTTATATACTAATGAGCTTTTGTTTATGCCAGAAATTTTGGTTTGTCCTAACCTGTACTATAAATCTATGTAGGTTACTGCAATATATATTCAGCATTGCAGACTCTGTTTCTTCTCTGCTTTCCATTATATACAAGAATAAATAGATATTGAACTGACAGAAAACTAATAACAGCTGCTCTCCCCTGACAAATTTCAGAGTTGTCAGGACAAGGGACTGACATTCTCATATAGTGGCAGCTATCCCTGCTGAGTCACATAGGGTTCTCTATACTAGACTTTTTGATGCCAATTAACTCAAGATAGTTAATATATTTGTAAAAGCTTATGTGGACATTTCCCAAAAGTTTTGTGTCAGTATGTAAGCTGAGGCATTGCCTTCCCTGCTAAACAAAGGTATGTTTTTTATCTTTGGGTAACTAATGCTTATGAGCTATCCCGAGATAAAAATGAGAGCTGGTGAAGAATTTTTTTGACAAAATGTTTTTTTGTTGGAAAATGGCAATTTGTTGAAACTGAACCTTTTTGTGGAAATGTATTGATTTTGATAAAACTTTCATTGGAAATGTTTCTTGTGTCCAGGATGGAATTTCTGGTCAAAACCAAAGAAAGAAAGAAAATGTGTGTGAGAGCCCAGAATAACCAACAGTGGTCAGATGCAAGTCCAAACTCTGTAACCTGTGTCCCCCACATCCCAGGTGAGTGCCCTAACCACTGGTCTATTGACTATTCTGGGGTCGGTCTGTCTGTCTGTTTTTCTCTCATTTTTCATGAAAATTTTTGGAAGGTCTTGGTGTGTGTGGGGAACAAAACCAAATGCTAAAACGTTGAAATTTTTCACAAAACGAAATTCTTGTTTTCTGGTTAGCCCTAGTAAAAACATGGCAAAGACAAGGCACTTTAATTTTACCTTGCGGGTAAACTAGGGAAGATCAACCCCAGGCAGGGACAGAGTGCTGACCTTGCCTAGTTTACTTCATGTAAAATTCAAGTGTTTCTCTTCACTGTTTTGTTTTGTTTTTTAAACCTTGGGATAGCTCATGTGTGTGTGTTATCCAAAAATGCCTCTTTTTTTTTTTTAACAGTGAAGATAAGATCTGAGCCCTGGAACAAGCATAAATGTTTGCATCTTGGAACAAATGTTTAGTGAGTTCCATGCTAGCCTTTACAAATGTGTTAAGTATTTCATATTAATCAGCAACTACTGTAGTTAAAAAAGCCTAGTATAGATACCTTTACTGTCTACCAGCCTCATTTCATGGCTGCACTGAAGCTGATATTTGCAGCAAAGGATGCATTTGCATGTAAAGCGTACTGTTGAAGGTGTTAGTGTCAAACACAGTATCATTACTACTGCTGTCTCAGTATTTTCTCAACAGTACAGCATTGCTTGTCAATCAAAATTAAATTGCTACTGTATTTCTATACAAACTCATTCATAACCAAGCACTCTGAGAAAGAGAGTGAGAAAGAGACAAGCACTAAGAATGTTCCAGAATGAAAGCCAACTCCATTACAACATCAACAAAAACACAGTCAACATAGCGTGCTGTTTTCCAGTTAAATATGGAAGAAGCAGAATTTCTAACTTGCTAGGCGCCTCAGTTCAAGAACTTTGTTCACTTAAGCAGAACTTTTCTCTGTCAGTATATGAACTATGAATTGTGTTCTGTTTTCAGTTATTCCAGCTGAGACAGCATCAATTCAAAACAATAGTTGCTCTGGATTCACACTGGTGCAACTGAGAGCAGTATCTGGCCCTGTGTATGTAAAATGCTAGGAGATTCTGAGGATTTTTCTCTCATTTGAAAATCATAGGGAGATAAAATGGGAGGAAAACATGATTTTTTTCTGCATGAGATGGCTGAATTATGAAAATCCTACATTATACCTTTTAGAAATAGTGGGCCTGATTCTGATTTCACTTACATTGGTTTTATATTGGTGAAAATGTATTGACTTCAGTAGAGAGAATCCTGATTTACAATTGCATAACTGAGATCAGAATCAGGGGCATTAACTCTTGTATTTAGTATCACATATTGATTGATAGAACATAAATCTCATGTTATGGTTTTTAAAGACCTAGCATTACACGTGCATAAATAATTAACAATACAATATATTCTACCTTAATATAAAAACATCACTCTTCAATTGTATTTTTAAATTACCCATAGAGAACGCAGCACAAATAGCATGGACTAAAGAATTGCAGCAAACAGAGGCTACGCCTGACAAGGCAAGGTGTTTAAAAATGGTTCATCTAATCAATCCATCCTTGCACATAATAATAGCATTTATATAACACTTTATGGGCCAAATCCTCAGCTGGTGTAAATCAACATAGCACCAGTGACTTCACTGAAGCTATTTTGATTTCCACCAGCTGGGGATGCATCCTTTCATGTTCAAAGTGCTGTACATGCAGTACATACAAACAGCCCCGCTCTATGTTGAAATACAATCTGTTTTTGAAGTTTTCCATACAGTATTTGAAGAAGTAAATTTAAAATGAAAGCTCATGTACATATGTGAATTCTTCTGGAGTAATAGGGGCGAGAGAGATCAGATTTGGTCTTGAATGTGGATAGTCCTTTCCTAACCAACTGCCTCTATTATTGCAGTAGGATCATCGAGCTCGCTCTGCAATGCCATGTGAGCATCTTCTCCCTTGCAGCATGCCCCATTCCTCCTGATTGGCACATCTCCCAAGAACAGACCCCTTTCATTAGGGGAAAGTCCCAATCCCCCCAGCTCAAGAGCAAGGATCCAGGCAGATTCTTTAAAAATAAAAAACAGATCACCAAGGCAGGTGGGTATCTGCTTGATTCAGTCTTGCCGTGTCCCCCTGGTGCTACATGAGCTTCCCAATACTGCTCACACAGCTGGTAACCAACAGGTGTGGTGAGATTGTGACACTACATGGTTTGAAATCTATGAGGCAAAATTCCGCCAGCATTCATTCTCCTGACTTCAGTGGAGCTACTTCTAATTTTCCCTGGTGTGACTCAGGGCAGGATCTAGCCCTTTCCTTTTGACTCTCTTCAGTTGTATTTTTAAGGTTGATTGTTTCTTCTATCTTAGTGTTTGTGTACATGTTGCTCGGAACTGACCGCACACCGCTATGTACCATAAGCCATAGTTAGTACTCTGTAGCTGTATAGAGCTGTAGACCAGTGGGGTGTAATATTCTCATTATTTCAGGCTAACTAATAATAAGTAGTTCTATCCTAGTTGCCAGTTTTTTGATTTGTGAGTTGAGACATCTTGAACAAAATGTTACTGAGAACACTTCTGCAGTGTCTTGCTGACTGCATACAAGGTGCTGCCGAGTTTGCCATCTGCCTGCATGCTCACAGTGGTAATTATATCAGAGTCTCACAAGTGCTGGAACAAGAGGGATGTCAAATGCACTTTCCTTCCTTTTGAAGGTAATTTTCATTTTCTCAGCTCATTTGGAACTGCATATGATTATCAGCTGCAGGTGTGAGAGCAACACAGAAAAAGAGATGCACAGAGAGAAAGAGAGATAGACAGAGAGAGAGAGAGAGAGAGAGAGGTCTTTACTCCTAGAGTGCCCAGAGTAGAGTGCATATGCTAATCTTGGCAATTTTAAATTAAGTGCAAGGCTGGAAAAATTCCTTCATTATTACCGCACATATTTTTGACTGCTATCTTAAAGTCTTTTTTATTAGTCAAATAGCCCCAAAATCATGTCCCTTTGTTTGAGTGGCATTTGGAATTAAAAAAAAAATTGGAAAGCTATTGAAAGTGAAACTGTACTCAGTTTGCTGCAGATGCAAGGGATTCTTTGTATTGTTTTGGTTGGTGCTGCTGTTTGGGTTGTAGTTTCAAAAAATTATGGGGTTAAGAAGGTTGGTGGGTAGCGGGGAGGTGATTTAGTCAGCATGAGACGTGACTTAAAATATAGACTACAGGGCTCTAGACAAGCAAGGTCTAGTATAAGGAGGACTGATAATTGTCATTTCTCTCACGGGGGAAGGGGAGATGTCAACATCTGTTTACATCAGCACCCTCTGCTGGCTGATCCGGAAGAACAGGGAGGTTAATATGGACAACTATGATGCCTCTTGACATGACCAAGAGATTTGTCAGGTGGCCTACAGAAGAACAGGCAGGTAGGAATTGACCTTCATTTTCGGAAGTATTTGAAGAACTCTCTGGATTGGAATACTCCCAAACTTTGGGGAAGTTTGGATCTGGCTCTGCAACAGATCCTTATTGCTACAGTGGGCCGATCCAACCCTCAAACTCTGGGAATGATTAGGGTGGCTTTAATCCATCTCATGGAACTTGTGGGAAGGGAGCCATATGGGAGGAAAACTTCATGAAGGTCCTCTTCCATAGTTTCTTCCTGATTGTTCTGCAAGGGGAGGAAGAGATTTGATCCTCAGGAGGTGAGCTGTGGAAGCTGCCAACAAACTGCAAAGATCCTGGGGGAATCCACTGGGGAACCGGACCATTCATAGCCACGTTGGGCCCACAGCAATCTCTGTCCTGCTCTGTGGCAACAAGGCTATAAGGAAGTTTTGTATTAGAGTCTTCTCTCGGTCATTGCCCCTTGAATCGCTCTTAGAGGAAATCTTCACTGTCCAAACTCAACATCTCCTCCAACACAAGCACAGCCCACACCCCATTGCAGCCTGTCTGGTCCTGCCACCTTATATCCCAACCCCAGGGAAGACCTTCCTCAGGTCTTGGGAAGAAGTTGATACTGTGGAGGAGTGGCTGTGAGATTATGTAGCGGGGGAGATTCACACGCAGAGGATCCTTTCCATGCACGGATTTTGTGGGGCTCAGGATCTGGGATCCTCCCCACTCATGGGGCTCAGTCTCCAGCCTGAGTCCAAACATCTACTCTGCTATTTTATAGCCCAGTAGCCCAAGCGCCACAAGCCTGAGTCAGCAGACCTGGGACAGCCAAGGGCATTTTATTGCAGTGTGGACATACCCTCTGTGCCTAAATGTTTGTAGGTTCAGGGCCTAAGTAACTTGCCCAAGTTTACTCAACAAGTCTGTGACAGAGGCAGGAAAAGAAGCTGGCTTTCCTAACTCCTGATTCCATGGCATAACTCAAGTATTACCCTTAAAAGCATTAATTTCTTTTAAGAGCTCCAAATAATTCTGAGGCACCAAAAATTCCTTGTTCTTTCAAGAAATAAAACTGAGTTAATTCTGAATGTCTTTCACCATTCAATATTATTTGAATCACATTTTATTTTCTTTCCAAAGCAAGACTTCTGCAGCTCTTTATTAATATTTGTGGTAGATTTTACAGACAAGATTGCCAGCCAACAAATGGGAAGTGGACCATGTATTTACTACACCATCTGCATTCTCCCCAGCAGATTTAGTGCCCCACCGCATAATTTAAAAACATCAAGAAGAAACAAAGAGCCTTGCACATGTAATCTCATAGACCTGAGTGTTATAGCCACAGAAACATACAGTGCTATATATGGAGGGTCCATTGAGCCTTAGGAAAATAAGGTTTAGGTCTCGGGACTGGATAACTTGTATCTCATTTGAAATTTTTTTAGGGTAGTGGCTTTTTTGGTGACAACCCCATATATTATTAGTGAGTTACAATAGCGAAACAAAAAGTGTCACTCATCCTCCATGACTAAGATGAAGACATACAATTGAGGATGATTCTGTTCCCATTTCCAGATATAAAGGGGCAGTGAATGTCCCTTTCTATAAATTAAAGGGTAGGACTATTGGATAATATGTCTTTAGAAAAACAAATCGCTCTAGACAAGTGGCTAGCTAATATTTTCCTCTATTGCCAAACTCAGACCCCTCCTAATTGTGTCTTTAGGCCTCTTGTGGTTCAAGCCTGCACAGAATTCTAGTTTCAATTTTCAGGAACTTATTCTCTTCCCAGGGCACTTTGTGAATTTCTCTCAGTGCAGGAAAGGTCCTCTCCATCCTCCCACAGTTTATACACTAATCACCACCAAGTCTCCACATCACAGGCACTAACAAGCTTCTTTCTGATCAGAGGAATGGGCACAATTCCATTTAGAATCTAAATGGTTCAAGCTTTGAGTGACATAAAGCCCTCCTTTTCTCTAGGGGGATAAAGGCGCTGGGCCTGATTCATCATTGCCCTCCACTTTGTGTACTCATTTAGGTCATTGTAATGTGTGTGTAAAATGCAGCCATTTGGATCTGGTGGTATTTTACACCACTTTGTAGTCATACAAATGCAGGATGATGGTGAACTGGGCCTTCTGTAACCATGGAATTACTGGTACCTAGGACAAGAGACCAAGACAAAGACTGAACCCGTATATCCTGTATGGTAATTGTCATGGACCCATATGTTGTGTGCTACTCCTCAGCTTTTAAATGGTTCCTTGGAGTCCCTTCAGTGTGACAGACCCCCAAAGGGTTCCACTCTTCTTTAAGCATTGGCCGCATGGCCACAGTGCCTCAGAGACTGACTAGACTCCAGCACTCCTGTTTCACACTATGAGCTCTGTTCAGTAAGCCCAACTGAGATACTCTTCTTCAGAGAATGTTTGCCCTCTTCAGGGATTAATGCATCTCTGCCAGTATGTGCAGTGACTCCAGGCAGCCTTTTCAAGCAGAGTAGGGTTTATTAGCCAACTGGAACACAGCATCAGGAAGTCTTTAGGTTAGCACAGAGAAGCAAAGGTGAAGACATAGTCCATACTGGCCAAGTCAGGGCTTCCCTGAACCATGCTGCTGTGAAACCATCTTGGCTTCCTCTCTCTGTCTCCGTCTCCCAGTCCCAGCTGAATTCCTTTGTCTCTCCAGAGACCCGCTCTTATCCTAGCTGCCTGTCACTTCTCTGTCCCTCGTCCTCGTGCAGACCACTGCTGAGTTCACATATTCATATACTGGAGTTTCCCATTGTTAGATGTCAGTTGTTTGGTCATTGGGGTTCCCATTGTTTTTGTCTCCTCCATCAATATGGGTGGGTTTCAGCCAGGTCTTTAACGACTCATTCATACCACCACAGACAGTTACATGGCACAGTTACCTCATGTTTCCAGTTCTACCCCCAAAGCAGATTTTGAATCCTTTTACACCCGCTGGGTAGCAATTCCTAGTCAAGTCCATCACTGCCATGCATAGCGTTCATAACATTATTACAGAAAATTCTCACTTCATCACAGTCATGATGAGCCATACTTCTAGGCCATCGAGCTGGCCACAGTTTTACCTGCTTTAGAATAACTTTTATACGGAGACAAGTGTTTTATGCTAGATCTAGAGCAGTTTTTTCATATTGTGAGCCACATCTTAAAGAGATTGTCTGGTGGACTAAAAAGATTGTACTCTGGACCACCTACCTCTCTTCTTTGTGACTCCACAGCCCACACATTCTCCCATTCCTGGTCATACAAGATCCCTTTTGCAACTGCAGTGATTACACAGGAGAGTATTTAATGCCTTTTTAGTTGATTTGAATGTGGTAAGTGTGTTGTGCTTTTGGAAAAAAATTAGACGCACTGTGTCTGCTTTTTGCTTTTCATTTAATCACTCCCTCCCATCTTTTCTATGTCTCTTTGATGCAAAAAGGAGATGTGCCAGCACCAAAGCCCATTGAAGTCTATGAAAATGCTCGCATTGACTCCAATAAGTGTTGGATCAAGTCCTATATGACTAAGCAACTCTGTAGACTACCAATGATCCATGGACAAGAGTTTGGGAACCTCTGTTGTATTCATGATATTAGTTATTATGTAATGCTGTCATTACTTACTAGATATTGTCACCCCCTGTGCTAAGAAGTAGTAGATGCCTGTGGCTTTGCAGATTTGCCCCCTGCTGGAGGAGAAATCAGTGACACAGAAGTCTAGAACAGAAGTCGTCACAAAAAAGTGCACAAGAAATATCTTCTTTCAGGAACTTAACTGAAACATCTATGCTTGGATCCTAAGGAACAACTCCTTCGCAAGAATTGACTTTAGTTAGAGAGATTAGGGCAGAGAGAAAACTCCCTTGCTGCTTGCCGCAGCCCCCTCAAAGAACCTTCATCAGAAAAACAACATAAGAAAAACAAAAGTAACACAGCATTTTCTTCCAAGACTAAAAATTTGCTCAGATGCTAAAAAAGAAGAAGAACAACTTTTAAGACTATGTGTAATAACGCCACCCGGTGATCTCGGCTATAACAGAATAGACAACTCTGATAGAGGTCTAACTGACATAGCCAGGTAAGCAATAAAGGGAGTTGGATCAACAATGTCTGGTGTGATTTTAACTAGACCTGAGCAAACAGTAGAGGAAAAATTATTTTATAAATATTGGAAAGCAAACTTAGATTCAGCTGGTTGCTACATTTTATGTTCATTTTCCCTGAACATTTTGGTTTACCAGTGCAAATACTTGCAAAAAGTGAATTTTAGCTAATATTCACCACAAGAAAATATCAAATTACATATTCAATTGTAAAAAAACCCCCACAAATTTCAATCAGTGCCTCATTGGCTGATCATCCAAAGAGGGAAACAGAAGCAATTCCTAGCAACTTATGAACCACACCAGCAGCCAGCATGAATTCTGAATTGTGAGTATTTGCAATTTGCAGTTTTTGCTTGATCTGCAGACCAAGAATTAATCACTGAAGAAATTTTGTATTATGAATAAATTCAAGAATTCTACAGTCTGTGGACAGCTATTGATAGGAGGAAAAAGGTGAAATTAATCAAATAAATTATTCATTATGAATTATTCACCCAACTCTAATTATAATAGGGTAGGTAGAAAAGTAATTAGGTTCTGAAAAGTGGTGGGATGATCCCTCTGACAGCTGGCATCTCACACACAGACATGCACACACAACTACATGGGAATGCATCACAAGCACACTTCTTAGGGAATACTGCCTATTTTAATTATAGCCTCACATAAGACTGATGGGTTTGAATCTGCTACGTGGAAAACTCTTAATCGCATTTTAGTTCAGGCCAGTAGCTAAACATGAGTGTAGCAAATGGTTGGTTATACTGGCTTCTTTCCCCTCATTTAGTTTAATAGCTTTAAAATGTTTTCTTTCTGCATTAGAGAGAGCACTAAACTGCTGTGTACCTCAGGAGAGGAGTGCTAAAAAAAAACCCCAAACCCTTAGTTCAAACGAAAAATCCATACTAAATTAAGAAGGCTTTCTGACCTGCAAAAGACCTCCCATTTCACCGACTGCAAAATCAGAGTTCTGTAATATTTCTTTCTCTCTCTCTCTCTCACTCAAAACCAGTTAGTTATTTAAAAATAGTAGTCTCTTTCTTCTCCAGCTGTCAAGGCCTCTGTTTCCTACCTCAGAAGCCAGCATTTACTGATGTTCTTTGAGTGACACCCTCCTCAGTTCTAAGATGGAGCAGAGAGTGAAAGAATGTAGCATTTCACTGATGGATGCTGAGACCTTATCAAGAATGTTGCTTAGCAACCTCCCTGGTGCTGCATTTTGGAAGGGTGGGGGAGAAAGCAGCATAACATACAAATTAAGGAGAATGTATGAACATGTTTTTTTAAAACATAGCCAGAATGAAGAACCACTGAGCAGTTTATCTCCAAGTTCCTTAACTATTTGGTAGGACTGGATCTGGCAAACCTTACCAGACCCACAAGAGCAGTTGAAGTGGGATTACTCACTCCAGCAAGGAGTGCACAAGTGAGTAAACAAGATCTAGTCCTTTAACTGTCGCCTTTATTCTCCTTTATCTAAAAAGGTGAATTCTTTCCCATGTGTTCCCTATAGCTACAAAGCAGGTCAGAACTATATGATTCTTACTTATTACTATATTTAATTTGTATCTGACCCTATAGATAATGTTTGGCAATATAGGCCAGAACCCCCTTCTAGTTGCTGAGGGCCCTTGTGCAGCAAGGGCTAGCAATACTTGTGGTGCTGGGATTGTGACAAGCTGTGGGTATTAACAGTGAAAGGTCGTACGCTGTGCTTTTTAGGCAGCTTCTGGAGTTTTTGTTTGTTGACTTTTTACTATATTAACCGCTTGAGGGCAGTGTTTGGATTGACTGTCAGGTGGAAGTCATTGGTGGAGCAAAAACAGAACTTGCATTTGTGTGTGTGATTGCAAGAGAGGGATCTTCAATGCTCTTGTTAATATCCTACAAATAAGTGAGGACTCTATATTAAAGTGAACGTGCATTAGTGAGATTCATGTAATCTGCACATGGCAACTTTTGTGGACAGCAAAGAAGTAAAGTGTCCTAAACAAAATGAGTGGAATGGCTATTGGAACTTTAAGATGCTTCGTGCCCATGGATTCATTCCAGGTGTATGTTCTGTCTACAAGTGGCACACTCTTCATCTTTCAGAGTAGCAGCCGTGTTAGTCTGTATCCGCAAAAAGAACAGGAGTACTTGTGGCACCTTAGAGACTAACAAATTTATTAGAAAAAAAAGGGGCTCGTTCACCTGCACATCTACCAATGTGATATATGCCATCATGTGCCAGCAATGCCCCTCTGCCATGTACATTGGCCAAACAGGACAGTCTCTACGCAAAAGAATTAATGGACACAAATCTGACATCAGGAATCATAATACTCAAAAACCAGTGGGAGAACACTTTAACCTGTCTGATCATTCAGTGACAGACCTGCGGGTGGCTATATTACAACAGAAAAACTTCAAAAACAGACTCCAATGAGAGACTGCTAAGCTGGAATTGATATGCAAACTAGACACAATCAACAAAGGATTGAATAAGGACTGGGAATGGCTGAGCCATTACAAACATTGAATCTATCTCCCCTTGTAAGTATTCTCACACTTCTTATCAAACTGTCTGTACTGGGCTATCTTGATTATCACTTCAAAAGTTTTTTTTCCTCTTACTTAATTGGCCTCTCAGAGTTGGTAAGACAACTCCCACCTGTTTATGCTCTCTGTATGTGTGTATATATATCTCCTCAATATATGTTCCATTCTATATGCATCCGAAGAAGTGGGCTGTAGTCCACGAAAGCTTATGCTCTAATAAATTTGTTAGTCTCTAAGGTGCCACAAGTACTACTCTTCATCTTTGTCATAGATCCCCTCTTTCTCCATCCTTACAGCTGATATTCTAACTCAATTTACTCCAAAAATGCCCATCATTTAAATATAAATATCCCAAGCTGCTAGCTTCCTCTGCAGTCAAGTTTTAAAGCAGAGTCTGACCTATATACAGTAAGTATAAAGGGACTGAAAAGTGAGGAGGAAGAACAGGAAGAATGATGGGGAAAGAGGAGGATTATGTGTATGTGTCACCATTGCCTTTGTGTCATCCAAGAATCCCAACCCTTGGGTTAAGGTGAAACCATATCATATTAATAAAATTCTCACAAATAACACATTCTTACAAATATATTTACATTAGATTTTTATTGTCCACCATCCTAGCAAAATTCACATTAGAGGGAAATTGCTAGTCATTAATATACAATAAGGTTTCCATTTCTTCCTCTTGAATATCAGGTCCCCAAATACCACATAATAGTCCACAGTATGCCAGTGACTCTGGGATTTTATAACACTAGCAATTTGGAATGTACTCTCAGTGTTTTTGCCTGGGTGATATGAAATCAATCAGCACTGCAGAAAAGGAAAAGAAACCAACATCATGTATTAGTCAACTTCAAAGCATTACAAAATTCGGATTTCCACATGCTGAATACAAATGTGGCTAGAAGTGTTCAGATATTGCAATCAAATAGCTTTGAATGTCAAATGAAATTACTTTGGGAATCTGCTAAGCCCTCTTCTTAAAGCACATTGGTACATAAATCCCCTTCTTTCACTTGATTAGTCCAAAAGGCTATAGGATATATTATTACATAACAGAAAACATGACCAAAGTGTTAGTCATTAGCTTTATTGAATGCACAAATTCCCCAAGGTCCTAATTTATTCTAGTTCCATATCTTCTGAATGGAAAGCAGTCAGTGAACTTAATAAATAAAAATATACTTTAGACTCATTCACACTTGTTTATAAATATATTTTTTTCCAAGAAAATCCCTGGAGACATTAGCATCATCCCTATCTTGCTCAAACTGAATGTGATAGCAAAATAAAAATATAGTTATTACATGCATATTAAATAAGCATTATGAACAAATCTGTTTTTGTTCCCCGTTAGATGGTAAAATCCTTCTTGCTTGACACAAACTCAGATAATAATAACGATCAACTCTAAGAGTAGATTTCTTTCTCAACTTAATTAAATCACAAAGATGCATACTCAGTCTAACTTTGACAAGCTGCTACAGCAGCAGAGCCAGGTAATCAAATGTCGCTATAACCTGAGAAAATGGTCATGAAAAGTGAAGGCTTCGTAGTGCAGAGACAGTGACTCGAACACTGGAAGAAACACAGACTCCAATTCAGGAAACCACCTTGTTCAAGCAAGCACTTCAACATGTGCCTAAGTTCCAATGAGACTTAAATATGAGCTCCAATTTAAGTGTGTCTTTGAAGTGCTTTTCTGAATTGGATCCTAATGTGTTGCCACATGGTTGTATGGAACTCCTGAGTCTCATGCGTGTGCTCTTATTGGAGAGGTTGCTGCCACCATACCAAACCAGGAAAATAGTAATGCTGAACCTTTCATTGCAAATCATTATTTGACAGCTTATTAACTAGTCAGTACATACATCAGGCTAAGTACTGGTGTAAAAGTGGCATAGCTTCATTGACCTCAGTGGATCTACACCAGGTTATACCAGCAGCTGAGGGACCTGCTCAATGGAATCTAGAGGAGAACAGATTGGACTCCTTTGAATTCAGTTGAACCATAGAATATCAGGGTTGGAAGGGACCTCAGGAGATCATCTAGTCCAACCCCCTGCTCAAAGCAGGCCCAATCCCCAGACAGATTTTTGCCCCAGATCCCTATAATGGCCCCCTCAAGGATTGAACTCACAACCCTGTTGTTTAACTTAACCATGGCAATTGTTCTTTATGATGTGCAAAAAACTGTGATAAATAAAAACAGAGACATAACTCTCCTGTTTTCTGTATGATAGTGGTGAAGGGAATATAGTTTTACTTATCTCAACTTCCCCTACAATTTAAGCCTTGTAGTATAGCTGGATGCTGTTAAGCAGTTATTGCAGTCCACCCTGGAGATGGTTACATATGAATGTTTGGTGAAAAAGTGTGTCTCTTGTATTTAGTTTAATGATCTAATTCTATAACCTGAACTTGGGTGAGGGTGCATGGAGAAATATTCCTGAACAAATCTGGGGTGAGGCCCTAAGTTTCTCCACATTGAAGTCTCTCCTGAAGACCAATTTCTGTCATGATGCCTACAAGAAAATTGATAGTGTCACACTTGAAGGAACAATCTAGGTATAATTTACATAATTTTTATACATGTGTTTACTTCCCCCACCTGCTTTGTTTGCTTACATGTCAGTCTTTAGACTGTCAAATCTTGGGGTGGATGGGATAATGGGTTCTGGATGGAAAACACACTTTGGATGCTACTAGATAGAAATAAAAAACAACAATAACCATTCTTACATGAGAATTATTTGCAGATGCTGGGCCTACATTTGTAAAATACTCTGGGTATACTTGGGTATAAGAGGCATTATATATTGTCAATGCAAACTATTATTACCATTAAATATAGTACACATACAATCAAAATACAATATACTCTTCCAGTTTGCAAATAACAGTAACAGGAGAGAAGAGAAAACAATAGAATTCAAAGATGAGGCTGGAAAACCGGGGGGGGGGGGGGGTTTGGATCTGTCTAAAGATGTGATTGATTCTCTATTCTACTTCAGTTTATTTGTGCTCAGAAGTCAGCTTCTGTGTGAGAGAAAAATAGAAAGACTAAATCAGCACTTTTCTCTCCACCCAAGATTTGTGTATATGTTGCAATTAGGGTAACAGATTATACCTCCAATTTTAGAAAATTTTCTGTTTAAATTTGCAAGTACATATACGCCTCTACAATATCTGACATCTGCTCATGCATGCAAATAATTGTTTTGACACTGTGACAGTTGCAAGAATGTTTTTTAATTTTTGAAACATGTCAGACTGATAATTAGAGTTTAATTCCCATTTGCCAGTGACATAGATTTTTGAGTCAAGGATTTTCTGACTTTTGCAATCCATTTTTCCTAGTCCACACTGGACACTTCAAAACACGCAAGGTGTTTTTGTGAGACTCAAGCTTTTTCTCATTCAATAGCCTGCTTTCTGTTTTCCTTACTACGAATCAAGCTATTTCTGATTGTTTATGGATATTTTAATTGTTTTGAGACTTTTTTTTATAAAAAAAAAAAGGAAGGATGGTCTTATGCTTCATTCATTGGCCCAGATTTGAGGGGATTTAGATTCATTTCCTGGCTCTGCCACAGACTGTGTATTTATCATTTGTATTGCCATAGTCTCATCAGGCCAACCAAGCCAGAGCCCCATTGGGTATACACACATAGTAAGAAACATACCCTGCCTCAAAAAGCTTACAAAGTAATAGACAAGACAGGCAAAAGGTGCGGGGGAAAAGTGTTTATCTACATTTTATAGATGGTATGGAGAGATTAAGTGATTTACCAAAGATCACTTTTTTTTTTTTTTAGATTGTACACTCTTTTGGGCAAGGACTGTCATTAATGATCTGGAGGATGGCGTGGACTGGACTCTCAGCAAATTTGCAGATGACACTAAACTGGGAGGAGTGGTAGATACGCTGGAGGGTAGGGATAGGTTACAGAGGGACCTAGACAAATTAGAGGATTGGGCCAAAAGAAACCTGATGAGGTTCACCAAGGACAAGTGCAGAGTCCTGAACTTAGGACAGAAGAATCCCATTCTGCTACAGACTAGGGACTGAATGGCTAGGCAGCAGTTTTGCAGAAAAGGACCTAGGGGTTACAGTGGACAAGAAGCTGGATATGAGTCAACAGTGTGCCCTTGTTGCCAAGAAGGCTAATGGCATTTTGGGTTGTATAAGTAGGGGCATGTCCAGCAGATCGAGGGACGTGATCATTCCCCTCTATTCGACATTGGTGAGGCCCCATCTGAAGTACTGTGTCCAGTTTTGGGCCCCACACTACAAGAAGGATGTGGAAAAATTGGAAAGAGTCCAGCGGAGGGCAACAAAAATGATTAGGGGGCTGAAACACATGACTTATGACGAGAGGCTGAGGGAACTGGGATTGTTTAGTCTGCCGAAGAGAAGAATGAGTGGGGATTTGATAGCTGCTTTCAACTACCTGAAATGGGGTTCCAAAGAGGATGGATCTTGACTGTTCTCAGTGGTAGCAGATGACAGAACAAGGAGTAATGGTCTCAAATTGCAGTGGGGGAGGTTTAGGTTGGATATTAGGAAAAACTTTTTCACTAGGAGGGTGGTAAAGCACTGGAATGGGTTACCTAGGGAGGTGGTGGAATCTCCTTCCTTAGAGGTTTTTAAGGTCAGGCTTGACAAAGCCCTGGCTGGTATGATTTAGTTGGGAATTGGTCCTGCTTTGAGCAGGGGGTTGGACTAGATGACCTCCTGAGGTCTCTTCCAAGCCTGATAGTCCATGATTCTATGATTTACTATATGTTTGCACAATCCCTAGAGCAATGAGGGGGGGCAGTCTCAGTTGGATCCTCTTAAATTTTTCTGTAACACATTGTTAGTAGTATGTTTCAGTATTTTTTCTGTTTGAAGCTGATAAATATACAGCACTGCCTCAAATTTATTAAATAAGGGTTCTTCAAAGGGGGAGGCTGATCTCCTTATTGATCTCTTCCAGGTGTCCTAAGCGAGTGTGGTAATCATCTTGATGCAGAAAAAGCCCCTTCTCTAGAAGTGCCTTCTTCTGTGACTAAGTCTCCACAGTCTTTCCCCAGTCCTGGGGGTTAGCCTCTTATGGGAACTATTTCCCAGAGGCTTTTCTGGGGCCTGGTCCTCTAACTGTGGCAGAGACAAGCAGCTGCAGCTGTTAAGTGGCCATTTTGCAAGAGAATGTTGCTGTTTGTATCTCCCTGCCGTCCAGCTGGTAAGTGTTCTTAGCTCCTGCTGGGTTTTTGCTTTCTTATTTCAGCAGAGATGACACATCCTGACAGGCCCAGTCTTTACAAATATTAATGCACCTATGTAACTTATCTCATGTGTGCAGTCTTAATAACTCTATACAAGAAAGCCAAAGGAAACTGGAAAAATAGTTAACTCTCCTTTCTTAATTGTTTTCACTGAGGACTTAGTAAATGTGGACTCATTATTTGTGCTGAGAATGTTCTGTGGATGGCCTTTATATGGCTCTTAAATGGAAATGGGATAGTATGAAAGGAAAACAGAAAGGCTGTCCTTGTCCATGTGTTTAAAAGATGCTGCTAAAAAGGCCCTGTGTTCCCTGAGGGTATGTGGGGTATACACATCTACATCCCATGTTCTTCTGGAGAGATTTTCACTCTTTCTTTTTCAGTGTTTCCCATCAGTAGAAGCCAAACCATTCCTTTACTTTAAAGCAAGGAACCTTAGGACCAAGGTTTCATAAAACTTCATAAGAAACAGAGAGCCAATACACCACTCTTGGTACTACTTGTAAAAAATAAAACTAAAGTAGTACTATTGAGCACCCCAATACAGTGTAACCCACTGGTGGATGTGTGTTCCCCTCTGTGCCTGATCCCCAGGAGATATGAGTCTTTGAACAGCCTCACAGATGGAGCTTTGAATCAAGTAGTAGCAGCTCAGGATTTGGATCTGGCAGTCCCTTGTTCAATCCTGTGTGTGTTGGTCCAAATGTCTGCTGTCACAATAGTGCCTGCATCCAAGGATTTTAAAGTGCTTCAGGTGTAGTCATTGATTAAGCCTCACAACATCCCGGGTATGCTAGGAAGTAGTATTAAGTAATAATAGCTAGGGAGATTAATAAGTAAGGCATGGAGAGAGTCTATTAAAACCCTGATCTCTTGACTTTCAATCCTATGATATAACAATTAGATAATGCTGCTTTTGTAGTAAAACATCCTGTACCAAAGGGTTCATTGTAGTAGGCATCTTGTTTCTCCTTTCCCAGGAAAGCTCTGTCTGAGGGCTTTCAGAATCGCTACCTATAAAAACATACAGATTTCACTCAAAAATGTCTCCTTTGACTGACAAGTTTGAGGCTGCATCAATAAAATCAAATGATCTGGATGAACTTGTGACTAAGCCGAGGCAATAGCTGGATAAAGTGACAGTGTCCACAGTACTAGAAGTCTCTTTGGAAGATTTATGTCTATATTACCAATGAAATAAGAAGGTGGCCTGAAATTCTGGTACTAGGAAAAATATAGCTCTCCCAAGAAAGACCTGTTCATTGCACATCTTCAGCACTAGCCACTGTAATCACCTTGTAAGAGTATCTTCTTGAGAAGTTAACCTGGATCCAGGATTTTCTTGGGAACCTGAAGGGGGTTTAATGCAGGGATTTTTTTTAAGAAAAGGACACTCACAGGCCCAGGGCTTGAGAGGCATATGACTAGCTTTATGCCACCTTTACAGCTTGTTGACTGTTGAGCAGGACAGGGGTTGGGTCAGCCTTTGGCACAGTTTAAAACTATCTCACGCTTGCTCTGAGCTGTGCCTGTGGATCAAAGAGGCTATGCAACCAGATAGAGATTACTGTGATACTCTGTTTTCCACTTTTCTTGCCACACTCCCTCCACACCTCCTGTGCTGACAGATGGGATGGTCTAGGGCTGGTGTTGCCTGCTTTGCCAGGTGAAGGAATCTTTAACTTGCAGTCAAGATGGCTTTATGGTCCCTTTGTGACAGGGGCAAGTAGGCACTGTGGCAATAGAAATAATAATTGATAATAAGGTTGTGGTCAAGAATATGGCCCACAATCTGAGTTGAAACAATATCCACTTTCAGTTGTATTATTTACAGAGGCACCAACAAATTCATTCTGTTCTTTTCCAGTCTTGCCTGCATTCAGTAGACAGCTACTCCTGTATTAAGTTGCATCTTGTACTACTGTAACAGGAAAAGATGAGGGTGGGATACAAAGGAAACTTCTCCCAATTTTCCTTTCAAGGGAGTTGTTTGGAGTATCTGCTTATGCTGTACTAAAGAGTTTGGGGCAGTTATGATTTGATATCTGAGCTCTCTGTAAAAAAACAATGGTCAGACCTAGGCCCAGGAGGATGCTGGGAGTACATGATTTCCCCGACATCTGGATCCAAGCCTTTTAGGTTTTCCTCTTAATGCAAAATGTTAGAGATGCTAAATTGAAAATTGACTACTATCCATATGTAGTCATTCCCCCCCCATAACACTGGTGAATTTATAGTACTTAATGTACGGTGCTTATCCATGTTAATGTTGAAACTGCTCTTATGATACAAACTGTCACTATATGCTACCCTGTGATACCCTGTTTCCCCGAAAATAAGACAGTGTCTTATATTAATTTTTGCTCCCAAAGATGCGCTAGGTCTTATTTTCAGGGGATGTCTTATTTTTCAGAAATGAAAAATGCCTTATTATCGGTGGATGCCTTATTATCGGGGAGGTCTTATTATCGGGGGGATGCCTTATATTACAACGAGAGGCAAAACTGTAAGTAGGCCTTATTTTCGGAGGATGTCTTATTTTCGGGGAAACAGGGTATGTCTCAATAAATTTCACAATAAAGGGCTAGACACTGCTCTCAGCGACACCCATATAAACCTGGAGTAACTCTTCGTACAGTTGACATTAATAGTATGTGACTATATGCATATTCCAAGGCTCTGAGACATGATGTCATCTCTGTCCAAAAGTTCATACAAAACTCAAAGGCCTAAGAAGAGGCTCTAATTCCTTATTCTGTATATTTCCTGTCTTTGCACCATTCACTCATTCCTTTCCACTGGGGGAATACACTCATTTTATAGAGTCATTCTTACTCTTTCTCAATGACTATTTTAAGTGTTTCTTACAAACTCGAACAGCTTCAACAGGAGAGATTCCCACCTCAGAATGCCCCTCCTGTCGCTCAGTGGAGAGGGTGCTCACCCAGGATGTGTTCTGTGTTCAAGTACCTGCCCTGAATTAGGTAGGGGAGGATCTTGGAGCTGGATCTCCCACATCATAGGCATGTGCTCCAGCCCCAGGGTTATTGGGTGTAAGGGTCAGAACCACCACCACTGTGCTTTGTGCACAACCCCACTGGTAGTTATGTTCTTAGATGGCCTCTGAGCATGCTGACTGGATCTCACTGCGGGTGTGGAACACCTGAAGTGGCAGTTAGGTGCCCAAGTCCCCCATGTGAATCTAGCCCCAAAGAAGAAGAGGCCACATAAGCAAAACACCTGCACCAGGTCTTCAGCTACCATTCCACTGCACTTTTCCCCCCTTGCATCACAGCTTTAACCCACTCCTCTGGCACACCACAGAGCTGGAAGTATTAGTTCCTTGAATAAGCCATTGAACACCGTGAATGTTCCCACTGTATCACAATTACAGAAATACAGGCACTAAGTGAGTTTATGCTGATCCACTGGGAACATTTTTAGAAAGTTTAATAGCCCTGAAAATTTCTCATTTCTAACCTGTCATGGGGTTGCCTAGAGGCTGCTCATTTTGCTGCACTATAAAGCATGTAGGGAATCAGGAATCTGGCTCAAGACATCATTAAAACCTTCTTTTTAGGCAGTAATAGTCACATGCCATATAGGTCGCTGTGTCCATTTCCTGCTGCACTTACAATGGGAACACAGCAACATATTGCAGGCCTTGAAATGCTTCTGATCTAATTAGAAGGGCTTACAAAAACCCATGTAGAGATTATGTGAAATGTTCAATGGAAGGAATAAATAAACCACAAATCTAATGTTAAAATCTGGGCATATTGCAAATGCAAAAGAGTCATAAAATATGGATTTTGTTAATAACAACATTAGATATATCATTGGTGATTATACAGGCTTGATCCCCTGATACACAAACAGAGGCAGTTCCTATGCCTCATAGGCTATGTCTACACTTACGGCAGCACGTAGAGCACATACACTGCATGTCTCAGGTATAAATAGCTCTGTAGACAGTGAGGCACTGCCTAGGCGTATTAAGACACACACCCGAGCCTTAGGGAATGTCCCCTACGTGCCCAAGCAGTGTCTCTTATGTCTACATTGCTGATTTTAGCAGTGTAGTGTCCTGCTGTTGCCCCACTCTTGGAGGGAAAGACTCCAGCAGTGAGGAAGGGCTCTGGCAGGGAGGAGCCAGCAGGGAAAGGCTCTGCCGGCTCCCCACTGCCTCCTCCCTGCGTCACTGCTGCATGGAGCTACATACCAGAGTGTGAATGCGGCCTGCTTTTCCCTGTGGCGTGTCGCTACACGTACCCTATGTGCTGCCAAAAGTTTAGACAAGGCCACAGAAGAATAGCTTTAGAACAGTCTGAACGAATTCTAGTTTACTAGCCCTAGGGTGACCAGAGGGCAAGTGTGAAAAATCAGGCCGGGGGGTGGGGGGGTAATAGGAGCCCATATTTAAAAAAGCCCCAAATATCGGGACTGTCCCTATTAAATCAGGACATCTGGTCACTCTAACTAGCCTCAACCTCTTGGAGCTTTATCCTGCGAGGTGTTGAGCACTGTAGACCGGATCCAGCAAAGTACATAAAACATGCTTACCATGACGCATTTGAGAAGTCCCATTCACTTCAGTGGCATTACTCACGTGTGTAAAGTTAAGATCATTCTTAAGAGCATTACTGGGTGAGGCCTAAAGTGTTCATCACCTTGAGGATCTAGACCAGGGGTCGGCAACCTTTCAGAAGCGGTGTGCCGAGTCTTCATCTATTCACTCTGATTTAAGGTTTCGCGTGCCAGTAACGCATTTTAACATTTTTAGAAGGTCTCTTTCTATAAGTGTAGTTATATATTATAGACTATTGTTCTACATAAAGTAAATAAGGTTTTTAAAATGTTTAAGAAGCTTCATTTAAAATTAAATTAAAATGCAGAGCCCCCCCGGACCGGTGGCCAGGGTCCGGGCAGTGTGAGTGCCACTGAAAATCAGCTCGCGTGCTGCCTTTGGCATGTGTGCCATAGGTTGTCTACCCCTGATCTAGCCCTTGGTGCATTTGTGGAGGAAAGACATTTCACAGTACTGTTTAAATAGACTGAAAATGTTAATGCTGTAAAGATTGAAGATGCCTGTATTATATGATACAGTGTTCAGTGGTGGAAGAACGGAAAGATGGGTCCCTTCCCTCAAATTCTGATGAGTGTAACACTTATTTGTACACCTCAAGTGTGCCAATTCAACTGTTCAATACTTCAGAACATTTAATTCTGCTCCATTCCCTTCCCCCTGCACCCCACATCCAGCCCTGGTCCCCTCTCCCTCTTTGCACCCCCCAGCCAGTCCTGCTCCTCTCCCTCTTCCTCTCTGTCCCCAATCTAGCCCTGCTCCTCTCCCTTGTCCTGTGTGCCCCACATACAGGATTGCTGCCCACCTTGCCCGTTCCACATCCAGTCTTACTCCCACCCCCAATCCAGCCCTGCTCCCACTCCTGTATCTGGGGTCTCTGGGCGGGAGTTGCCATCATAACCTGCAGTGGGCAGGAGCACACACACCAGGTGACCCTGTTCCAGTGATGGTGGGGCACACACTCTCCCTTTCCCCATTGCTCCCCTGAGGCTGCAGCTCCCTGCTAGGCCAGAAAAGGTGAGCAGCCTGGCCTGCTCCTCATGCCCTATATAAATCCTTGCTCCTCCCTGCTGGCTCAAGGCTTCCTGTCAGTCCCTGGTGCTGAGAGAAGCTGCCGCGGGTTCTGGCAGGAGGGCCCGGCTGGCAGAGTGGGACCAAGGTGCCATTTCTCAGCCAGGTGAGCAGTGCACATCTGGGCCTCATTTCTGTGGGTGCAGTTGTACTACTGAACCCTGCCTAGAGCCACCAGTGCTCCTGGGCTCCTTTGAGTTAGATGGGCCCCTGTGTACCTGCACTGGCAGCAGGCAGATTGGAGAACTAGCCTAAACAACCACTCTTGATGGGAAATCCAACTGATATTAAGAAAGGAGTTGATTAGCGGTTTCAGTATAGCTGTACAGAAAGGTGGTTAAAGACTTAAACACCCCCTCTGTGAGCTGACAACTTAAGAGAAAGTTCTGTTGCTAGGGAGACTGCAACCAAAAAGTATCATGCTAATTCATGTTTTTATTTTAAACAAGAAATGTTGATTACTGAATAGATTTAACAGATTCTTTTCATTCTCTGGTCCTGTATCAATGATAGATCAAAGCCTGGGGGCTGCTCTAATTTGTGCTGGAGCACCAGTTGGACATAGAGCCGCCCCAGGATTGGGGGGCGGGGGGGACTACAAAGATAATGTCAAGATGTGCTGGGCACTCCTCAGCTGGAGCCAAGGATCAGGGCCAGAAGCTTGAACTGAAGGAGTTTTAAGAGGAAGAATTTACTTTTTGTTTTTTCCTTCTGTTACAGTAACATAAAGACTTAAATTAAACTTAACGCCCCCAAACAATCTCCTTCAGTAACACAAGGGTCCCACAATAGATGCTATTATTCTTCCTCATACAGAAACTATTCTAGTATGTTTGTACTGTCAATATGAATTGCATCTTGCCAGTTCCTGCGCCATTCTTCGTGGAGTAGATGATTCACTCTTTGACGTACAGAGACAGATGACTCTTCCGTATCCTGCCCCTCACAGACGCATAATCTGTACTTCGTAGGTCAAATTTGAAAAAATAGGCAGAGGCTCAGCTCCTGCAATGTGTGCACCTGTTGGACCCACATTGAGCCCCGTAGACTTCAATGAAACACGGGGGGTGAGGGGGAAGGAGGGGGGCCCACAGGTGTCTGCCCCAGTGCATCTCATTGTAGGGTTCGGGGCCTTAATTTGCATAATGTGAGACTGGTGGTTTGTCGATAACTATACATGCCAAATATGCTGTTGCAACCATACAATGGATGGTTGCATGAAAAGCAATGTGCTTTGCATGCGCAAAACCAGCTCCTGAAGATCTTAATGTGAAAAGCCCATGGACCTCAATACGAATTTTATTTAGTTAAGAACAAGTAAGAGCTATGCCATTTGTAACGCACTATCCCGATTATGCTGCTACATATGTGTATAAATTAGCAACCTAGTTTTGGCCTTAAGGGTTTGATCCTGCACCTACAGAAGACAGTGACAAAACTACTATTGACTTCAGTGGTGCAGGATCAGGCCCTAAATAAAAAACTCTGGAAGTTATGAGTGGGAATCACAAGGGGGATTTAGGCACCTCACTACCACGCTAGGTGCCTGAGTCCAACATTTAGTGCCATTGGCATTCACAAAACTACTGCTCAGTGGCCACCTAACCCTGCATGTGCCACAATCCCTAAGCCCCTCGTTTTTTGCTGTTGAAGTTCCCACCTTGCCTGCATTTCTGTGGCTGGACATGTGCACAGCCAAATCCTGACACTGATCAGTGGCTCAATACCTAACTCACACCTAAGCCCCTTCAAGATTCACAGACTAGGTGTTCTCCCACCTATCTTGCCTTTGCGGCCTATCCAGTAGACATGCTCAGAGCACATCCACATCCACACAAAACAGATGGGAAAGGGGCCCCCACCCACAACTTTAGCCCAGTGGTTAGAGCACTCACTGAGGATGTGGCAAACCCAGGTTTAACACCTGCTGCTTGACATGCATTAGTGTCTGCTACGTCCCAGCAGAGTGTCCTCTGGGGTGCGTGGTACTCTGGAGCAGTGCACTGTCAGGGCATGGCTACACTTGCAGATGTAGAGCGCTTTCAGTTAAACCAGCCTTCGTAGAGCACAATAGGGAAAGTACTGCAATCTGTCCACACTGATAGCTTCAAGTGCACTGGCGTGGCCACATTTGCGGCACTTGCAGCAGCATTGGGAATGGTGCATTATGGGCAGCTATCCCAGCATGCAAGTGACTGCAATGTCCTTTTAAAATGGGAGGGGTGGGGTGGAGCGTGATAGGGAGTGTGTTGTGTGTATGTGGGGGGGGGGAGAGAGAGTGGGTTTTTGGGGGACTGAGACCCATGTTGGCATCCTGTCTTGTAAGTTCAGACAGCAGCAGACCTCCCCCTCCCTCCCGCCTCTCTCTTTCACACACAGCATTTCACAGTAACAGCTTGCATGCTGGCTGTCAGAAACGGAGCTTTGAAGGGGCATTTCTGCATTCGTATAGTAGTTCAAAACAATGACAAGAGTGGCCACTTAAGGGGATTATGGGACGTTTCTGGAGGCCGATCAGAGCACAGTAATGCAACACCTTGTTCACACTGACGCCCGGGCATTGTAGCCAAGGCACAGCAAACGTTATTCCTCTTGCCAAAGTGGAGTACCAGCAGCGATGTAGCTGCGGAGTCAAGCGCTCTACGTGCCTTGCCAGTGTGAACGAGGAGTGAACTAGTGCGCCCAGGGCTCCTTTATTGCGCTGTAACTTGCAAGTATAGCCAAGCCCTTAGTCTCTCCTGTTGAAGCTGGTCCACATTGTAGAAGTAATTGAATAGTTATTGGGCTGGAGAGAGTGACTCAGAATGATTCCAAACCCCAATGGGTGCTCATCTGGGAGGTCGGAGAGCCAGGTTCTGGTCCCCCTGCTTCAATGAATGTTTAATTACTTAGACACAGTAGAATGGCTTCAAAAGGAGAGCTTAAGAGATCACTGCCCAGTGGTTAAGGCCCTCTCCTGAAAGGGGGGGAAGCCCTAAGTTCAAGTCTCTGCTCCATGACAGGCAGAGGAGAGAATTGAACTGGGGTCTCTAACCACAGGGATAATGGTTGGGGGAGAGTGGGAGGGCTCATCCGCCTTAGTTTTTCTTGACAAAGGAGAGGACTAACCTGTCTGGTTTAGGCACCTAACTCCAGGACAGAGCTCATAGCTGTGAATCCCAAATGGAGATGGGCATCTAACTCCCACTGAGGAGTGGGGCTTAGGTCACACCCCTCTCCTCAGCATTTCCTACTGGCTAGTTAGGCGTCTCCCTGCTCAGTGTGCCAGCTTCTGTGGATCCCATTCTTAGGCACCTCACTCTCCCATGCTTTGGATAGGGAGTCTGGGCACCTAACTCAGGGCTGCGAATTCTACCTGGCAGCAGGGTGCAGTGCTCAGCAGGACAGCACTCAAGTAGTCCCCGTTGTGAATCGCACCCTACAGTCTTTATTCTTCCCATGTAACATTCATGAAAACGCAATAAACTTATTTAAAATTGATAGGAGGGGAAACAAAAGAGGCCATGACGTGACACAACAGTGTTGAAGAGGTACACTCCGCATGCGTGAAAGGGATGAAAACTATTTAAGATATGCATCAATGGACTGGGAGCTTTGTGAGAAGGCTTAAATAACTCTCTCATTAAATACTGCAAAATGAGTATAAAAGCGACTATAGCAGGCTGCAAAACTGTTGTGCCATATAATAGAATAAATATAAATAATAATAAAATGGATGCAGTACAATGTTAAACCAACTGCATGTAAATAGCAGAAGGGTTGCAATGCATAATAAAAAGTTTAAGGCAAAACAGAATGACCACAACATCAACATGGACAGAATATGTGGTGAAACTTTGTACCAAACAGAATATAGCCCAGGGAATCAGACAAAGACATTTGGAGTGAAAGTGATGAACGATCAGGTATGCTTTTTCCACATTCTTTTGTCTTTCCTCAGCTGTCAGCAATAATCTGGGGGGGAAAATCCTGCTTGTGATCTCATTTTCAAACCAATTATTGTACATCTGGTAATGTCACTGCCTAAAGCCTAGCTACTGAGCCCTTAGAATAAGTTTCTGTGCCACTGCAAGCCTCATTTCTTCAGGGAGGGTTTTGAGAATTCAGGATCACTCTTGCTCTGGTGATAGGTGTGTGCAATGTATTGCACGCCGGTAGAATTCCAAGTTCTGGGCTGGATTCTCTTTTCACGCTAGTATAACCCCATTGACTTTAGTGGAGTTTCCGCTGTTTTTCAGTGATGTCAGTGAGAGGGGGACTAGGCCCTCTCTCCCCCGTCCCCACAATTCTGCACCACTGGAATCTTTCATGCTATGTATCAGTAAATTCTAGCATGTTGCCTGCTGCTAATAGATCTGAATATTTTTCCTACTTGAAGAAGTGGAAATTTGTAATAAGGCTGACTTGGACACCTTTCTACTCCTTTTAGTCATTATGTCTGAAACATTAGCACTAAGTGCAAATGCATGTTTCATGTATTCAGCTCACCACATACAGATCTGAGAAACTATGAGCTTACCACAAAAGCAAGCTTTTGGTTTGAGAAGGAAAGAGTGCATTCTGTTAAGCATTTATGCTAACAGAGGCCAATCAAGTTATAATTGGCTCTGATTGGCACCCCCACAAGTTATAATGTTCTTGCAGGCACTCACAAAGGTGTGAAATTCTTTCCTTCCTTTGAAACATCAAAGAAAATTAAAGCAATTACTTCCAATCTGATTCATAATCTCAAATGCTTTTCTGGCCATAAGTGAGGGCAAAAATACCTCCAAACACCCAGTACCATTGGGGAGAGAAAGTAAATCAAGTAGCTGAATGATCGCTATAAGCAATGGTAAGTATAAAACTGAATTCCACCAAATTTTTTTTTTTTTTTAAATAAAACTATTCCCACCATAGCACTCAAGTCATCCATATTTTAAATCCAAATGCTCTTTTCCTCACCCATTACCCACATAGGTTAATGTTAGCACACTGTGACCTTCAGAACTATGGAGTCATGTAGAAGAATACATGGGATACACCACTACAGTATTGCTATAGATGTTACATCATTCCTGTGTGCATAAGTTAACATAGCCATGAGTAATCTTTGTACATCCTCACACTGCTCAGATCTTTGATATCCTTCATTCCTTCTCTGCTGCTGAAGTATATTTTTAGCTGGGCTGAAGAAACCCAGCCTCCCATTTTTGTGAATTTCCACCTGTTATTTTTTCCCTCTGCAAAATGAATTTCAGGTACAAGTTTTCACCTCACACTCTTTGATTTATACCAGCAATTAAACCACAGGTACTCTGATTTGTGCTGACAATTCCACTGCAGGTACAAAAATAAAAAAGTCTCTATATGAAAGAGAAGCTGCCACCCTTCTGAAACTGTGCCTCTGTATATTCAAACATCCACCAATACCACAAAAACAAAAAAAGACCAAATGCTACTATTTGGTTTGGGAATGCAAGATAGGAAGGCAATAGGAGAGAAGAAAACTGGTTTTAAAAGGAAAGAAAAATTCTAAACAAACCTGCTAATGTATTAGTTGTAACAATTAGCAGAGGAGCTCTTTAAAAAGGTTTTAAAAGCTGTTAAAAATATCAGCATCATTTAAAGCCTTTTGAAGAACCTTCAGTCCATTTTATCTTATCTTGCTACTACCTTGTCTTGTTCATTTTATGTTGCTGCCCAAACAATGCCCTGGGGTGCTAACACATCCTTGGTTTGTATCTCCTCTCAATTGGATGCTGCTGCTGACATCAGATACAGATCTGAAACGTTTCCTGGAAAGAGATTCTAGTCCTTCATTTCAAAGATCCATCTCTAAGTCGTGAAGTACTAGTAATGGTTTTTCTTTCTTCTAAAAATCCCATTTACTTTCTGTTTCTTATAGTTTGACGAAGATTTAGCAGCAAGCTGGTGAATCCATGTAGCCCATTTAACAAATGCAGGCTTGGTTAAAACTCAAGGTCATGACTGTTCTGAATAAAAATAGTGGCATAGGAGGTAAGAGCTCAATTCTTCTATTTCTAGACGTTTAAGCGCTGCTTAGGTCACAAGATGAAGTGAGTTTGGTGGTTTTATCCTAGTACCACATGGATATTTGTCTATATCAAAGTTCCACCAGATAACTGGGAGGCCATTACTGGGAGTGTCTGGGTAGCAGAGACCAGTGGTGAACTAGCAGCAGGTTATTCTAAAGCAGTGAACTGTGGAGCTAAAAGGGCAAGTTTTAACAGTGTCTCCCCATGCTATGCCTGGCTTTGTCTAGCGCTCTAAGCACCATACTTCATGAGCTCCTAAATTTATTCTTTATTGCAAAAGAATAAATGTTAACATTACCTTTAGATTTAGTCGTGCCATTTCTACAAATTCACTTCTCTGAATCACTGACTGAACTCAACAAAAGGTTTTTATCTGCTGATAACTTTTCATTTGAAAGATTTAAAGTGCCAGATGACATTAGCTCTAGTTCAATGAAATCATTAAATTTTCACCTTAAATCTCACATACAGGAAGCTCTCATCAGGGTCACATGAACAAGCTGATTGTATTAGTCATGCTACAAGAGTGATGTACTCATTCCAGTAAATTCATATATTCATGCTGAAGTATGATATATGATTGGATACTTTACATTTAACATGATATGGTTTCTTTACTTCAGTGTTTTTACCAGTTATATTCTTGTCACCATAATTTATATCACTTTTGCTCTGCTGTATGCATTCTGTAGTCTATTTTCATTTTCCTTGCTATGCCATGTTCCACTACGTTAAAGAAGTATCCTCTGAGTGCATGTAATATAGAAGGATAATAATCTGTCCACAATTAAGCTTGAAGCTAACTTTCTCCAATCATCCCCCTTTTTAAAATATCTCCTGTAATTTTCCAAAACTAAACCAGTCTCATTGAAATTTTACATGTAGAATTTTTCTGGAAAGACTAAAGCAAATAAGACAAGGCATTTGTGAATGATGAGTTATTGAAATGAAGTGTTTGAATGCTTTTAGAAGTCTCCCACCTTCTGCCTTGTCATAACCCAAAAACATCCAGATGACTTGAGATAGATACATCTTTGGACTTTACACTCTCCTGGTCTAAACATTTAATTGGTACCTGTTAAGGCTGATTTCCCACTCTGGCACTTTGAGTGCAGAAGGTGGGGGCCCGCAAAGATTCTAAACATTTAATACTGGCCACTCCAGGCTGGTATTAAACTCCCAAGGTCACAGCTTCTCGCTGACCTTGGATGGGTAGATGCTGCCACCACCCAAGTGCAAAAAATCCCTTTGGAGGGATTCCCAGGAAGGCACACTTGGGAATTCCTCCCCGTGGGGTAACCTCAAACCCTTTCACCCCCCCCCCTCGGGGAAGAGCTGAAAAAGAAAAACAAAGGAAATCAACTGTTGCCACCAGCTAATTAAACAACATGCACAAACCTCTTGGGTCAGAAAAAAAACGCAATCCTGTTCTTAAAAAAAGTAAATTTTATTAAAAACAAAAAGAAAATACATCTGGAACTTAGGTTATTGCTAGATTTTAAAAAGAACAAATATAATAATTAAGCATCAATAATGGTTTTCTTGAGGTCCAGCTTAATGGTTACAAGCAAAACAAAAGCATTTGGGGGTTAGCACAGAGAAGTCCACAAGCCAATAAGAAAAAAAAAAAAAAAGAGAGAAATCTAATCGCATCTTCCGAGACATTCCCTTATCTACTTACATATCTCAGGGTTTCAAATAAGTAGTCTCTAGGTATGATCTGATGGTTTTTCATACCTGGCTTAAAGCTTCCTATAGCATAGTTCAGCCCTGTTCCTGTTCTGCATCTCCTCTCTTTGGAGAACAACAACAGACAAAGGGAAATTTCCCCCCGCACCGCCCAATTTTAAAAAGTTCTAGCTCTCCCATTGGCTCTCTTGGTCAAGTGCCCACTTCCTTCCTTTTACCTATGGGCTTTTTTAACCCTTTACAGGTAAAGCAAGTAGAGAACAGCTACTAACAGGGATTTTATAGCTAACTGGCTGGCTGGGTGGCCATAAAAGGGAGCTACCCCTGCCCCTTCATTTATCACAGTACCATTGGCTAGCTTTTTGGGATTAGAAGAGTTTACACATGGATTAGGAATTCTATATGCCAGTTTTAACGGGCCCTAGGAAATGGGCATCATTAGATGCAAAATTTGTGATACCTTTATGTGCTTTTATGGACCTTATCATCATAGTATCTGTGCACCTCAGCAACATGAATACATTTACCCCCACAACTCTCTTGTGAGTTAGAGAAATACTATATCCCTGTTTTACCAATGGTGAACTGAGGCTCAGAAAGATTAAATGACTTGGTCAGGGTCTCACAAGAAATCAGTGGTAGAGCCAGGTATAGAGCGCAGAGCTTTTGAATCCTAGTAGAGTCTTAACCATAAGACAAGTCCTTGCTCCAGACTTGTATCAGAGCCATTGTGAAACCAGAAGTCTCTTTCTTTCAAAACATACTTTACAGAGGCTGAGCAGTCTAGTAGATTGAGCAGATTTGGAAGCCAGACACCTCTCAGTTTTATTTTCAGATCTGCCATGCTCTCTATTTATATAACACCTTTTGTTCAAGGATCACTAAATGCTTTACAAACCTGAATTATGTCTCATGACTCTCTTTTTAGTTACAGTAAGTAAGTATAATTATCCACATGTTATAAATGGAAAAACTGAAGCCAGAAAGGTTAACTGGCTTAATGCATATGTCCATGGCTGTGCACTGAATCCAGGCAAGAGTCAGGAACAGAACCGACATCTCTTGTGACTGCATCCTATGCCGAATCTGCTAGACCAAGCTCTGTCTTATGCAAGTCACTTAACCTTCCTAGGCTTCTTTCTTTCCTACCCAAAACCATAATTAGCTTAGGCTTGGTCTACACTCACCCCCCAAATCGAACTAAGGTACGCAACTTCAGCTACGTGAATAATGTAGCTGAAGTTCGAAGTACCTTAGTTCGATCTTACCTCGGTCCACACGCGGCAGGCAGGCTCCCCCGTCGACTCCGCGGTATTCCTCTCGTCTAGCTGGAGTACCGCAGTCGACGGCGAGCACTTCCGGGTTCGACTTATCGCGTCCAGACAAGACGCGATAAGTTGAACCCAGAACTTCGATTGCCAGCCGCCAAACTAGCGGCTGGGTGTAGACATACCCTTAGAGTTGATATTTTTAATATTTAGCAATAACTTAAGGGGAAAACAACAATAAATATAGTTAACCCCCAGGTCCTCGAATCATCATGATTTGGATTCTGGTAGAGCCTAAAGGCCCCAACCAACTTTGGGAGCACATTGTGCTAGACCTTTGCCAAAGAGCTTACAGAATGGTTTCACACAACACACAGTGAGCTTGTGGAACTCATTGCCATGGGATGTTGTGAAGACCAAAAGTTAACTGGGTTCAAAAAAGAATGAAATAAGTTAATGGAGGATAGGTCTATCAGTGGCTATTAGCCAATATAGTCAGGGACACAAGCCATGCTCCAGGTGTCCCTAAACCTCCAACTGCCAGAAGCAGGGACTGGATGACAGGGGGTGGACTACCTGAAATTTTCCTGTTTGGTTCATTCCCTCTGAGACATCTGGCATTGGCCACTGTCAGAAACAGGATACTGGGCTAGATGGACCAGTATGGCCATTCTTATGTAATTTAAATAGAAAAGACAAACAAAGGAAGTATTATTATCTGCACAGATGGGAAACCTGAAGCACACGGAGTGACTTGTCCAAGGTCAAACAGAGAATCTCCTGATTCCCAGTCCAGTGTCTTAATACAAGACCATCCTTTGTCAAAATCAACCATTTCTGAATTTTCTGATTTTCAATTTAAGGCTACACTTAGCCCCCCCCCACTGTTGCCTGGTTTCAGCTCCAACTGGAGTATTTTCTGCAGTTTCCCCAAACCTATCACTCCCCATTTCCTCTGTCTACAGGCATCTCCTCCTGTTCCCTTCTCTTGGGATGCCAATCAGAAATGGTGTGGGGAAAGGCCAGCTCTTGGAGCACTCTGTGTGTTGTTGTTGTTTTTTTTTTTTTTTTTACCACTGGTGCTGCAGGATGAGTGACACAGTGGTAACATGAAACTGGAGCTGCCTTCTGTGACATACCAGGGTGCTATCCAGACCAATGAGGGGCTGTGTCACCCCTGCCCTGTAATCTTGGGTGCCTTACTATACCTTGCTGGTAGTAGCTCCCACCTGGATTGCTCACAAACAGCCTTCCAGCATGCAAGCCACACCCTGAGTGTCTGTGTGTAACTGCAGCCTGCCAGCCACACTTGGTTACACTCTGGCTCTCACCAGCTTTTGTTATACTGCAGGGTTACCACAACACTCTCGTAGTCCCAGATTTCCCCCCAGAAATGTGTGTCCAGCCATCTCCTGGATAGTCCAAATATATTAAGTCCATTATTCCTTTAAGGGAATAAAATTCACCAGCCTATTATCTTAAACAGAGTTACCCAGACACTTTAACTTAAACACACTGGATTAGCTAAAACAATAAAACAAGTTTATTAACTACAAAGACATGGATTCCGAAGACAAGTAATGAGGCATGAGTCAGAAATGGTTACAAGAAAAATAAAGATAAAATGCTTTCTAGTGCTTAACTTATCAAACTATATTAGATTTAAAGCAGTTTCTCACCACATGCTTCCAACAGCATTACTGTTCAGGTCAGGGCCCCTCCTCCAGAGTCCAACGGCTGGTTCCTTTATCTCCTCAGCTGCAGAGAATGAGATGGGCAGGGACAGAGAGAGAGGGGTGTCTTGAGGTGTTTGCCCCTCCTTTTTGTAGTTTCAGTCCCTCTTTAAATAACATGACCATCTGAGAACCAAGAGACACTGGGTCTGATGGAGGAAGGAGATTTCATGCTACTTCTTCGCTAAGACGCAGATCTCTTTGTCCCTGCCCCCCCTTTCTTGTCAAAGAACGGCCACTTGATAGGTGATGGACCATCAGCTTTGTTGACACATGGCTGAGGCATCAGCTTGCCCTTTGCCTTTGGGAAACTGCTTTAGTCCCTCCCCAGACTTATCTGGGAAACACACTTCAGTCATGATTTCAGCTTGTGCTCGTACCTTAACACACCATGTTGCTTTTTGCATTTTACCATGATATTACAGATCAGCAAGTTATGAGTTTTCAACTGATACCTCACCTCACCAGGCATGCCTCATACAAAGAATATTACGATAGCATGTAGGGTGTGAATACAGGGGTGCGTTCCGTCACACCCTCACCTGCAGAGTCTCTCACCCCTGCATAGAGGCTTGCTCCACAGGCTGAGAACCAGCACTTGTTGCCTTTGCAGTTAGGCTATGGATGCTGTGCTGTAAATCAGTTGTGGTCTGAATTGCCAAGCTATCTAGGGGTTAACCTGCCAGCTTGCTGTGCTACACGTCATAGAGACATAGCAACAGTACAACAAGGGTGCACAAATTGATGGGGACATGTTTCGGTACCTTAACTCAGCATTACCATATTTTCCAGTGCCTGAATTTTTGTCTTTTTAATAACAGAGGGTCCTGTGGCACCTTTAAGACTAACAAAAGTATTGGGAGCATAAGCTTTCGTGGGTAAGAACCTCACTTCTTCAGACTTGCATCTGAAGAAGTGAGGTTCTTACCCACGAAAGCTTATGTTCTTACCCACGAAAGCCACAGGACCCTCTGTTGCTTTTTACAGATTCAGACTAACACGGCTACCCCTCTGACACTTGTCTTTTTAATGTGTAACCTTAACTTTAAATTCCCGGGCTTTGGGGCCTTTCAGCATTTCAACTGTTGAATTCTATTAAGGCTTTTTCAACTTATGCTTACAATTCCAGCTTCAGCAAGAAGTCTTGCATCTGAAGAAGTGAGGTTCTTACCCATGAAAGCTTATGCTCCCAGTACTTCTGTTAGTCTCAAAGGTGCCACAGGACCCTCTGTTACTTTTTACAGATTCAGACTAACACGGCTACCCCTCTGAAGCTTCAGCAAGGGTTTATTTATTCATTTATTTATTGCTGGCATAGCTGTATAAAATATATTGCTCAGGAAAGTGAGGGGCTCATAGCAGACTAGAGCTAAGCTAAGAATGAGCAGGTGTTGTGCAAGTTGCCCTCAGATAGTCGTGCTAATGCATCTTTAGTCCAGAATTTCAGTTCCCCTGCCATGTTTTGAAGTACTACAAGGCAACAGCACAGTGTACCCTGGCGTGTCTTAGCCCATAAATGTAACTCAGAAATATGGGAAACAATGTTCCGAATCTGATGGCCTTTTTAGTCACAATTACAGAGACAGCATGAGTTTGAAAATATCTACACAAGGACATATACAATAATCAGACAGTTGGATATTTGCACTATTAATCCAAATGTGGATGAGCTTTTGGCTAACAGTTTCCCCCGCCTCCCAATGTAATGCTAGTGTTGTAACAATATTTCTGGTCCGACATAATGGATGGTAACGCACATATGTATTGTCACTTTTAATGATCGGAATATCTCACCGTTTTGTATGGGCCCCTATAGACCTAGAGAATATGAATGATGGAAATGTTTTTATTTGGCTGCAGATTAAAACACTTTAGTCTGGAAAAGTGGTGTGCTCTGGTGCTTTGAAAATGAAAGAGGGGATGATGAAAGAAGACTAAGGCCACCCAAGAGAGAGATAGAGAAGACATTCAGCCTCCCTCTCCCACATTTCTCTCTTATTTAATTTATTTTTTTCAGGATCAAACCCTGCAAAGTGCTGAGCGATTCTTCTGGCGTGCTGAGTGTCCCTCAGCTCTCACTGACGTGAAAGGGTGTTGAAGGCCTTCGGCACCTTGCAGGAGATGCTCAGCACTTTGTAGGATTGGACCTATCGTCCGTAAAATGTCCCCCATCGCAAGGGATAGGTGGCTGTGCAGAAAACATTCAACCACATGCCTTAGAACAAGCTAGATAGACAGATAGTCAGTTAGTCAGAACTCCCCAAACTGCAAGAAAGCCTCCCACAGTTCCTCAAGCTGCCCTTCAGAGAAAAGCCTGAGTAAATATGCAGAACACAGTGTGCCCTGAAGGTCAACAATCTCTGGCTTTCTGGATGGAGCCATTCACATATTGTCAAGGCTGAATCGCCACTCTGTCACTTCGAGTGCAGAAAGTGGGGGTCTGCAAGGGTTCTAAAAATTAATACTTGCCACTCCAGGCTTTTATTAAATTCCCAAGGTTACAGCTTTTCTCTGACCTTGGCTTGGTAAACGCTGCCACCACCCAAATGCAAAAAAACAAACAAACCTTGGACCCAGGAAGGAGCACTTGGGAATTCCCCCCTGTAGGGTACCCTCAAGTCCTTTCACCCCCCGCCCTCCCTTCTGGGGATGAGCTGAGAAAGAAAACAAAGGAAATTAGCTGTAGCTACCAGCTAATCAAACAACATGCACAAATTTCTTAGCACACCAAAAATCCAATCCTGTTCTTAAAAAAGGTAAATTTTATTAAAAACCAAAAGGAAAAAAATACACCTGGAACTTAGGCTTTTTGCTAGATCTTAAAATAAACAATTACAAAAATTAAGCACCCAAAATGGCTTTCTTGGGGGGTTCAGCTTAAAGGTTACAATCAAACAAAAGCATCAGGGGTTAGCACAGAGGCGATCCACAAGCCAAAATAAGAAATGAACCTGATAGCGTCTAACTAAAGATTCCCTATCCAAATTATTTTTTCTAGGTATGGAAGATACATTTTCATACCTGATTCAAACCTTACACAGCATTTCTGCTTATAGCATTGCTACTCAGCCCAGAGAACGACAGACAAAGGGAAAGTTTCTTTCCCAATTTTAAAAAGTTCTACCTTCTCGTTGGCTCTTTTGGTCAGGTGTCCACTCCTTTTCTTTTACCTGTGGGCTTGTTAACCCTTTACAGGTAAAGCAAGCAGAGAACAGACCAAGAGGGATTTTACAGCTAACTGGCTGGCTGAGTGCCCATCAAAGGGAGCTACCCCCCCCCCCCCCACTTCATGTATCACGCATACTATGGTAAATGGGCCTGGTTAAGAAACTAGTTAGATAGACTGGTGGTGAAAACAAATAGAATCAAGAGCCATTCCCTGAGAGCTCTGTCCCTGGGCCCTTTATGCACAAAGCTAGAGGAAACTTTCTTCTTCATGTGAACTTCAGTGTTGGTGCACAAGGAATGCAGGTCCCCAAGATATATTTGGGTTGCTGTTTCTCCTAGGTATTGAAGTGGTTTGGGTGAATGGTATACGGACAAACGTTGACTATCCGAACCTACTCCATCCTGATCGTGCCCATGAGAAGCAAAGTTGTGTTTGTGACAATGCAGTAATTTTCCAGGCAGTAAATTATGATACCTGCTGAAGAGAAGGTTCTGGTTTAGGCAGACATTTACCAGCAAGAGACCTGGATATGTGTGTGTAAATGGTGTTCCTACTACTGAAAGGCAGCTGTTGGAAACAGTACCAGCAGAGAAATGCATCTTGCGCTTTCATTACATATTCATGAGATGCAGTTTAATAGTCATTGTATTTAGTGTTGATGGAGTGAGAATTTCATCATCTCTCTCAAAGTTTTGTTTATTTATTTATTTAATTTTGCAAATAATGTGAGAGAGAAAATTGCTTTTTTTCCACCAGTTTAGTAATGGTGAAAAGCCACTCCCAGGAGTGGCTTAACTTTAAACATTTTTAATAATAGCATATACTGAGACTTACATCTATGGAGACAACCCTGTATTCTTTAGTCTCCAGGAGTGTGGCTGTGTTACAAATGACACCTTTTGAAAAAAGAGATTTACTCACCTGTGAATCTTTATCTCCAAAGATATTATTTGCATAAGATCCATGCTTGCCCACCCATCTATATTGCATGGGTAAATTTCTACCTTTTACTTGAAAAAATAACTGAATTTTGGGAGTTTCCAGCTTCTCTTGTTTTAGAACTCTCATAGCTCTAAGTGTTTTGGCGCTTTTAAGGCATGAGTTTCCCTTCCTCTCATGTACTTTCCCTCGTGTGCTTTAGCCCTGCCACACCTTCCAGTCAGTATTTGATTTGCACAGATAGTGAGCTCTCCATTGCATAAGCAAGTATAAAAATAGACTAGATATAGGCAAACATAATAAAAATAATTATCTCTCAGAGCAAACAAAAGCCTAGACAACTTCAAAAACACTGAGTCAATGGGGCTGTGCGAGCATATAATTTGGCCCGAGTTTGGATCACATTTTAAAATGACTTATCACTGAGTGAAAATCAGGTGCCATTTGATTAAAAATCACAAGAGTTAGCTGGCAATTTACTCCATGTAGCCTTTTGTATTGTGATTTTCAAAGGCACATGTGGGAGTTAGAGCCCACATGGAACTGGACCCCTGCAGGGGCGGCTTTATGTATTTTGCTGCCCCAAGCACGGCAGTGTGGCAGCCTTCGGCGGCGTGCCTGCGGGAGGTCTGCTGGTAATGTGGATTTGGTGGCATGCCTGCCGGTCCTGCGCCTTCGGCATACCCGCCGCCGAATTGCCGCTGAATCTGCATTACCAGCGGACCACCAGCAGGCACGCCGCCGAAGGCAGCCTGACTGCCGCCCTCACGGCGACCGGCAGGTCGCCCCCCGCGGCTTGCTGCCCCAGGCACACGCTTGGTGCGCTGGTGCCTGGAGCCGCCCCTGGACCCCTGCTACCAGAAGCTCCTTTGCAAATTCCAACCTCAAGTAATTTTGCAGACTTGCTTTTGCAAATGTTTTCCTTCTCTTGCTGCACTGGGCAATCTAGTGTTGAGATACTATGATGACTGCTAGGTATAAATGACAATAGATGGATCTTGCTGTTCCTAATTAATATTTTTTAATCTGTCAGTAATTAATTTTAAAGTCAGGAAGTATAATCTGAGACTCTACTCTGAGATCCACTTTCTAGCAAGCAATGAATGTACGTATTCATTATATCAGGAAATTAGAAACTGGAGCAAGAGCCAATCTATTTGACATTTTGTAAGATGATATAAATTGTCCTACTCAATAAACACTAGATTTATGTGAGGATATGAATGATGTCTGTCTGCGACAAAAGTATAATCTCTCTCTCATGAGGGTTAGTTAATGCCAGACATCAATTAAATATAGTTCATTAAAGCCGCTGAGTAACCTTATTTTTTGTCTGGATTTGAGGAGCTATCATCAAAGGACTGACAGAAGGGTCATCTCAATAATAATCTCCACTTTTACTCCTTTCATATGCTGGGCTAAGTGAAGTAGTGTATCATCTGTAAAGAAAATAACCTTTTCAGTGAGAGTATATGTGGAAAGAAAAATAATAGGAAGTGATTACATTTGTGGTAGTTGCAACAGGTGTGCCCTCAGATGTGTCAGCCATGATATTAGTGCTGACATGATAATGGTTGATTTATGCACCAACACCCCCTTCCCAGGCATGTACCATTGCTAGTGCTAGATTTTATAGAGTGTTTCCCTTTCATGCTAGATTTCAAGAGGTAAACTTACAAATTGGAACCAGCAAAGTTTGTAGCTGTATTAAAGACAAGGAGGTGGAAAAAAAATCCCCAAACCTCTGCTTTGGCCAAAATAGTGTTTGAAATGTTTTAGGGGGTTCCTTACTTTATTTTAGCTAGCTTCAGTTTTAATTCTTTTCCTGGATTTGATTAACTGTCTCTTGCTCACACCCTTTTGAACCCAAAGAGTAAGGAACCTACTGTTGCTAGCTAAGGAAGTTCTCCTTTAGCTTAAGTGCAAGAGGCCATATCTTTGCAACTGAAGGACCATATTTAATTAGTAATAAATGATGTTGTGGTCAGGCAACATTGTAAGAAAGATACCTTTATTGAGCATGCATAGAGGCAGAGTGTAACAACCTGGGAGTCCTGCGTTTGTTTGGTAGCAATCCAGCCACTAGCTTGCATTCCTGTCCCATCAAACTATGTCCCTCCTGAAACTTGACCCTCTTTCTCCATTCCCTCTCATCCTATTGCAGACCAGGGTTCTACCATGGCATCTCAGGTATGTTTAATTTATGTAGTAGTTGTGTCTGGTTTTTTTGCAGCATCTGGAGTCATTACAGCACCAGATTGGGAGAACAGGAGGGGAGCACCATTGGACGATGTTATGTTCACGGCATGCAAAGAGAAGTTAGATAAAAAACATAAATACTCTTGCTGGAAGGTTGCAATGTAGCACTACTTTAATTCTTAGAGTTCAGAGTGATAATACACAAGAACCCAAAGCCAGAAAGAGAGAGAGAAAACAGTCTGCTCCCTGTGGCAGAGGGGCACAATTCATTCCACCTTGCTTTAAACTGGCTCTTTTCAGCTGACTCAGATTGCACACTTTGCTACAGAGCTCTCTTGCCTGCAAGCAGGACAAGGAAAACTCACCCACCCTTAAAGTGATTGCTTGCAATTCCAACATAGTCCTCAATACACCACAGGGCCAAAGGTGGGCACACTAAAAGTGGCAGAGAGAACATCATCAATGATTTAGATAATGGCATAGAGAGTACACTTATAAAGTTTGCGGATGATACCGAGCTGGGAGGGGTTGCAAATGCTTTGGCGGATAGGATTAAAATTCAAAATGATCTGGACAAACTGGAGAAATGGTCTGAACTAAATAGGATGAAATTCAATAAGGACAAATGCAAAGTACTCCACTTAGGAAGGAACAATCAGTTGCATACGTACAAAATGGGAAATGACTGTCTGGGCAGGAGTACTGCGGAAAGGGATCTGGGGGTCATAGTGGACCACAAGCTAAATATGAGTCACACTGTAACACTGTTGCAAAAAAAGCAAACATCATTCTGGGATGTATTAGCAGGAGTGTTGTAAGCAAGACACGAGAAGTAATTCTTCCACTCTACTTTGCACTGATTAGGCCTCAACTGGAGTATTGTGTACAGTTCTGGGCGCCATATTTCAGGAAAGATGTGGACAAATTGAAGAAAGTCCAGAGAAGAGCAACAAAAATGATTAAAGGTCTAGAAAACATGACCTATGAGGGAAGATTGAAAAAATTAGGTTTGCTTAGTCTGGAGAAGAGGAGACTGAGAAGGGACACGATAACAGTTTTCAAGTTCATACAAGGTTGTCACAAGGAGGAGGGAGAAAAATTGTTCTTAACCTCTGAGGATAGGACAAGAAGCAATGGGCTTAAATTGCAGCAAGGATGGTTTAGGTTGGACATTAGGAAAAAATTCCTAACTGTCAGAGTGGTTAAGCACTGGAATAAAATTGCCTAGGGAGGTTGTGGAATCTCCATCACTGGGGATTTTTAAGAACAGGTTGGACAAACACCTGTAAGGGATGGTCTAGGTAATACTTAATCCTGCTATGAGTGCAGGGGACTGGACTAGATGATCTTTTGAGGTCCCTTCCAGTTCTATGATTCTATGTAATGAGGGGTGTGATTGAGAGGACTGCATGGGAAAATTTCAGAACAGAGATGGGCAAAGAAGACTGGCTCCCTGTTTATTACCTGGATGGGTATTGGGTTTCTCCACTTTCCTTCTCTGACAAAGGAGATGGCAATAAGGAGGAGACATCTAGGAGGAGGATGGCAGCCACCATAGTCTTGGATAAGTGGGTATAAATAGGGCTGAATTTGACCCCAAATCTGGATGTAATTATAACTCCTGCAGATAAGTGTATATTTCTTTTAAAATCCCTTCTTATTTTCAAATTAAGCTAGTAGGTTTATTAGCATTTAGGGAAAATAACTTTAAATCACAGATCTAGATTTACTAGATCCTATATATAATATAATATGGCAGAATTCTGACTTCCCCTGCACAGGTTCCCTATAGGGAAGAGAGCTCTGGGAACCTTTTCTCCTGCAGCATGCTCACAAAGAGCTGGCTACCATACAGATTTAATGATCCTTTGAGCACTAGTGTGGGGATTCAGCTCGCACCATGAGTCTCTAAGGCCCCAGGAGGGTATGGCCAGACTGGTGGGAGTGTGGCCAGGACCCCTTTTCTGTTCTCCTGCAGGCATCATGTAACAGGAGCAGTTACAAGTCAGGCCTTATCTTTCCAAAGTAGCAGTAAGGCACATTAATGAGAGCATTCCCACAGTGCCATCCTGAGGTATTCTGCCCTGTGGAGGTAGAATGCTTCAAGCCACCTTTGCTCATCTGCTAGAGCTCTACCCAGCCACCCATCGCGAAGCCAGAATCTTGCCCATAGAGTGTATATAATACCAGCCACAGCTTGATGTACAGCCTAATGTATGTCAAATCTCCAGCAGCATATGTCAGCTAATCCATGCATATATTGGAGGTTTTCTGTTTCAGTGGCATTCAGAGTAGAAATTCATGTCAGATACTGTATGAGAGAAAATTGGCACGGTTGACTTACTGAAGGGATTATTTCCCATGGGCAACTCATACCATCACACAGAGGGTTCAGTGTTTGGGTTTCTGTTTCTTACCATGCTCCCCAAAGTTTTGCAGAATGCTTATCTATTTTTTTTTCTTGTAGCTATTCCACTTGGCACGTGTTTTTTTTAATTAGTGTTAATTGGACAGACAATAACACTTCACATCCAAAGGCAAGAAATCATCTGTTGAAGTCTTGGGGCAAGAGGCAAACCCTGGGAATGGCATAAAAGCAAATCTTGTGACTACAACCTCAGCCTAAGCAGAGGTGTTTCTGAAAAATAGTTCTAAACAGCCCTATTAGCGAACCTCTTGAGCTGTACTTGAAGAGCTGGCAGTAATCTATCTGGCTTCAGCGGTATAAAGTTTTATTGTGTTACCTGCCTTGTCACACCATAATTAGCATGCTTCCTTGTCGGGCCATGCAGCACCTTAGTTCACAGCAGCTGTCAGCTCGTATGGCAGAGCAGATAAGAGAAACATATTTGATGGTGCTAGCTTCAGGAAAATACCCAGCTTGCCATTTTTTGCAGGGGTTACTCCGATTCTGATTTCTCCTGCAGGGCTTTGATGTAACAGGATCGAAGAAGCAAATTGTCAGCGGGATGGTGTAACCCCTTCAGAACAGAGGGAAACTAGCAGCTTATTGATGCTGGATTTCACGTTTGCCTTTCCCTCATTTCTGGCAGCTTTTGTGCTGGATGTACCTGATGATGATTTGCTGGCTGCTGCCTCCATGTGTGAGACACGTGTCCCCCATGCCAATGTAATGTCCCTTGTGATAGAGCAGAGAGAGCTTGGTTGTAATTAACAAATAGAGGATTCTTTGTTGTGACCAATCGATATAGACAGACTCTGTAATTCTCCCTGGCTCTAGCTTCCAGAATAACACAAACCTGTGCTGCCTAGTGTCACCAGCCAGGGTCTCTCTAAGACCTGATTGATTAGTCTAGGTCCACTGTATTTACAGTACAGTTTAATCATCGAAGAGAATATGCCAACCACTAAGGTGCAAATGGGATGGGAAAAGAATGAGATGGAGGACTGATTGCCCCTCCCCCTTATGTTTTTCTGGATGAATTAAAAAAGGGACGTGTAACAGGAGACCTCACTACAGTAGCTGATATCACATCTTTGCTGTGAAGTTGGGGAAAAAATTACTGATATTTTGTGCAGATTACACAGTGTGTTGTTCAATGAACTGCAGATTAGTGAATCTACTGTATTATTGCTGCTACAGTAGCTTAAATCATATATCCCAGGACTATAGGAAATGTGACCATATCTCAGAATCTGTTCTTTCAAATGTCTATTTTTAAATGGCTTTCTCCAGATTAGCTAAATGTGCCATCTCAAGGTCTGATCCTATCACTCTTCTATACCCTAAACTGACACTGAATGCAGCTTGTGGTTCTCATTCGCTGATGTTTAACCGGTCCATTACCAATTTTGTAAAATCTGCCCTTTTCTTACCCTGGTAATAACTATCACTAAACATACCCCTGTGCACTTTATTTAAATAATCTAAATATTCCCCAAATTGGTTTTCAATTTTTATTTTTGAAATTATATTAAACTCCCTCCCCCCATTATATAATTCATTTAAGGCTACCACAGTCCTAAAATAATGAAAAGATGCAGCTGCAATATCTACCGGAGACAAGACTTGCTGGCCGTTAATAAGGCCCCAAGCTCTCTATTTATATGCCTCCCACAACACTCAATGCTTTCACTCATGCTGAGCTTGCCCCTTCACAGTTCCTCAGCTTGTTAATTCATTCCTCCCCCACACCAATACGAACATAAAAGGATAAATGGACACAAGTCAATGTTGAGCTCTGTTATTGCAGAATACTGCAGCATTTTTGTGTTAGGGAAGTAGTAGGTGATGCTCTCAGTAAGAGCAGGCAGTTTCTTTTGGTATCTTAGTGGGCAGAATCAAGCAGCAGGTTCTTCACTAGTATCACTACCCACATAGCTCTCCTGCTTTTCAGTGTCATTTTTGTTCTCAAAAGGAAACAGAATGATTGAAGAGAATGACACAGTCGTGATACAGAGCTCTCAACATTATTTTTTTAAAAGCCCCACCACGTATTAAGATTTAAATTGAAATGAAAGACAAAACCTACAGTCAAGAACTTGTCTGAGTTCTCTTTTCTCCTGTATAATATATTAGGTTTGATACAAAAGTGAGGTCACGTTAATTCTGCAGTGTTGAGGCTGTGTTGAGCTCCAGATTATCACCAGCATTTTTTCTCTGAAAGCTTTGTACCTCGAACATGAATAATATTAGGTCACATAGGCTATATTCTGCTTTCTGTTACATGCAATCAGCTTGATTCACTTAAATAAGGTTGCACTGTATAACTGAAGATGAAGTTGAGGTCAGATTGGGTCAACTAACTTTTAAAAGAAGATAAATTGGATAGGATGGGGACTGACAATGGGATTTCCACTTCTAGGCTACTGGTTAGAATCTTGCCCAGGCAGGTAGCGATAGCTATTTGGTGAGTTCTAGCTAGTGGTCTCAACCCCCTTCCAAGTGGACAGGCCCGAACTCAGCCATCTTGTTGGTAGTGCTAGTGGAGAGGCCAAGGACTTAATGGGCATAGTGAGTGCTCCCTCCAGAACAAGACTGAGGCAGAATGGAGTGGCTTGTGCTGCCCCTCTCTGTGCCATCCCTATGATGTGGCTGAGTGAAGACTTCGGCCTTTAGTGCTGTTGAACTAGCACCTTCCATACTTTTTTTTTTTTTTTTTTTTCCTGAAAAATTAGTTATATTTTCTAGTCTTCTTCCCATGGGCGGCATGTGAACTGCTGGCTATGGAAGGCTAGCCCCCAGCCCTGCCCCTTCCACCCGAGGCCCCACCCCTTCCACCCCACCGCCAGAGCTCAGAGTCCTCTCACCGTGGCTGCTAGCCCCTGCCCAGGTTAGCCCCCCTGCTCCCAGCCCCGGAATGCTAGGAGGGCGGGCTGCGTGGTCCTAGCCTCCCCAGCGCTGGGAGGGTGGGCTGTGAAGCCCAAGCTGGGGCCACCGCACAGGAGGAGCCACAGAGGTGGGTCTGAGGGCAGAGCATGAGTGGGGGCATGCCTGGTTGTTTGGGGAAGGCACAGCCGCCCCCAGCTTATGATACCCGCCACCAGTTCTTCCTAACTGTAAGCCAGCCACAGTTGAAATCTTCACATGGAATACAAGACAACACAAAATTACAATTTGTGCTCCTGTTTCGATGCACTGCTTCTGTAGCTGAAGTAGTTGGAAATTTATGATTTTTTTCTTTTACTACTCTTCTGACTTAATACCTTCTTAGTCTTTCACCTAGTTTAAACAGCCCTTTATGTTGAATACAGCAGGAATCCATATCTGTGCCACTTCTAGTGGTTCCGTTTGGGTTATAGATGCTGAGATCTAATTTTCTTATTGTTTCATATTCTTAAGAAGGCCTGTGTATAAATTCAATGCAGGAGCATTTCATTGTGTTTCTCAAGTGTGTGTAGGCCAAAAAGTAACAGGAGCCGGCTCTAAAAGACATATTTGGAACTCTAGTGTCAAGCACTTTCCTCCTACGCTGGAAAACTGTGAAAAACTGTTGAGATGCAGGCATGCATAATAACGCTTCTGAGGGCTGGAGTTGTTTTATTTTTTAACCTACACTTCATTTTGGCATTTAGACTAAATACAACAAAACCCCTCTGACACAGACTATGAAAATGCAGACTAAGCACTTCACACTACTTAAAACTTGCAGCCTTTCAAAGTATTCACTTTAGAGCTGCCATGCTTCAGACAAGTATATGTGGCTCCAGATGGGGCTTGATTCTCATCACACACAGCCTGTATCCCAATGTAACAACACTGACTTCAATGGCATTGAAGGTTGAGCAGGACAACAGGCCCTAAAGGTTTTGTTTTTACACCATCTTCTATAAGGGGGGGGGGGGGGGGGGATAGCTCATCAGTTTGAGCATTAGCCTGGTTTCAGAGTAACAGCCGTGTTAGTCTGTATCCGCAAAAAGAAGAACAGGAGTACTTGTGGCACCTTAGAGACTAACAAATTTATTAGAGCATAAGCTTTCGTGGACTTCTTCTTCTTCGTGGATGCATCCGTAGAAATGGGCTGTAGTCCACGAAAGCTTATGCTCTAATAAATTTGTTAGTCTCTAAGGTGCCACAAGTACTCCTAGCATTAGCCTGCTAAACCCAGGATTGTGAGCTCAATCCTTGAGGGGGCCATTTAGGGATCTGGGGCAAAAATCTGTCTGGGGATTGGTCCTGCTTTGAGCAGGGGGTTGGACTAGATAACGTCCTGAGGTCCCTTCCAACCCTGATATTCTATGATAACACCATCTCACTGTGGGCCAGATTCTAATATTCTTAGTTACTCACACAGAAGACAACTTTACTGTGGGCCTGATCCAAAGCCAGTTGAAGTCAATGGAAAGATCACTAATGATTTCAATAGGCTTTAGATCAGACCCTAAATGAATAATCCCATTTATGTCAATAAGACTTCTTATGAAGTAAAGTATCACAAAGGGTATTGGAATCTGGCCCTGTGTAATATGTGTGTGGAGGGTAAGATTAGTTTAAATCCAAGCCTTGAATTAAACACGGTGGTTGCCTCTTTTAAAAAGAGATAATCTGAACATTTACTCCAGTATTTGAATTTACTGTGGTGTTTTCTATACTTAGGCTAAGAAAAATTGTTCCTACAAAGCAAATGCTAAGGTGCAGTTTGTGTGTGTCTGTGTGTGTGTGTCTGTGTGTGTTGTAGCAATCAGTGTATAAAGCAAAAAGATAAAAAAAACTAAAATATCAAATGGAAATTTAAAAACACTGAAAAAGTGAAAATAAAATTTAAACTGCTGGCTACGGTTCTGCTTCTCCATCTCATGCCTGGCCCCTCTAGTCTCTGCTTCTTCCTAATTGACTCCACCTGAAGTTTAAATCAGCAATGGTATCAGGGGTAGCCCTTTAAAATCATGGGCCCTAGCTGATCGTAGACATAGCAAAAATAACATGTAGTGGGGTATACTGCACCTAATAGTAAGCAGCTCTCCTCTCATATTTGTTGGGAGCTCTGGGCTCCTGGTCTGATATCTGGTTGTCTCCTGCAGAATTTCAAAGCAAGTCATTTCCCCTGTCACTGGCTCCCTCCTGGCTGCTCCAGGGATAGCTGCCTCCACCATGGTTTTTGGCTTCTTTGCTGTCATTGCTAAACTCTGCTCTGCTTTTTTTCTAAAGTGTCGCTTTCAAAAGAAAGTTTCTAGCCCTTACCATTGTAGAGGGAGTTTTCAAAATGTAACCTGACTGATAGGGTTGAAAGCAGACCTACCTGACCTCCAGCTTTTAGCTGAAAGATCAAGCTTTTTGCTCCCTTTTCTCTAGCTTCTGAATCTGGCTTCCTGGTTAGCTATTTATAGCTCGCTCTGTGTGTGTGTGTGTGTGTGTGTGTGTGTGTGTGTGTGTGTGTGTGTGTATATATATATATAAATCTTCAATACTTGCCTGCCACTGAGGGCTGCTTGCCCAGCTGCTGTAGGGCATGTGGGAGGCAGATCAGTAGCTCAAACATTTTCGCCATAACCACTCAGAGTGCCTTCTGTCTCTAAGCTCCTTCTCATCCTCCTGGCTGTGCCGACTGTCTTTCACTGCAGAGCTATGTTTGCAGCGGTGGAGCTGGGGAGCTGAAAGAATGCTGCAAGCAGCTGAGAGACAGCAATACGGCACCCAGAGGTGATGGCAGCCACATTCTTCCTTTGTCTAGTGATCTTGGGAAGAAGAACAAGAGGGGTCAGGACTTTTGGGGAGGTGAAAAATAATGGCAGAGAGTAAAAGACTGGAGGGGGGTGGGGTTTGGGTACAAAACAGAGACCTCAAAGGCAGATAGAAGGGACAAGTGGGAGGGAAAGAGAAAGATGGGGAAGGAGAATGAAACCGAATCAGAATAGAGATGCCACTTGCCTGACACAAGGTAGGGGATAGGGAACTGGTCCCTGAAATTGCTTATGGGGGGTGTGAGGAGAATGTGTTCTGGCTGCTCCTGTAGATGTGGAGAGTAAAATACTTTGTTTTCCTATAGGCAGAAGATGTACTTTTTATACAGATATGTTATCAGGTTTCTTGATAGTCTAGTGTAGGTAAGTGTAGTTGAAAGCTTGTTATGGGACTATTCCCTGGACACAGAGTAATTTTACTTCACCCCTTGGTTTCTCTGTGCTCTTTAGGGGGTTCGCCCATTGCACAAACATCTCAGCTCTTCAGTACTTTCACTTCAAAATTCTAGAGACATTCTGAATCTGATTAACCTCTGCAAACAAATGCAGCATGAGCTAGGCATTTTCCTAAGCCTGGCACCACAGTGTAAGTGCTTTTATCTGTTCTGCCATAGGAGCTGACAGCTGCTGTGAAATAAGGCTCAGATGTCAGAAAGAATGCAGGACACGGACTATTCTACAATGACCCATGTGCTTGTCAGGGCGATAAGAAACCACATGAAAATGCTTTTCATATAATCAAGGAAAGGTCTAGTTGAGTCACTTGGAATACAGAAGATAATGATTCTTAGGAACATAAGAACTGCTATACTGGATCAGACCAGTGGTATCTGATGGTGAACAAAACCTGATTCTTCCATGGAAAGTGCAAGAGATGCTATAGTGGGCAAGTTAAAGAATAACCTGTCCCTAGGAGAAATTCTTCCTGACCCCCATCAGTTAGTGGTTGTCCTATGCCCTGGAGTATGAAGATTTACATTTCTTATAAACATTGCTTATTCTATCTTCTGTAACAGTAGATGTTTTCACTCTCTATATAAATATCTAATCCTTTCCTTTTCCAGCAACAGGTATAGGTCGTCCCCCAACACTGAGAAGGCAATGATTTTGTTCTTATTGTTAGTAGATGTAAGTCCCTTTGTACAGGAATGCACCAGCTCCTCTATTCTCCTCCTGCTGTGATTGTGTTGGTTGTACGAACAGTCCATGTAAACAGCACACTTCTGAATGTAAAATTCTTTCATGACCGACATTCCACTCCCACTGATTCTTTTGAGCATTGCTTTTTAACATCCAGCGGAAGTTAACTGGGAAATGAACAATGTAAGACAGCTTTAGGAGATCTGTCTTCTCAGGCCCTAATTTTACAGATATTGTTATACCATTCCCCTCTTCAGTTCACGTACAATTGCCATTTTTCCATACAACTTGAAATAATGATGTTTCAGTGCAGAAACTGCTGATTTAGTGAGCTTGAAATAACATTTCCTGAAACACGTTCCAAGGGCATTGACATCACATCATCTCATTTCAGTCACCGGTCTTATACAATGTCTGTGTTAGGGGATATAGTGGACAATATGACCTGCAATATGCTCGTGACACACAGGTTTCTCTTTCCCCCCCTCCCCCCAGTCTGCTCTGACAGCGTTGCTTCTCAGCTATCTCAGTGCAAAGAGGAAATTGGAGCCTAAATGAAGAACACCGATCCACTGGTAGATAAGGCAGCGTAGCCTTAATCATGCTGGGCTTATTGCTAACTCTGGGTATGCAAACAGCAACAGTCATCAAAGTTCGATACCTTCCATCTTTAGCTAGCAAGCAGAATCTGTCCATTCCTCTTGGACAATGACCAGGTCACAGCAGTTTGTACCTTTTTGCCCCCCACCCCCCAAATTCACTCTCTCTGGCTCCTAACAAGAAGCTGAAAAACAAGCTACAGCTTGTGCATAACACCAGTATTCATCTCTTTCTCTATTCATTATGTCATAGAAATTTCTGTCTGTTCCAGCTGAGGAATAAGGAGAGAAGGACACAGCTAGCCAAGCAAGGAGCCCCGGGAGGGGCGATCCATTTATTTCAATTGCAATTGGGTTCGAGCTCATAAGTCAGCAAGAACAAAGAAAACACTTACACCAAAGCATTATATGCAGTTGCTTATGATAATCTATTGCTCTATGATTGGCCAAAATTTGCCATCATTACCATACATAATGTATCTGCCCCTCTTATGACCCCTTATTGTTCATCTATTTGCCCCCTCCTCCTTGCTTATTTTGCAAACTAAGCGGTTAGCTATCTACAGGACACAGGCACAGAAAGGTCCATTGTCTCCAGGTTTGGAGTTTGGCTACATTTGCTCTTGAAGGAACTTCCTGACTACCTATAGCTGACCCTGCATTTTGTCCTTCTTTCTCCCATGTGTAGGTGACAAATTTGCCCCCTGGCAGTTAAGTAGAATAATTTTATATCAATTACTAGATCCACTTCAGTGTCCTGGTGCTGATCTAGAAAGCAAGCCCATGTTATTTCAGGGACCCTCTCTCTTTCCTTCTGGAACCCACCAATACAAGTACGATCATCTGGGACAGTCTGAATAACAGAGCCCAGATATGTACTTGAGGGAGCCAGAGGAAGAATCTTCCCAACTGTAGTTCCGAGGCCTTGAAACGCTCACCCAATGGAGATCAAGAAGAGTTATGCCCTTTGCATCTTCTGATGAGGTTGCAAGACTGTCCGATTCAATAAAACTTCCCCCAAACTACCAGAATAGAAGAAAATGTGGCAGCGTACATAAAATTAGAACCCAGGGTTAAAACAGAGTCGGGCAGAGAACTGGCTGTCCCTTCTGATCACATTCCATTGTTTTGTGTAAGCCCTGGGAAGTTCCCACAAGCTATGGTAATAAACACTTTAGAATCTGGTTGCAAAAGGCTGAGGAATGCAAGTGGGAAGTTGGTCAGCACTGACACAGAGTCGTGATGAGAGGAGTGTATGCTCCACCTAAAAAAAAAATACATTTAACGAGTACTGAAGGGGTGTGTACTTCTTGGGACCCATAGAGACACTATGCCTGTTCCTGCCTTCTGCAAGCATAGTGTCACCAGGAACCCAAGCAAACTGTGCTCCACCTCCCCTATTTCCCTTGCAGCTCAGGCTTGCGGATCCCATAGTATGTAAAGGGCGTTGGTCTCTCTATATAAGTCCTTCTGCTTGCTGCAGAAAAATATCATTTTCTAATGTAATCCGGTCACCTCTAACTAGCCTGTTCCCAACAGATCGTGAGCAACGAACTTTGCCTATGGGAGGTCACACCATCCTCACAGTCACAACCACTTTGGGGTAATATTCTTTAATAAACTTCATAATAGGTGTCCCAAGGCGCGATCGCAAATTGGATTCCGCTGCTGAGATGACTAAAATCTACCTCTGCTTCAGATATCTTTGTTGTATCTTGGAAAGGAAAGGAGAGGGCCAACTTTCCCCCCCCGCGTGCTTTATACTCACTCGGTGTTGCTCTGGATCCTCATCTCTCATTGTGTTGAAGTGAACAAGTCAGTTCTGGCAGTGAAATCACATCGACAAGGTTGTACAAAAGAAAACATTTGTCCTTATCTGGTTCTTGAAGAAACCAGCTGCCCAGGCATGTGTCATTTACTGTTGAAGCTTTTTTTCACTTGCCCTATCTTGTTCAGTAAAGGGATTTTTTTGCCCCTCTTTTCCTCTAGTGTGTCTCCTTGGCACTGCACAGAGAGAAAGCGTTCAGAGAGATGCAGCAGTTTGCACTGGGTTTTTTTTGTATAGCACCGAAGAAAACAAAGGGAGAATTAAGCAGATTTCATGTCACTTACAAAAGAGAATTTGTGGAAATGTCAGACAAAAGCTGTAAAGCAGCCAACATGCTCAAATCTAAAAATTTTACTTAAGAAATGGAATCCGCTTATGTAATGAAAATATTCTGTAGCTGGAACTTAACGGAAGAGTCTCAGAAACAAGCAAAGTTAGTATAGAAAAGATTAACTAAAATAGCCAGTGTGGTCTGTGGGCCAAATGAGACTACCTGTGGCCCACACAGACTGCACGCCTTAGCAACTAGGGCACTTTGAGCATGAAACAGCATTGCATGCTGGGACCTGTAGTTCTGTGGACTGCATTGCCATGTCTGAGAGTGGGCCTGATTCTGCTTTCACACTGGTAAAATAGCAGTAACTGTACTAAAGTCAATGGAGTTGCACTGGACTGAAAAACAGCACGAGAAGGGATTCTGGCTTAGAGATGGGCCCAAGATGCAAAGCTCAGATCCATATCCAAATTCTCTAGTGTGTGGTGGGGTCCAAATTGGGGTTTGGGCTTGGCCCATTTTAGAGATGGGCTGCCTGCAAAGTTTAGATCCAGATGCAAATCTGGATGCAAACTCCTGCAAATTTAAGGGATGTGTGGATTCAGAATTTTGTTACAGGCCCTACTCTAGTTAAAGATCCGGGCAGCTTCAAAATGTTCCATTTTATGCAAATTGGTGTGTCTTTCTGGCTCCTTATGAAGTTGCCAATATGGTCATAAAATGAGAAAGTTTGGGGTGCACTTGGGTTAAAATTGCAGGAGCAAACTAGCAAATCTAAATCTCTAAATATAACCTAAATCTACCAGGATTATTTGCCGTCTCTTTGCCACAGTCTGACAGTGGATGATGGTACCATTATGCTATTGTAGTGCTTTTGTAGACCATCTAAACTTAGCACATGTCTCAGAGTAGTTGGTCCCTGTGGATAGACTAAGCCCAGTGTCCCTGTATTGGAGCAGGTGAGCCCAATCCAGCTAATTAAAAAGGCTGGGCTACACCTGGGCCTATAAAGGGCTGCTAGTAGGCAGCTAGGGAGGAAGGACTGAGAGGAGGGAAAGCCACAGCGGGTCTAGCTACTGAGATGGGTCCCTGGAGCAAGGGAAGGGTGCAGAGCTGATTGAGCTTGGGAAGCTGCCAGGAGGAGACCCTTGGGAAGGGTAGTCCTGAAGCTTGGGGCTAAGAATGGAGTTGAGACTATTTTCCGTTTGTTTGTTAACCTCTGTAAGAAAATAAACCTCCTTGACCGAGACTGGGTGTGGCAGTGCATGCTTTGGAGCTGGGGAGAAGCACGGCCCAGTGACAGCACATCACTGAATTAAAGTTATCCTACTACTGTCTTCTCAGTACAGAAATCTGAAAGATCACATGGCAATAGTAGGGTTGGGCAAACTCATTTTGCCTAATTTCAGACTCACTCAAACAATGTTATTGGATTTGCATTTCTCTTAGGCAAATGTGGTGAGAGGTGCCTAGGGTGAATGGAAGGAAGAGGATGGTGAAAAATGAAAAGGAATAGAGAGTGGAAAGAGTGAAAACTCCTGAAAAAGGAGTAGAGATGCATGAACTAATGAAAGATATAAACAGTATTGTAAATCTTCTAACACAGCATATCGACTGCGGGTGTTGGCTAAACTCACCCTGCCCTCCCCCCTTTTCCTGGGGATTTACTTTTATTTGTAATGTAAATAACAAAGCCTTAAGGAAGCAGGACTGTAGTGTACTTTAAAACATAAGCCTTAATTCTAAAGATCCCTTCTGACTTGGAATATTTAGCATTTCTACCTGTAGGACCTCTAGCCTTTTCCTCTAGGTCTCTCTTGCCTGAGAGAGACTTCCTTTTCGCATCTATGTTTAAGTGGAGCTAATGAGATCTACATGGTCTAGCTACCAGGGTGAGTCAACAGAATAGCTCTGCAACCCCTCTCGTCTCCCTACAAGATCTTGTGTCCTGACAGTCAGTTACAAGTATATAAACCACTTGTGCCAGCCTGGCTTTTGAAGATGAGGAGGTTCTATCTATAAAGGCTGACACTTAGCTGGAAATTTTATTTAAATTAAACCTTTTTGGGGAAAAAATGGTTTTGTATTACAAGAAGTAAAAGGTTCACCATCTAGGTTTGCATGCTGCAAACCCAAAACATATTTCAGATAGCTTGTCAATCTTCAAAATCCATCAAGTTTGCCCAACCCTCCTGATAAGCATTTCTTTCTGCAAAATGTGAAATGTATTTGAAAATAGACTTTTAACAAGAAAAACAGCATTTATAAACTTATTGCTGGGGATGACCATATTAATTAACTTAGCATTTAACATCTCCAGAGCTCTTGATCTTCTGTGTGAGATAGGTAAGTAAATATAATTGCCATTTTACAGAGCCGAAAGTGAAGCAAAGTAGTTGTTACTTTCTCAAGACAAGAGAAGGCGTTTAAGTCAGAGATAGAGACATAGGAGTTTCTGGCTCCCAATCCTGTGCTCAGACCACTACACAATTGCTCTGTTTTAATCTTGCTGAAGAGTAGATTGTTAGTGATATAAGCTGTGTGGGAGTTCAGAGTAAAGAATTGTACAGCAGTTTTCTTTGCTTTCATGTTGATTTAAGAATCAGACAAAGGATTTTATTGATTGAACATGAACCATTTTGTTTAAATATTAAGCTGTAACATCTATCTTCTGATTGTTGAACCATTAGTACAGGGGATGGAAATTTATTTATAGTCTCTCTTTTATTAAGTTCCCACATTGCCCGAGTCACAAATTATGTCACTTTTCAGCAACATCACAATCACCAGCACTGTAAGCCATGGGGAATATTACATACAGTTAAAATCTTTACAGTTAAATGCAAGTAGGTAGATGGGAAGCAGCATCTCCCTGTGGATCCTTACAGTGGGCATAATAATATTTACCTACCTTTGTGGAGCCTGCATCCTACAAATGTTATGAATGGCATGCAAAGAATGGGACAGTTCACGTCTGCAGAAGTGTTTGATAAACTGGGGCCTTTCAAAGCTAAATATTTATTTTAAATTTCTTGTAGCCACTTTTGTAGGGATTGCTATGGTGAGACTTGCTTTAGCTTTTAGCAGTGTTGTAAATTCCCATGACTTTGCTATTATCTCCTTATGCGAGGCCTCCAGACAGTCACTGAGGCTCTTCGTTCTAATAGCTGCTCTGACAATATTAGGTTTCAACCAAGATTCTTATTAGAATGGGGTAGAGAGATGTCCTCACTGATGTGGTGTTTGGTTTCACAATGCATGTGCATCCTGCACATTATTGCAACTGAGATTTGAACCATTGTCCCAAGGCAGGAATTCTACCATGTGAACCAAAAGGGAGCCTCTGTCTGGTATTCAGCTGGGTCTGTTCTGAGCTTTTCTCAACTGGAACTTTCTCGCTCTGTATCTCACACAAGAGGGAAATATGACAACCAGTAATGGACAAGCCATCCAGTGGCAAATTTTCAGTCCTGGCCTGTGATTTTGTATATGTGCAACTAACTGAGTCCTCAAAAATGGGATTTAGTCTTCTTAGGCAAAATCTGCTTTTGTACGCTATACGCTAGGATGCACAAATGCCCAACGTGTTGGCTCAAAATGGGGGAACTCTCACACAAACGGTTGTGCATATGAAAGTAGGTGTGCAAAATCAGAGGCTGGGGAATAAAAATTTGAGTTAAGAGTCTTGCTTGCATCTAACACAAAAATATCAGTGTAGGCAAAAACATATTTAACTTACGGATATATATGCATTATATGCTGGTGCTACACATAATGTGTGTGTGTGTGTATATATATGTGTGTGTGTATGGATGAGATAGATGTTTCACTGAATCTGGAATAATATCTTGAGTACTGAGAGAGAATGAATCAATTCTTCTGTTGAATATACAGTAGCAGCAAATCAATGTGACCGTTTTTTTTTTTTTTTTTCCTTAAGTAAAATGTGTAGCACATTAGCAAAGCATTACGTACCTCATTATGGACAGACTATAGGAATACAATGGTGAAAGGATGGCTAATTACCGATGTTCAAACACAGCACTTCCTACAGATTGGATGGGATAATGAAATTAGTCAAGCCTACATGTCGAATCAGCCCTCAAAGGTCAAGGAAAAATAAGCAGGACATGTGTGAAACTCTGATCTTCTCAGAAAAGCACACCGTGCAAATTAATGTCTGCAACTTGGCACTTTGTCAGCAGTTCACAGGCCTTTAACAACTGTGTGCATGTGTCTGTATAGGTGTGTTAAACTTCCCCATCTGTAAGTAATTGATGGTGGGAATGGGGAGGGATGGTGACAGAGGCACCTAAACTCTTGAGAGGTTGCAAGGAAAACCTAACCAAAGGGACAATGGCCTATGTCACCAACCTTTCTGACAAAATGTGTAGTCTTTTTTCCCCCTCCTCTGTCAGAACTGTGCAGAAAGGGGCAGCATGAAAGAGTGAGGCTGGCAGGGTGTGTATGTGTGTGTTTGCATATGTGTGTGTGTGTGTGTGAGAGAGAGAGAGAGAATGTAATCTCCCAAGAGCTAAACTGCTGCGTTATTTATTTATTTTATTTTTTATGTGCTGAAGGCAAACATCTCTGCTACTTTCAAATCTATGTTCAGATTAAAAGAGTTTTTAGGCTAACATGCTTTGTTACTTTGTCACTGCGACTCAAGAACTGGCTGTTGGTTTGATTAGAAAGAAAACACTGGATTTTTGTAAGTTTTAAAATTATATATCTTGTATATATAATTTTGCATCTTTTCTCAGTAGGATATCTGCTAATGCAGAGGACTTCTATTTTGTCACAAAGACAGCTTTACAAAAGTCAAGTTACCATAACAACCAAATGCAGCTTTTAAATCCAGAAACTATGCTCTTCTGCTAGTCAGGTTTTTTTTTTTTTGTACTCACACAAAAAAGAAAAAACAGATAATATAGATGGATACATAGACAGATACACACGCCAGTGATGGCCAGACCTCAGAAGATTCACAGTTTGGATACATTCTGGAGAAATATCCAAAACTCTGCATACATATATTTGTCCAAACCCCTTTGTACCTATTGGGTTCCGGAAAGTGGGCGGGCATAAGCCTAAGGGGAGGATCTACAGGGCCTGAACCCCAAATGATTACGGGGGACAACTAATGTGATAACAGGGACAGGAGTGCGGTCAAAGGGTCAAAAGAAGGGAACCTGACCGGGACACCGAGCAGAGAACCCCGGACAGCGCCCACTGCTCCTCGAAGGTGTCAAGGGAGCCAATGGACGCCGCCCAGAGGAACTCTGCCCGGATACGTGAACGGACAGAAGATCAGAAACAGGCCCCACAGTCACAGGAGCCTCCATTGGCCAACCTCCTCTCCTGGTTTTATAGATGGCCGTTTTAGCCAGGGCCAGGAGGAGGTTGACCAGGAGGTCCCGTGACTTTGTGGGGCCACGGATAGGGAGAGCGTAAATAAGAAGGTGAGGGGAAAAGTGCAGCCAGAAACGCAACATAATATTGGTGAGGAGCCGATGTAGGGGCTGCAACCTGGCGCACTCCAAGTAAATGTGAGCCAGGGTCTCTCTCCCTCACGCTGCAGAAAGGACAGGTGTCTGGGACAGGGATAAACTGCGCCAAATACACTCCCGTGCTCACGGCCCCATGAAGGAGCTGCCAGCTGATATCCCCTCCAAACCCCTTTTCCAAGGTAAAAGGGATTAAGCGCAGCTGAGGGAGGCTGGTGAGGTAGTTGGCCCCAAATGGCTGGCTTAATCAGCCCACAGCTGGTCTGGATAAAAAGGCTGTGGGGCCAGGAGACAGGGGAGTTTCACTCTAGCCCTGGAGTGGGAAGGGCTAGCTGCCTGAGAACAAGGTACCTGAAGTAGAGCAGTGTAGGAGAAGGGCAAGAGGAGCTGGGGAGCTCCAGCCTGGTAAACCCCCAGGCTGCAGGCCTTGGTGAAGGCCCACAAAAGTACTGGGGCTACAGAGGTGCAGCCTGGGAATAGGCAGAGGCAGCTGGTCCTAACACCTTGCCAATGATGAGTGGCCATTACAGACTGGAGTCTGCCCCAGTGAGGGCGCTAGATGATGACTGGCAGTAGTCACTGAGGCAAGGTGGGTTTAGAGGGTTGGGGGCTCCCCTGGGAGGGGAAACCCAGAGTAAGAGGGTACTGCTGGGGCAGAACCTTGAGGAAAGGGGTCTGGGAGGGACACGGGGCTTAAGATAGGTGAGACACCAGCCAGAAGGAGGCGCTCCAGAGCTGGCATTGAGCTAATTCCCAAGATGACCAGCATGAGGTGCCATGCGGGAGAGTCTTTGCTTTGCTACACCCTTGCATCTGCAAAGCTGGGTTAGAAATGTAACAAGAAGAGAGGGAAAATGTTTTCTTCATCTGTCCATGTATCAAATGATCTCCCTCTTTTTCTTCATATTCCTTCTGGGAAGCCTTTTACCTATTGGGCTTCAGGAAGTGGGCAAGCGTAAGCCCGCCCACTGCTAAAGGGTCCCCCCTAGCCTAAGGGAAGCCTTTTAACAATGCTAATTAGCACCATTACCAGGGGTATCGTTTACTTTCTGGCTTGGGAATTCTAATTTTCTTGGTCTTTGTGTGTTACAATCTCAGGGTCTGACTCTCCACTGCCTTGCTCCTTGTGTGATCATTTATACCAGTGCAAAGTAGGAGTAAAATGCTATCAAATCGGATATCTACTTTACATAAAGGTAAATGATCACCTAAGGAGCAAGGCAGTGGAGAATCAAGCTCTCAAATTTAATGTTGTGGTGTTGTATGTGGTATAACAAGCCTGTCCAAATTTAAGTGTGCTGGATGTATCTGTGTTTATTATTCTGATTGTTTTCTCTGATCCATTGTCACCCATGAATTATGCTTATACAAAAGTCATGTACGGTTGGCTTTTTCAAATTCAAACTTTAGAAACATGAAGGCATCCTAAACCACAAAAGGACAGGGAATATAAATTGTATATACTAGGATGCCTGGTGGCTGAGCAGAGGAAACCCATAAAGTTTGAAACTTTTCTGTAATCTACAGAAGAGCAGGTGAGAGCTGTGAGGTAGACGTAAAGATGAAGCTGTGCAAATTTTAGGCTGGACTCTCTGTGCTGTACAGCTGCTTTATGCTCTATTGTTGGCAGAATTTGACTATGGAGCAAGTATAACTGGCTAAAGGAGCACTTCAGTATAGGGGGAAATGCTTTAGTAGCACAGAACCAGTGTATCAGCTTCCATAGTACCCTTATTTTTCTGCTGATGTGGCCCTGTACCCTCTAATCCCTGGCTGTGGTTTCAGCTCCTTAGGCTGTTGGCAGCCTGTGTAATGAAGAGCAGCCTTCAGGGTGCTATATCATATATGAGGGGACCAGCTAGGATACTCAGAAGGCTCAGAATCAGGGGAATTGTGTATGAAAAGTTTCCCCCCGGGCTTTCCCACAACTTTTGCTCTAAGCTCCTTGGCTCTAACTAAGAATCTAGTCTTATGACTCAAATAAGAAAACACCGTATGGAATGACTTCTCAGCTTATTCCTAATGTGTTTACTAAGCAATATGTTAGCTTTAGCTTCAGATCCTTTTTGTCTTGAAGAAATACCGCTGGCTGTATTGATAAATAGTCAAATGAAATAACATAAAGGAAAAAAAGTCAAACAAATCACACATAAAGCTCCCCCCTCAACCCCATCTGTTCTCCTCAGGGAAATTATTACAGTGTGGGCTCAATTCAAAGTGCTGCTAGAAAAAGAAAACAAGCTGGTACAAGCTATTAAGAAAATAACCCTATTTCGTTTTTGAATCAAAAGGAAATAATAATAAAAAAAAAAAACTCAACGCCCCCCCCCTCCAACCTCTATTTAGGGCGCTCACAGATTTTAGAACCAGAGTTGGTTTCCTTGTGTTTTTTCTTTTAAAACCTCTCTGAGGAAATCTGTCAGAACTTTAGATGAAAAGCGTTCTGGTGTGTGCCATAATGATTAGTTTGGAAGAAGCTGAAGGCAGCAGGAGCAAAACCTCTGGGAAAAATTCTGTCCTGAGGGCTGGAGAGTGCTGGGGTCAGTACACTGCACACAAGTGAGGGTAGCTATTTCCCCTCTGAAATTCCATACTCTGTGTGTAAGTTTAGAAAGTGAAAGTACATCATAAGTATCAGAATAAGGCCCTGATTCTGTAAACTGATCTGTCATGTGGACCACTTCCCCTTTGCAGTGCCCTGTTGTAGTCAATGACTGAGGTCTGCCCATACTGATGAGTTTGTAGGATTAGAACCTTAAGATCCCAATCCTGCAAAGTGTTGTGCACCCTTTGATCCCATTGAAGTAATGGAATTGAGGGTATTCAGCACATCACAGGATTAGGCCTTTGATTTTGATTCCAGAGTGAGGGTGACTATAGTAACCATGTTAATTCTAAGGCCTAGTCTCCAAGCCAAACAAGTGTGCTTTTACATAGCTGTTGCTAGCATGGTTAGGCATATCTACACAGCAGTGCTGTTTCTGCCATGATCATGTTTTGGCTGTGTGTTGTTCACACCTACTGACCTTCCCGAATTTGAACCTGTTCCTCTAGTGAGCACACTTAACTCTGAGAACCTGCAGTAGCTGTAACACCAGAATGAATTTTTATTTCCTTTGCTTAAAATAGGGAACATTGCTGGAACTGGTAATATCTCTAGCTCCAGAATGCATTTAAGTGCATCTCCTATACCCGTGCATGACAGGAAGTGATTTGGATAAAATAAAAACAGATTAAAACTTAAAACGAAGCATTTTGTGGAGTGTGAAAGAATACAGTTAATTTCTTTCCCCGCTATTTTGCATTTTCACACACTTCTTGGATGTCAGTGGGAACAGAATCAGAAATCCTGAATATCATGAGGAAAGTGGTTCTCACAGTATTTCCAGCTTAACCAGAAGCTGGATGTATCAGAAATCTTTTGAGAGAGCCTGTGCCTGGGAGATTTTGAGCTCCATTTTGCAGATTGTGAGATGAGGTTAGGTAGTTCAGGTAAAAGTTGGATAACTATTCCACTCCAAATGGAATATTTTTATTGTTCCACTTGCCGTTATCTCTAGTGCATGTAGAGGCCAGATTTTCAAAAGAACTCTGTTCCTATTTAGGCGCCTAAATGAAGAAACCAGATTCTTCAAAACTGCTCAGCATGCAAGATGGTGACTCTTCTGAAAATCTGGCTACTTATTTAGTGTATAAATGGGAGCTGAGTTCTTATGAAAATCTGGCCTCTAATGTATTGAAAATACAGAGGGAATCCTACTCCATTTTTGCTCAGTCCTTACTCTTCAGGCAAAACGTCGAGTGAGGCCGACTTGTCTACACTTAAAATGCTACGTGGCGCAGCTGCATTGCTAGAGCTGCACTGCTGTAGCGCTTCAGTGAAGACACCACCTATGCTGACGGGAATGATTCTCCCATTGGCGTAATTAAGCCACCTCCCCAAAGGCAGCAGCCAGGTCAATGGGAGAATTCTCCTGTCAACCTAGCACCATCTACACCAGGGCTTAAGTCTGTTTAACTGCATTGCTCAGGGGTGTGGATTTTTCACATCCTTGAACAACATAGTTATACCGACCAAATTTTCTAGTGTGGACTGGGCCTGAGCGTAAGGACTAAGCCAAAGCTTAGTAAGAACTTCAGAATTTGGGTCCAGTGTCCTCTTTTGGGAGGAAAATAAGAACATAATACTTTGATAAATGTGTTAGAGAGAGAAAGGTTCCATTTAGAGCTTAGTTGATAAAGAAAACAAACACATACAATGACTACTTTTTTTTTTTCTTATTACAAGGCACTTTGGAATACTTTTTGTAGGCAGGTGCAATGGTATATTAAGCCAAATTGTAATTCCATATTTGTCAATTTGGCTTTGTTAGAACAATACAATTTGTTTTTATTGTAGCCGTGGAGAGGGAGACGTCTTGCTATTAATTTGCTTGCATTATCCTCTGTTTAATGAATATGATTCTCCCTTCCAAACATCTTCTTTCTTTCATTTTTTAAAAACTTTTATTTATTTCTTCCAGATTTGGATCAGATAGAAAGAAAAACCATTGTTAGTTACTCTTCAAATGACATTACAGCCTAGACAGTTCATGAACCAGGAACTGGCATGGAAGCAGAAGTTTAATATCCTTCCATTCTTTTAATTCTGTGCATTATTAGAACAGTGGCTAAACACTCTAATGCTTTAAGATCTGACCTTTCCTCCTGGCCATATAGCTAAAACTCTCAAGAAGGCCTTCATCATCTCCCATTTTGATTAATGTAACATTCTCCTCATTTATCTCCCTGATACCCACGTCACCAACCTCCCGTCCATACAAAATAGCTGTTGTCTTGGCCTGTCCATCTGACCAGATCAGCGCCCTCTTTGAATCCTTATACTGTCTCCGTCTTTTCCACTTCATCCAGCTCAAATTTTCTGTGATCACCTGCATGGCCCTATATAACGGTATCCTTCCCTGCTTATCCATAACTGTATCTAATCCCATTGCCACTCTGTTCTGCCATCCATTACCCCTGCCACAACTGTCTTCCCTACTTTCTGTCATGCAGGTTTCTTTGCTGGGAATGCTTTGATTTGCTCTAAGTTACATTAAAGGCTGTTATGGCCCCAAACAGGTCCAGAATTAGGGGAACAGAACAGTGTCTCAGATCTAGAGTTGGCCAAGAACTGGATTTTCTGTTGTATAGGAAATGCCCCAATTTGGATTTTTTTTTTCATTCTGAAATGGAACAAAAATGAACATTTTTTGAAATGTCCCATGAAATGTTATTCAGAAAAAAATTCCTGGTCAATCTCAATATTGTTTTGATAAAATCAAAACATTTTGTTCTAATTTTGACCTTTTAAACTTGACAGCTTTACAAAATCTCTCTCTCTCTCTCTCTCTCTCTCTCTCTCTCTCTCTCTCTCTATATATATATACACACCAAAAATTATTTTGGTATATTTCATTTCCAAATGTTGTTTTGAACCAAAAAAAAGAAGTCTAAATATTCTGTTCTGAAACAGGATTTTATTGAAATACTTTGTTTGGATTTTGTAAATGAAACTTTATCTATCTGTATGTTTTCAGAAATATTTTAATTTTGACAAAAATAGCATTTTTGAAAAAAAAAAAATACCCCCAACAAAATCTGTTTTGCCAAAAAGTTTCCGACCAGCTCTACTTGGAGCCACCTGTCCCCACTCTCTCTTCCTTTCAGCATGACTGGGCCACAAATGGTTCAGTAGAACTAGAGGTATTTAAAGAGAGAAAAGACCTATCTGTACATCCAGGTGTTTATATTGGTGCCAATCATTGTAGTCTCAGAACACATCTGAGAATCTGTAGACCTATCAGACTAGAATATTTCTTAAAGCATCTGCTGTTCATTGTTTTCCCCACCAGTTAAAAAAATAAGGCAATTCCTCCCTCGTGTCCCCCAAAAAGAAAGAAATCAAACTGCTCTTTCTGTTGTACTGGGATAGTTAGTTCCATTTTTTTAGCTATGGTCAGTCATTAAAAAAGTGTTATCAAGCTAATTAAAAAGTCTAGCAAAAGAATAGACTGCAGCCATGTAGAGGATGTACAATTAACCTTAAATGAGCGAGGAAAAGAAACAGCAAATTAACAAACCAGTGGCCATTATTCAGTTTCTATGCTCAGCTTTCCACTCACTATTAATCAGACGGATTCTTACATGCTTTGGAATGTTTAGCTGACTTGCAGTATCAGCACAAACCAGAATCTTACCAAGGAGATCACACTGTTTCGGAAAACATCTGAAAGAATTTATAGCTTGTGAATTACAAAAGCCGCTTTAATTAGCCCCAAGAGGCAGTTACATAAGAAACACCAAGAACATTGTCTAGTCATAGCTGCTTCCTTCTCGCGATTTTTATATGAGATTCTGGTAATGAATGTTCTTTAACAATTGGAGCTAAGAGACCCCATGGCTAATAGCACTCCTGACTAAACATTGTTCTGTATTTGCAACCCTGCAAGTGTTAACTGTAAGCTTAAACCAGAAGATACTACGGTCACTTGGGGAATTTTTTAACCATCATCCCCCTCTGTTCTGCAAAATTGGTAGTTTAACAATAATCAGACTTGTCCATCATTGCTCTATCTTTGCATTTGTTGTGATAGTTCTCTTTTAAAATGTATGTGAGGTTTTCAAGGTATCTTTTTATCCACCATCCTGCCCCCCAAACTCTAGATGTAAGAATCCCTCTTGGTCCTCCTCTTCTGGGTTCTGATCCTGCACCACTGACAACAATTGGAGCTTTGCCATTGATTTTAATCAGAGCAGGATCTGCAACTTTAATGATGACCAGATGCAGTCATGCAGTGTGTGGGGTTGAGGGGAGGAGGAGAGAGGGAGAGGAAACAATTTTTCTTTTATAATTTCTAGGTCGCAACATCTCCATTTTAATCCCAGATTTTGCTCGATTTCATTATATACAGTGTCAAAGGTTTGAAAGGAAATGAACAAACCAAATACAGGGAGACTGAACCTGCAAACTTTATTCATGTGAATAATCGCATTGAAGTAAAGGGATTACTTACTTGCATGAGTAAGGGTCACAGAACCAGGGCCAATTGAATGTGCTGCATTCCTACGATTCCCTCTAATGACTCTGAAATAAAATTAATTGTAGCTTTGATATACAGACAGATTTCTTGTGTCCATATTGGTGAGAATGTGTAGGTGATATCTCAGAATTTGCTGGCCTGGATATGTTTGAAATAATCATTAGCAACCTTATTGCCTTCAACAATTATACAAGGTCCATCTATATAGGCAGTTTCCATTAAATATTGCTAGTTGTCTTTTAAAGTCCCTGGGCTGGTATGCATAGTGTTGCAATACCACATCTTAGTATGCTCAGCACTGTACAAGGTATCAAAGACATCATTTCCTTATGTCTCTCCCAGTATGTGTAAATGAAGCCCATAATCTGTTTTTTTTATGTTTTTCATTTCTTAAATTAATGTAGCAATTTCTCAATACCTTAACCCTAAAGCCTCAGCTCTAAAATGTGGATGTCTAAAGTTAGGCACCAAGGCCCAGATCTTAAAATTGTCTTTGATTTCATGGGACTGAGATGCCTAAATATCTTCGAGGAGCTGCTCCTAAATAAGATGCTCCTAAATTTTCAGTGTTACTGAAGAAACTAAAATGATCCTGGAAGTCCATGGAAGCTGCTAGGCATTTATGAGCTTATTAAGCACCCAAGTATGAAAACTCTGGCCTTAAGTGTTTTTTTTTTTATGTCTCTTCTATTTATTTTACTTAGTGGATTTCTTTTTTGCTATGACCCTTACAGAAATGAAAAGAACACCTCCATTCCCTGAACATCTTGAAATAAATCTTTGGAATTAATAGTCATCTCTTAATATAATCTGACCTTATGTTTAAAGACTTTTATTGGTTTTATAAGTGACACATAACTTTAGAGACTCAGGGGGAAAGGCAGGAAAGGAAGAGAAAAAGAGGGGAAATGAGAGACAAGAATTAGGGCGAATGAGATCCCATTGATGGATAATAAAATGAGAATAATGTGATTGTTTAATTTTTGTTTTCTGTCATGAAGTAAATAATTAGGAGATGTCTAGAATCAAAGAATGTCTTTGTTTTAAGCTGTGCTAACTGCTATCAGCAACTAATCTAACAGCACAATTCCTGACCATCATTAACTGATAACATTTAAAAAGACAAATCAGGTATTCAGAAAAGGTACTTACACAACTGAAATACTCTCCCGCCCATACCTTTATGGATAAACTGGTCTCTGACAAGCATAGAGCAGATCTGTCTCAAAGGACACCATCCACTCCCATTGATTTCCTGAGTCAGGAATCTCATATAAAGGGCACTAAGATGATAAGAAAGCAGCAGGTAAGCAATGGTACATTCAGCAACTGTAACTCTGCTGCCCCAATAGATCTCTTAGACAGAAACAGAATAATTGTCTATGCTGAGGATTTGATACAATAGAAGTAACAGAGCATTATCACAAAAACAGTCTCTCTTACTGCAATAGACAATAAATGACAATGTTTCACATTAATATTTATTTGTCCATAAATGCAGCAGCAAATTTATCTATCAGCGGGAAACCATTATCCTATGACAATATTCTAGACATGTCACATTAGTTCTTTACTCTGTTATCTATTGGTATTCATCATACTTTGTGTATTATGTAAATTCATTAGAACAAGCTTCATTAAAACAATAAATACCACAGATCTGAGCTAGCTCCCTCTCCTGGACACTCACCAGGCTGTTCTTCAGCCCATGTTAACAAGTGGTGGATTTCACACACAGACAGAAACATTCCCTGATACAGTAGTTTTATAATAACTTACAATAAATCAATCAGAATTCTCCGGTTATAAAGACAGATTCCCCGAATCATCACAATGACTAATTCAGAATTATTCAAACCTACCGTCTATAGCTTGCAGCCATCAATAAAGGGGATTTCATGACAGCAGTAGATTGGAAGGATGCCTAATTCCCAAATATTCCAAGTGCACAGTCTCACACATTCTTCCTACACTTTGCTATTGGAGGACAACATTACCAGTTCAGGCCAGGGCCTTTTGGTGAGTGTTTATGATGGTACGGGTAGAGTTAATAGCAACTCTTAGACAGGAGGAGGGTCCTTGTTTATGCCTTCCTGGAGGACCGCCGTTATCTGAGTCTCATGTGGAATATGAGCTGCCATTTTGGGCTTCAAGTTTGTTTCACATGTAATCCTACCCTCCCAGGCCTGGGAGAACTGCAGAAGCAGCTGCTCATCCCCTGGAGGAAATGAGAAGGGAATGCTGTATAGTGACTAACTCTGTCTGACTTCAGGAACAGTAGTTCAAATGAGATCAACTCTGCAGTGCTGTGTTGATTGGCTCAGGTAGGAACCATATCTAGCTTTCTTGACTTGACATATGTAGGGTTGACAACTTTATAGTTGCACAGTACTGAACACCCTTGCACCGCCCCTTCTCCGAGGCACCCCCCTGCTCACTGCCTCCCCGCCTCCCTCTGTCGCTCACTCTCCCAACCCCCACTCATTTGCTCATTTTCACCGGGCTGGCTCAGGGGATTGGGATGTGGGAGGGGGTGAGGGCATGGAGATGCGGGCTCTGGGGTGGGGCTGGGGATGAGAGGTTTCGGGTGCAGGAGGGGGTTCTGGGCTGGGGTGTGGAGCCCAGGGGTTTGGTGAGGGGGCTCCGGGCTGAGGCAGAGGGTTGGGGTGCAGGAGGGGGTATGGGTTCTGGGCTTGGGGGCTGTGGGTTCTGGAGTGGAGTCAGAAATGAGGGGTTCAGGGTGCAGGAGGGGGCTCTGGGCAGGGGGGTTGGGATGCGGGGGGGCAGGCTCTGGTTGGGGGGAGTGGGCTCTGGTGTGGGGCCAGGGGTGCAGGAGGGTGCTCTGGGCTGGGACCAAAGGGGTCAGAGGGTGGTAGGGGTTCAGGGCTGGGGCAGGGGGTTGGTGCGTGGGGGGGGGGGGGGGGGCTCGGGGCTCCGGTTGGGGCTGGGGGTTCGGGGGGGGGGCTGGGGTTGGGGAGTTTGGGTGCAGGAGGGTGCTCCAGGCTGGGACCCAAGGGGTTCAGAGGTTGGGAGCAGGATCAGGGCTGGGGTTGGGGTGTTGGTCCAGGAGGTTTACCTCATATGGCTCCCAGAAGCAGTGGCATGTCCCCCACTCCAACTCCTACATGGAGGCGTAGCCAGGCAGCTCTGTGTGCTGCCCCATCCGCAGGCACTGCCCCCGCAACTCCCATTGGCCATGGTTCCCAGCCAATGGGAGCTGCGAAGCTGGCATTGGGGGCAGGGGAAGCACGTGGAGCCCCCTAGATGCCCCTAAGCCTAGGAACTGGAGCGGGGGACATGTTGCTGTTTCTGGGAGCCGAGTGGAGCCAGGACAGGTAGGGACTCAGCCCCAGCGCTCGCTGTGCCACTGACTGGACTTTTAATGGCCCAGTTGGCAGTGCTGACCAGAGCCACCAGGTTCCCTTTTGGACCGGGCATTCAGGTCGAAAACTGGACACCTGGAAACCCTAATATTATGGTATGCTGGGCTGATATTAGCTTCTCCTATGTGGCTCTGAAGAGGGAATAACTGAGAAAAATAGGGGTGAATCTCAGAGGATTCCCCAGCCTAGTTTTTTCTTCAGGCTCCTCTGCTCACTTCTAGAAGATAGCTTGCGGGTCGTTATCCTTTGTTACCATTAGTAATCTTCTCTGCCTGGGGTGGGGTGGGGAGTGGAAGTTGATGGCGCTCACCATTTCATTGATTGGGCTTCAAGACTGTTGTTGATGCATCATATGGGACGTTGGCTGAATTTTTGCTGCCAGCATACCAGTTGATCTGTTGCTCAGAAGTAGGTGAGCACCATTAGTCAGAGCTGATGAGCTTACAGAAATCATATTAATAATGGTAGTGAAAGTGGCAATGATAAGAAATAAATTAATTGTGAGAGATGATATTTGAGATGTCCTCAGAATTCCGCAGAAAGACTTAAAAGCCACTTTAGACCTTGCAGCATATTATCCAATGAGTTTAATGGTCAATGGGCTTAGAGCATGTTTAGAGTAACTCAAGAGATGAATTGAGACAATTGTTACCACGCCACATAGAATCGTTTACTGTACCTTTTATCTCCAAGGCAACAGTTCCTTTGAGAGGAATTGACTTTTTTCTGAGTTGCAAACGGCTGCCATTTATGCAGACCGAGTAAGAGCCCAGAGGAATTTGATTTTGATTGACCTCTCCGCTATGTGATTTGAAGATAGAGTATAGGGTGGTGTGCTTGGTGTAGTACAAAACACAGGGTCCCTGCCCTGCAGAGATCCTCAGATATCCTGGTTAATGGTGCACTTTAAGGACCCAGAAAGATAAAGAGAGACAAATACAGCTGCAAGCTACTCTCTCATGAATCCACTTCTACACATAGATGAAATGAGGGCCATTACAGGGGGCTGCTGACATGACATGACATGACATGACATGACATGATGGTGCTCACCATGGTGAGTCAGATTAACTGGTCAATGAGCACACCCAGTGAGAAGCGCTCCCTTTTGGTGGGCATGGATCCAAAGTTTGAGGATTGCAAGAGCTGTAAGATTAGACCTGAGTCTGTGTGTATGCACATCTCCAGACTGTGTGAGTGCCGATGGGCCTGAGGAAGCTTGTGAGGTTGAATGTGAATGGGAGGGGCCAAAGAAAGAGGAGGCACAAATTGGAGCCATGGAGAGCATACAGAAAGGATGGGGATGAGGCAGGAAGGGAACAGAAAGAAGAGGAGGGGAGAAAGGGATAGGAGAAAGGACGAGAGTGCCAAGGGGGGATAGAGCAAGGCAGAAAGAGAGGGGAGAGGGTGCTGAGAAGAGTTTGTTTGGGGTCAGTAACAGGGAGGAAAGAGAAAACAAAGAAGGGAGAGGGGAGCAAGACTAGCTTCATTATTGAGGCAGGAAAGGCTGCTGCCAAATATTAGGGCCAGGAAAATGATTTGTAACTGTTTAATTGTGAGAATGAAGGTGGATCGGGGTGTATGTGTGTGTGTTACTAACTAAATCGACTAGAGCAAGGGCGCTGGTGGTGTACTTACAACCAGCATTCAAATTCACTCTAAATTGGAGGGAGATACTCAGGAAGAAAAATGGTTGCATTAACTTCTCTGAATCATTAGCAATGTTCCTGTATGTGTCCCCTGCTCCATCCAGGGCTACCAGCCCCTCACTTGCCTCTCTATTTAAGGTTTCTTCCCACACTTTTGTGTTTCATTCTCTTATGGTCTAATCATGCAATCTTGATTCAGGCAAAACTCCCATTAATTCTCAAATTAATGGGTGTTTTACCTGAGTAATGACTTAAGTTCTGGACTCTTAGTACTACTTGTTTAGGGTATGTCTACACAGCAATGTAAGCCCAGGCTCAAGCCCCCCCCCCTTAAATCCACACACCAGTTGTGCTAACCTAGGGCTCAGACTTAGGATCCCAGGACCCTGCAGAGCTGGAGGGTCCGAGCCCGTATTAAAGTGGGATCTAGGGTCCGAGCCCCACTGCTTTCCTGTGAGCATGCAGTCCCGGTTTGACTTGGGTCCTGGAAGTCCTCTGGATGTATCCTAGAGTTCCAAGTGGCAGAGGAGCTGGAAGTGCCATTACTGCCTGGTTGAGGGTGTTTCCCCTTCCTGCTCTGGCTCCTCCTCGCTGCTGTGCGGCACTTGCTTGGAGCAGGGAGCAAAGTTGACAGATGGGAGGCAGCTCTCAGCTGCCAGCATGTTGAGAGTCATTCCTCTTCCCATCATGCTGAGCTGGGAGCTCTGCCGCTCCCCCTCCCTACAGGGAAGCCACTTGTTCCTACTCTGCTCTCTGTCCCTTGCTCCCGGGCCCCCCTGCCCTTCCTCTGTGTGTGCAGAGGCGCCCGGGCAGTGTGCATTGTGATGGCGGTGAGTGGGAGCCAGCACCAAAACTTCCCTCCTGCCTCCCAGGGATCCCTTATCTCTGCCTCCTGGTCTGCAGTAGGGGTAGAGATAAGGGATCCCCAGGGGGTGCTGAAGCACACTGCACCCCAAGCCCTGGGGATCTATTTCACCACTCCACGGCTAGAGGCAGCTGGGCTGGGGAGTGTGTGGTTTGCCTTTGAAGCGTACATTTTATTTCAAATGTCAAAACAGAAAAAAATAAATGAAAAACCAACCAACTAAAAACCCCTTCATTGAACACCCCGGTTTACCAATTCAGAATTGCAGAGTTTCATTTTAATAGTTTGACAGCCCTGGAGACTGATGTCCTAGTTATTCTCAGAACAGGTGCACATGGGCAATGTCCTGCCCAGGGCCGGCTCTAGGCACCAGCAAAACAAGCTGGTTCTTGGGGCGGCACATTTTTAGGGGCGGCATGGCCGGCTCCAGAATGCCGCCCCTAAAAATGTGCCCCGGCTGCCCTATCTCACTTCCGCTGCTGCCGCTCACGCGCCATGCCGCGCGAAACAACTGCTTCGCACACCGCTGCTCCCCCTCCCTCCCAAGTTTGAGAGCCTGGGAGGGAGGAGGCGGGGCTGGGGATTTGGGGAAGGGATGGAGCTGAGGCGGGGCCGGGGGTGGGGTAAGAAATAAATGGGGGGGGGGACACGACCAAAATTGTTTCTGCTTGGGGTGGCAAAAATCCTAGAGCCGGCCCTGGTCCTGCCAATGTAACTCAGTGGAGAGCCCAGTTCCCAGATTAGATAGTAGTTCAGTGTAAAGACTTCTCCAACTTAAGTCATTCTACTCAGACAGCCACTAAAGGAGTTAATAATGCAGTTTATCTGCTTATGTGCTCCTTATGGGCACCTGAGTCCCATCAGTAGCACCACCACAGAGGGGAAACAGGATGGGCAGTAGAGTTTTCCCACAGTGCTCTATGTTCCTAGGGCTATAGTGTTGACATTAGCAGAGGGGTGCTAGGCACTCCTGGATATGGTTATTTTGACTCGGGTCTGTGCACTGCACTGTGGATGCTAGAACATTCTTAGCCTAGGGTTAAAATGCAATGTAGATGCTCAAGGTTCCCTGACGCAGGTCAGCTGACTCGAGTCCCATTAACCCTAGGCTTACATTGCTGTGCAGACTTACACTTAGTCAAGCACTACAGATCCATCATTCATCAGATAATCAGTTGATATATGCACCTGAATTTGGTTCTGCCTACTTAAAAAAATAAAGACACTTGGTAGTAAATTGTAATACCAGAGCCCATTCAGCAGCACCAGGATCAATTTTGTAAAGAACTTTGAGATTTACTGATGAAAAGCACAGTGTAAGACCTACATACTAATATTATTTATATATTAAACATAGTACAATTAACTTTAATTGAATGGTACTCCCAATATTAAGAATAATTACTATTCATATTTGTTTCACTTAACAGATTTGTACCTAATTTTGTTGGCAGTGGGTGAACCACTGTACTTTAATTAATTAAATGTTAGCCATTTCTCAATTCGGACTAAATTGAAAATGACAGATGCTTAAAACTGTAAATACAAACATTAAAATCTTTTTGATCTAACAAATTGATACACAAGAGAAGACATTCAGGGTGACTTTTTGTTGGGTTGCATCACAACTTGCAAAACTTTTCAGACTTCTTGGGTATTATGATAAAGATCCTCTGCATCTTTCCCCCTCTTTCCAGTTGGATGTGTCAGTCTCTACTGCCCTATACATATGAAGTAGTCATCATGATTTTGTCCTTTGCTGAACTTTTCAACTGTTGCCACTGGCATCTAAATACATTTCAAAATTCAGTTTGACTCTTTTCCCAGTGTCTATCAAATTTCCTTAAAATACGAGACAGTGTTTGGGAGCTTTGTTATTCCCAATGGATTCACGTTTATTTAGGATACCACACAATAGACAGTCATTTCCCAACTCCATTTATGAACAAACACTTTGACATGCTTTCTGCATTTACACATCCTCTTTTGAAGCCATGTGCATTTATCATTAAATATCAGTAATGTGTCCTCTATACCAGTATTTACCTGTACTTTTTATAAGCTTGGAGAAAGCTGATGTTACAGTATATTCTATGATTGGCAAGTGTATGTAGAACCCAACTATGTACATTATTTTGGAAGGAGACAGATGACAGTAACTCGTCTGACACCTTAAAGTTTCTCACGCAAGGAGGAGTAAATCCAGTCTTCTGAAGATCTAGCTCAAATGCTTATTATTAAACACACAAATTTCCCCTCCTCCGCCCATTGTTTGGTACTATCTGGATGTGGCTTATTTTCTGAGCTAGAAATTATATCAATCTTCTGAGCAATAGGAGACCCTAGGAATTTTGATTACTATCAAAATATTTTGAGACAGCTAATAAAAATAGCTAACATGCCATCTCCTGATGGTATTCCCCCCCTCCATACAGTAACCACTTTCAGAACTAATCCAGAGCTGGGGTGGGGGGAGTCCTTCATTGTCACAAGCCTTAGCAGTCAGTACCGCTCTGGTACTTGTGGCTGTGAAATGCATTTCATGCCTCATCTGTTACCTAAATGAGATGTGAAAGCAGTTCACACCTCGTTTACATTTGAGCTGTTTTATAGAACAGGATAGACACAGTTCCACTGAAAGTAATGGAATGAGGTCACCTACCCGGTTCTCTCCTTGGATTGAATCCATGCGGCCTGATCCTCTCAGTTTACCAAATTGAAAATGAATCCGTCTCTCTGAGGCCAGCTGCAATGAAATACCATCAGTAGTTACCTATATTTTACAAGGGAAGTAGGCTGTTTACTGGAAAGAAAAAGTTAGCTATGCATTTATATTACATATATGGGAAATGAGGGATTCTGTCTGGATTATAGGTAATGTAATCAATGTGGACAAGCATGAAAAATAACCAGCCTGATTTGGGAGGCTAGAAGAAAAAAGATGCAAAGAAAATAGTGTCTATTGGTTACTTGCCATCTCCTTTACGGCTGTGTGTGTGTTGGAGTTTGGACAATTGCAATAATGCACCTATGCGGCAAAGTTTGGCTCAAGATCAGAACATTTTTAAAGTCCAAGGTGTATTTGGTCTGGGGTTCTGGTTCAAACCCATCTCAGTCAACTGTAGGTATTTAAGCTCCAGAGACCCGATTCTCCTTTGCCTCATCCCTTATGTAGTCATTCACACCTTTGCAGAAGAAGCACTGTTCTGATTTTGCCTGGCTTTTTACCCCTTTGCATGCATGTAAATAACTGCACAAAGCGGGGGTTGGGGGGAATCAAACCCTACGTTTATAATTGTAAAGACTCAACCACCTTCATTCCTTCTTCTTTTATAGTTTTTTAAATAAAGACTTTGGTGTCTGAAAACGAATTAATGAAAATAAAGTAAGTTCTTGTGATGGTCTCATTATAAAATTCTATTAAGTTAAGAAAAAAGGACTTTTAGCCAGAAAAAGTGAACCGTGAATAAATTATACCAAGGCTACATTAAAACTCCATGTAGAAAGTTATAATGCTGCAAGAGGAACATTTCATTGAAGAAAATATGCTAATTCTTGTAGTTTGAGAACAACCCCTCCTCTCCCTCCTTGAAAAATTAAAGTTTATAACTCCTCAAGGAGTCTTCTAAAGCTGGCTGGGGACTAACTTCCTTTGCAGTAGTTTCATTTCTTTTCAATTTATTTCATGTCATCAGTTGAGATAGGCCTAGAATTGAAGCCAGGATAGAAATACATGAGCTCTCATGGTGCCTACTAAATCTGACCTCACTGTATACCCCATAGAACCTGGGAGAGAAAATCCCTCCCCCTCCCCTTTGAATGTCCTCTGCAAATGTTTGGGACACTCTGTGTTTCTTACTGATGTGGGTCACTTGTCTTTTTTCAGTTCATCCCTGGTGGAAGGTAGGGGTTGAGATTAGAGAGGAAAATGTGGGTGATTCTTCTCCAGAATCAGAGATGTTACTAGTTTTTTGCTTTCCAGGGCCCTCAGTGTCTTGAATTGGAGATGTGAATGATTCTCAGTTTATTAACTCATGGTCCGACTCAGAGCCCACTAAAATCAATGGAAACACCCATTGGCTTTGCTAGGCATTGGATCACCCCCCAAACCATATTCCTCCTTCTGTATAACAAAACACAACCAACCAACCAACCAACCAACCAGATGTAGGTTTGGATCTATAATAAATGAAACAAACAAAGAAACTTAACAATAAACTTGACTGAACTGGTGAACTTTTCACAGTGTTGTTTTGGGAACATACAAAGCGCACCATACTGGATCAGACCAATGGTGCATTTAGTCCATTATCCTTGCCTCCCATAGTAGCCAATAGCAAATGTTTCAGAGGAGGATGTAAAAACTCCATAATGGATAATTTTGTAATAATGTGTCTGGAAGGGAATTCCTTTCTAACTCCAGGCAGTTAATGGTTGGCTTGTGTCCTGAAGCATAAATAGTCATAGGCTTTATAATTTATGGATAGCTTTCTTAATATTCATGTCCATTTCTACAAAAATCTTTGAGTTGATGACATCTTGGAGCAGTGACTTCCATAGGTTAATTTTGTGTGTGACAGGTACCCTTTGGCCAGCACATTAGGGATTGAACCAGGAACACCCAGAGCTAAAAGCATGAGCTGTTACAACTTGAGCTAAAGAAACAAACCTCTATAGCTGGCAGACGTAACTACTCATATCATCTAGATTGGCACTGGAGGACCTGTAACACACATGCTCACCAATGATGGTTTACATGTGCTTGCAATGAAGCTGTCATGAAACCTATTAACAGAATTTTGCTCAGCTATACAAATAATTATTTTATTGTCTTTACTGTATGTGGGAAATGCACACAACCTCCCTCTTTGTATTTTTATGCTTTCTCTGCTGGCATTGTGAAACAATTGAATTACAAGCAGAGGTGTGCACATTCTTGCTGACATCATCAGTGACACCAGTGCATAAACAAGGAAGCAAACAAAACTAGTTTGGCTTAGAATAGAAATATTACTGGCCAAATGGAAAAGGACAAAATCTGTCAAGGAAGAAGTATTATTTCCAGGCTTCACAGGGGGTATTGCAAACAGCAAAGTGTAAGAATAAACACAATGAAAACTAAAAATACTGGTTGGCAGCATCAGTGTCTCTTTAATGTGTGCCTGCTAGTGTTGAACTGCTAGATGAAATACCAGCAGCCTTCTAGAAAGTGTGCAAAGCTATAAAAGCCAGAAGGGATTTCCTGTGTATGAAGTGCAAATTGGTGTCTGTGCTGGAGGAAAAGATTAATGGATTGGAGGGGCAAGCTGAGATGCAACTGAGAATCAGAAAAGCTGAGGAGTTCCCAGACAGCCAGGTTTGGGAAACACCAGTACCCCAGGTTCAAGATAAAATGGAGCTGGCCAGCAAGGAATTGGAGAGAAAGAAAGTTAGAGAGGAGGACTGGTGGATTGTATCCACCAGAGGCAAGAGGTGAAGATGGCATTTTACATGGCTGGAGACAGATTAGGATGAGCAGGATGTGGTCTCCAGAGAGAAGAGAAACAGGAGGAATACCACCCAGCTAGAAGTTTCAAATTGATACCCGGTCTTCGATGTTAAAACTATGAGAGATAGTTCTTGAGATCCAGCAGGTCCAAGGGAATGGACAGATGTATCGGGGACTCGTGGATGGCAGCTCAGCCCAACCTGTAAGAAAATCAAGCTTTCCCACAAAGAGTTTTCTAACCATCCAAGAAAGACAAACATGGAGAGTCAATATTCAGAAGAATTCTGCAAGGGACAGGCAGACAACAGGACAGTGTGTTGCTTTCCTTGAGCCAAGACACAAGACGTCACTCTAAGATTGGCTAGTCTTCTTAAGTCAATGGGCAAGGATACATTTGTGATGGTTCATGTCCGCACTAATGACACCGTTTATGGGATATCTGGAAAATAATAAAGGACTTCAGAGAACTTGGAAGTATGTTGAAGAATAATAATGTTCAAATGATTTTCTCTGAGATTATTCCTGTCCCATGAGTTTAAAAAAGACAGCAGGCAGAAGGTTCTGGAAGTGAACCGCTAGCTAGGTAAGTGGTGTAGGGTGCAGGGCTTTGGTTTTGTGGAACATTAGTCCACCTTCTATGGGGAAATGTGGCTATATAGTTTGAATGACCTCCATCTCAGTAGAAGAGGAACCAATCTCCTATGGGACAGACTGGCTAGAGTAGTCAGGAGGGCGTTAAACTAATAGCAAAATGGGAGGGTAAAAAGGGATGTTGAGAACAAAATTAATCCAGGAACCAAAGGACATGAAGAGAAGAAATTATTGAATTGCATATTCATCAATGCTAGGACCCTGGGTAATGAACAAGAGGAATGGGAATTGCTTGTTTATGAGCATACATTTGATACAGATGGTATTACTGACACCTGATGGGATGATTCACATAACTAGAATGTTAAAATCAGTGGTTACAACCTATTTGGGAAGGATCGAGTGGGCAAAAGGTTATCCCTCACTCTGCAAAAGGGGCAGGCGTATGGGATGGGGGTGAACTGTGCCAAGAACACGCCCATGCTCACGGCTCCGTGAAGGAGCCGCCAACTGATATGCCTGGCGGGCTTCAGGACCCAGGTGGAGTATAGGCTGGCCCACCGGGGTTCCTCATGTGCCAGAGATGGTAGGAGGTCCCACCACTTCATGTCGGGATGGGACACGAGGGTGAGGACATGAAGGATGTGGAGCACGAGCATGTATAAATGTTTCCTTGGTGTGGTCCGGAAACGAGCCGTCTGCAATTCGTGCAGCTGGCTCACAGTGATGGCCGGATGGGTCCCCAGGGTAGGAGCCTGATTAAAAGGTCCAGAGGGCCTGGGGTGTAGGGTGGGCGGGAGATGCCCTCCTGCAGGACCCGGTCAAGATAGGCCCGAGCAGTGGGCGGTAAAACGGCCCTCACCTCCTGAAATACGCGCCGGGGAATATGAGGGCCAGAGAGCCCCATGGTGTCAGCCAGTCTCCTGGGTCGTAGTTCAGGAGGTCTCCAAGTCTGGTGACTTCTGCTAGGACCAGCCTCTGTCGCACCAAGCGGGACTCCACCACCTGTGCATGGAGCTGGGGGTTGTGTAACGGGTTACGCAAGGAGATCCGCCCCCTCAATGGCCGCCACGGACCTGGTTGCTGAGACCAGTTTCCAGGTCCAGGGGAGGTCCTGGTAGAAGACCGGCAGCCCGGAGAGGTCTCGCAGAAGATCTCTCGGATAGGCCCTTCAACCTTGCAGAGAAAGGTACACCAGGGTCCAATGGCTGAAAGTTGAAGCTGAAGAGATTTGGGGTGGCTTTAATTTGTGTGTCCGTTGGGGTCTCTTTTATAGGCATCTTCCTAGGGGAATAATGCCATACAGACAGTGTTTCTAGGGACATGCCCAGTCTCCTCCTACTTTCCAGATGAACATGCCCCCTGTCAGTGTGTGAGAATTCTGACCCAGATCCTCAAAGGTATGTAGGTGCCCAACGCCCAATGGGAATTAGGTGACTAAATACCTTTTAGAAGCTGGGCCTCTGTGTCCAGTGGCTTCTCAAGCTCCTTCGGGGCTAAATGCATCATGTATGTACTTACCATTTTGTTTGTATTTTGCACTGTATTCACTTCATTGCTAATGGAACACATATAGTGGTTTAACACCAGGATTTCTCTCCTCCTCCCTTTTCCTTCTGCCCATTTATCTCTCCACTTTTGCTTCTTCTCTTAATATTTTCCCTTGCAAGGTAAGCCTCATTGGAAATATTCTTGGAACAGAATGTTCCTTCAATATATATTTGGAAACGTTGTAGAAAGAAGCTTCTTGCAGCATTTTCATCGATGTGGAAAAATCTGTAAGGACAAATTATAGTGTGTGGATTTGCTGGATGTGTTTTCAGTGAACCTTGCAGGATCAAAGGGTGGGAGTTTCTAATTTTAAAATGAACCATTTGCCCGTCCCTGAAACAACTGAGACATTCAGTGCATTTTGTTGGTAAAAGAGGGTCAAAACACATAGCCTCTTGCCCTCCCCCCTCCCCAATAGAAGCTGAAGTCTTACTATGTTCTGGGCTCCCATCCTGTGCACCATCACTGACTTATTTCTATACATGTTCTGAACATCAGTGAGGAAGACCTGAAACACTGTGTGGCCTGAGAATTAAATTCTTTGCTAATGCATGCCCTTTGCAACCTCATTGACTATGCAGAACAATTTATGGTAATAAATCAGTGGAGGCACATGGGTGTGTAAGTCAGCTGAGAATTTGTCCACTGGCTACAAACTCTAACTAAGGTCATCCTTGTGAGAGTGATATGCAGATCGGTTTGGAGGTAATGAGGGGGGTAATTTTAAATTAAAACCCAGGATATGGTTCTGAATAATTTCTTTTTATCGCTGAATTTTACATCCTTCAGATATTTGTAGGTAGTTATATCTCACCTTAGTCACTGATCAGCCAAGCTATATGTATTGAGTTCTTTTAATTTAGCCTCCTACAGTATACTAATCCATTTACAAGTTTCTGACAAATCTTGTCTTTGAAGTTGTTGCAGTTTGATCTAGTTCACAAAATCAACTCTGGAACAGATTATTTCACATCCTCTTTGCTCTGTTCCACAGTTCTAGTGGTTATGTATATGTGCACTATACAAGCTAGTTCAATGTCATGAAGGAATTAGCAACAGAGGGTCCTGTGGCACCTTTGAGACTAACAGAAGTACTGGGAGCTTTCGTGGGTAAGAACCTCACTTCAGTCTTGCATCTGAAGAAGTGAGGCTCTTACCCACGAAAGCTTATGCTCCCAGTACTTCTGTTAGTCTCAAAGGTGCCACAGGACCCTCTGTTGCTTTTTACAGATTCAGACTAACACGGCTACCCCTCTGATACATGAAGGAATTAGTTTGAGAAGATTCTTCAGGTGAGAAGGAAGATCAAAATGTAAGTAATTAACTGCCTATCAAAGAGATAATGTAAGGTCCAGGGTGTGTCACACCAAGAATTTATTTAGGGTCCTAGCTCTTGGTTTCTAGTCTCCAGTTTTCAAGGAGGTCCTCTAGTGTGTTTGGACATCGTGGGATCCATGCAAAATTGTGGAAGCACTGCTCATGCCACTTTCATGTACCCAGTCTGCTTACTCAGGACTTCAAATCAGTATAAATAAGCAGAGCTGAGATCCACACTGAGATACTAAAAAGCAGGCCCATTGGTATAAATTTCACGAGCAGCACTCCAACATCATAGGCTGAGTTGGCAGCTGCAGTATCATGGGAAGAATGGAGTAGAGTGAGGAGACAGAAAAAGGAAGTAGGAGGTGAAAAAGAAGGAAGTGAGGTTCTTTTAGAAGGAAAACATAGAGAGGAAGATGGAGGAGTGGCAGAGACTTACAGATATTGGAAGCAAGGGAGAGAGAGAGAGAGAGAGAGCAGTGTGTGGCCTAGCAAAGGAAGAGAACCTGACTACTGAGCTAAGTAATTCTTAATTCTATCTGGGGGAAAGCCGTGTTTTTCTGTGGTGTAAAGGACAAAAAGAAGGCGGCTTTGTTTGTACAACAGAAAGATGTGCCTAAAACCTGGGAGAGGATAGGCTTAAGCTTAAGCCTCTGATGAAGCTTTCTAAGTCTGACTTGGCACAGAAGGCTTCTAAAATGACTCTGAGGTAAAGCAGTCCCCTGGCTGGTAGTCAGTATCTCCTCCCTAAGTCATCCATTTCAAAGGAGCCACAAAAAGCTTATACTGCAAACCTTTTCCCAGTGATTCCCATTCATTGGAGTAGAGAGGACAGGTGACTGCATAGAACAATTTGTTATATTACCCTCCTTGTGCTCTACTCTATCTCAGAGGTGGATGCTCTGCTACCCAAGAAGCACAGGATGAAATTTTTTTTTCAAATAAACCGAGAAAAGGATGATTGTCTTTTGAAGTTTCAGGAATTTAAGGGTCTTATTCTAAGGATTGCATATACTTTGGGATCAATGAAAGTCAAGGCCCTGGAAACGGTCCCATCTGCTCTTCTCAGTATCAGCAGCTGCATGTAGGCAGCACCCTCAACTAACATCTGAAATGTCATATCCATTATCACAAGTCTTGTTGTCCAAATGAATCACATAAGCTGACAGAATACTGAATAGCAGAGACTTTTTTGTTTTTGTTTTTTTGGCTAAAGAAACATGCTCCATCAACAAGTTGCCTGTTCTCATATGTGTCATTTTTTTTTTGTAAGATTACACTTTATTTTTGGTTTCGTTTTAGAAGAAGGTTGAAGTGATGAGAATTTATTCATGGCGTGAGACAGATATTAATAGAATTTGAACAAAAGCCCATCAACAGGATTTGAACAATTTTTGTCATAAGTGTTGTGTGTAATCCTGTTAGTCCTGTGAGAGTCAAAAATATAGGTGGTGTAAGAGTAACAGTAACAGTAAACAACTGAAGCCAGATAGACAGATAGACCCAGAGAGGGAGAGAAAGCTCAAACAGTTTCAGCTGGACAGAGATGCTACAGCACTATCAAACCAAAACAATTATTTTCAGATCTCCTTACAGATTACTGTGTAATGGTGTGAACGGACTTGGGGGCATTGGAAATGAACGTTTGCATGGAGCTCCAAGACGAAAGGGGCATTCCTGTTCTGATGTCTCTCTTTAAATAATCACTTCTTGCATCTGTCCTTTCTGAATTTAAAACAGCTGCTACCTGCTGGTGCTGCTTTAAGTGCCTGCATTTTTAAGTACGCAGAGGCCCAGTTTCAGGCCTTCAGCTTCCTATCATTACACCTCAGTGACCTTAATATCTCTGCCTACAGAAGTGATAAAGAGAGGATGTGCTTCTATTGGCCCCTGCTCTCTGAACTGAAATATTGAAACTTTCATTTTGTTAGTGAGAAAATCCTTGTTACACACTCTGTCATCTCTGACCTCATATTTTGTTACTGGACTGTAATCTCATCTTTCTTGGGTCACCAAAAGCTCCAAGGCCACCTTTGCACCTGCGGAATATGATATATCAATAGAAGGCAGCCTCCAAAAGTTGGAACATCATCCCCTGACAAAAGCTTCCCTTGTATCATGGACAAAAACATGAAGGTCAGCTACCACCAGTGCCCGGAGAGCAGTAGCAGCCCTCTACCCAGTGTCCTTAGCCAGCTTGCACAGTATTTCTGGTTAATTAGCCCAGAGAGCAGTTTTATAATTAGCAATTTCCATTTTAACACGGCATAGTGCTGAAGGGCACAATTTTCACTTACAGTTCATTCCCAGTTGAACAGTGATAATTCTGCTACTTCTAAATCATCATGCCTTTTTTATATAGTCCAAAAACACTGCCAGCATTTCATTTAGAGTACAGCTCTGTCATAATTCATTTAGCCTCCAGAGTTAGTTTACCCAGTTCTTTCTCCCCTCCCTCCCTCCTTTAAGTCTCGACACACAGAAAGTCATAAATCATGAGCTTTTCATATTAATAGAGAGACCCTTATTCAAACTCTTAAAAAAATCAGTGCTAGTAGTGGATTTGGTGTGTTACATGGACTCTTGCTGTGAAAGGATTAATTAACTTGAGTCTTAGTGTGTATGAAAACAAAGTCTTGTAACAATGGCTAGGTCTTTGACTTAGTGCCCTACAGAGTTCTCAAAGCGCATTGCCATTCATCTGTGCCCTACCTATTAATATCAGTCTTTCCCTTGCGTTATTTTAGTTACTCTTTTTTTTGGGGGGGGGGGGGGTTTATAATGTTTAGGGGGTTGAGGTCAAAAGCCTCATTTTTGTATAATTTCAAGAATCTGCCTAGAATATCTTACTTTGGGCAAAATAATAATAAGAAAATTCCCCTCTTGAAAGCAATGTGCAGTTTGTTCGGTTACTAATTGCCTTCTTGGTGAGCCAAATCCGGAAGTCCCTACTCAGGTAGAGCTTGCACTGGAATTAACTTTGCCTGAGTCAAGATGGCAGGATCGGGCCCTCTGCTAATGGAAAAACCAGGGCTAACTCGATAGAATGTTTTATTTCTTTGCATATTTTATTTCTTTTTGCATTATTCTTCCTGCTTCCTCAGCTGAAATGGTACCAAGGACCAGGCTCTGCTGAATCACTACATGGGTGTGCAGTAGGTGAGGGCCTGAGGAGACATCTGCTCCCTTCTCCTGCTTTGGCTGAACAAATATCGGCACATACACTTTTCCAAACACCTGTGCATGTAAGGCCTGGTCTACACTACGGTTTTAGGTCGACTTTAGCAGCGTTAAACCGAATTAAGCCTGGACACGTCCACACAACGAGGCCCTTTCTTTCGACTTAAAGGGCCCTTTAAACCGGTTTCTTTACACCACCTCCGACGAGGGGATTAGCGATAAAACCGGCCTTTGCGGGTCGGAATTGGGGTAGTGTGGACGGAATTCGATGTTATTGGCCTCCGGGAGCTATCCCACAGTGCTTCATTGTGACCGCTCTGGACAGCGCTCTCAACTCAGATGCACTGACCAGGTAGACAGGAAAAGACCCGCGAAGGTTTGAATTTCATTTCCTGTTTGCCCAGCGTGGAGAGCACAGGTGACCACGCAGAGCTCATCAGCACAGGTAACCGTCATGGAGTCCTCCCAGGATCGCAAAAGAGCTCCAGCATGGACCGAATGGGAGGTACGAGATCTGCTCGCCATATGGGGAGATGAAGCAGTGATAGCTGAACTCCGTAGCAGTAAAAGAAATGGAAAAGTATTAGAAAAGATCTCCAAGGCCATGAAGGACCGAGGCCATAACAGGGACACACAGCAGTGCCGCGTGAAAATTAAGGAGCTAAGGCAAGCCTACCACAAAGCCAGAGAAGCAAACGGAAGGTCCGGGGCAGAGCCGCAAACTTGCCGCTACTACGCGGAGCTGCATGCGATCCTAGGGGGTGCAGCCACCACTACCCCAACCGTGTGCTATGACTCTCTCACTGGAGAAACACACAGGGAAGATGGTTCGGGGAACGAGGAAGATGACGATGGAGGTACTGTAGGTAGCTCACAGCAGCAAGGAAGCGGAGAAACCGGTTTCCCCAACAGCCAGGATATGTTTGTGACACTGGACCTGGAACCAGTAACCCCCGAACTCACCCAAGACCCTCAGGGCACACAGGAGACCTCTGGTGAGTGTAACTTTGTAAATATTTGTAAACATTACAAAAAAAAAGCAAGCAAGTCTGTTAACGTGTATGGGGATGGAGCGGAAATCCTCCAGGGACATCTCCAGAAAGCTCTCCTGGTTGAAATGGGGTGATTTTATTAAGGGGGACATTCAGAGGCGCCCGTTCCTGCTATTCGGACCAGAAATGTTCCCCGCTGTTAACCACGCGGTGGGGGGGAGGGGTGAAGTGATCATCCCAGAGAATGGGGTGTGTGTGTGGGGGGGGGGGGTGGTTTACTTGTGTTTGTGCCGCATGTTAACCGGGAAACCGCAGCCCCCTCCTTTTACATTGAAACCCCATTTTAAATGGACAACCCAATTCATCCTTGAGATGGGAAATGCGCTGCTGTTTGCAACCTTTCCCGCATGTTAAGAAGGTTAAATAAGCCAAAACACTGTGGCCTACGATGGCTGCCTGCAAGCCGAAATATGCGACCTTGTAATGAAAGAGTGTACCCATTGTTCCCTAAAATGTGTCTTTTTTAACCACCTCTCCCTTCTCCTCCACCAGCTGCAAATGTTTCTCCTTCGCAGAGGCTCGTGAACATTAGAAAGAGAAAACGTAAGACGAGGGACGAGATGTTCACGGAGCTGCAGATGTCCTCCCACGCTGATAGAGCACAGCAGAATGCGTGGAGGCAGTCAATGTCGGAGATGAGAAAAGCCCAACATGAACGAGAGGAGAGGTGGCGGGCTGAAGACGATAGGTGGCGTCAGCTTGCAGACAGACGGCAAGAGGCAATGCTCCGTCTGCTGGAGCATCAAAGTGATATGCTCGAGCGTATGGTTGAGTTGCAGGAAAGGCAGCAGGAGCAGAGACCGCCGCTACAGCCCCTGTGTAACCAACAGCCCTCCTCCCCAAGTTCCATAGCCTCGTCACCCAGACGCCCAAGAACACGGTGGGGGGGCCTCCGTCCACCCAGTCACTCCACCCCAGATGATCGCCCAAGCATCAGAAGGCTGGGCTTCAATAAGAGTTAAAGTTTTAAAATGCAGTGTGTCCTTTTCCATCCCTCCTCCCCCACCCATCCCTGCTACCTTGGCAACTATCCCCCTACCTCTGTAAGGAACTAATAAAGAATGCATGAATGTGAAAAAACAATGACTTTATTGCCTCTGCAAGCGGGAGGGGAGGGGAGGGTGGGGTGCGGTGGTTGGTTTACAGGGAAGTAGAGTGAACCGGGTCGGGGGGGGGGTTGGAGGGTTCATCAAGGAGAAACAAACAGAAGTTTCACACAGTAGCCTGGCCAGTCACAAAACTCGTTTTCAAAGCTTCTCTGATGCGCACCGCGCCCTGCTGTGCTCCTCTAACCGCCCTGGTGTCTGGCTGCGCGTAATCAGCGGCCAGGCGAGTTGCCTCAACCTCCCACCCCGCCATAAATGTCTCCCCCTTACTCTCACAGATATTGTGGAGCGCACAGCAAGCAGCAATAACAATGGGGATATTCTTTTCGCTGAGGTCTGAGCGAGTCAGTAAGCTGCGCCAGCGCGCTTTTAAACGTCCAAATGCACATTCCACCACCATTCGGCACTTGCTCAGCCTGTAGTTGAACAGGTCCTGACTCCTGTCCAGGCTGCCTGTGTATGGCTTCATGAGCCATGGCATTAAGGGGTAGGCTGGGTCCCCAAGGATCACGATAGGCATTTCAACATCCCCAATGGTCACTTTCTGGTCCGGAAAGAAAGTCCCTTCCTCCAGCTTTCGAAACAGAGCAGAGTTCCTGAAGACGCGAGCATCATGTACCTTTCCCGGCCATCCCACGTTGATGTTGGTGAAACGTCCCTTGTGATCCACCAGGGCTTGCAGCAGCATTGAAAAGTACCCCTTGCGGTTTATGTAGTCGGTGGCTTGGTGCTCCGGTGACAAGATAGGGATATGGGTTCCGTCTATGGCCCCGCCACAGTTTGGGAATCCCATTTCAGCAAAACCATCCACTATTGACTGCACGTTGCCCAGAGTCACTACCCTTGCTATCACCAGGTCTTTCATTGCCCTGGCAAATTGGATCACAGCAGCCCCCACAGTAGATTTGCCCACTCCAAATTGATTCCCGACTGACCGGTAGCTGTCTGGCGTTGCAAGCTTCCACAGGGCTATTGCCACTCGCTTCTCAACTGTGAGGGCTGCTCTCATCTTGGTATCCTGGCGTTTCAGGGCAGGGGAAAGCAAGTCACAAAGTTCCATGAAAGTGCCCTTACGCATGCGAAAGTTTCGCAGCCACTGGGAATCGTCCCATACCTGCAGCACGATGCGGTCCCACCAGTCTGTGCTTGTTTCCCGGGCCCAGAATCGGCGTTCCACGGTATCAACCTGCCCCAGTAACACCATGATTTCCACATTGCTGGGGCCTGTGCCTTGTGAGAGGTCTATGGCCATGTCAATTTCCTCATCACTCTCGTCGCCGCGCTGCAATCGCCTCCTCGCCTGGTCCGGGTTTCGCCTTGGCATGTTCTGGCTCTGCATGTACTCCAGGACAATGCGCGTGGTGTTCATAGTGCTCATAATTGCCGCGGTGATCTGAGCGGGCTCCATGATCCCAGTGCTAGCTATGGCGCCTGGTCAGAAAAAAGGCGCGAAAGTAGTATCTGATGGACCAGGAGAAGGAGGGCGGGAGGGAAGGAGGGCCGAGTGACGACATGGCGTACAGGTACAGGAACAGGGAGAAACACAAACAACTGTCACACAGAATGGTCCCCCCAAAGATTAAACTGGAAACCCTGGGCTTAGCAGGCCGTTGATTTCACGGAGGAAGGGGAAGCAAATGAACACAGAACAAATCTATTTTTTACATCTTAAGGTGGCAGCCGATGCTGCAGCATGAGTGACAGCCATACCAGTATGACGATGACGGGTACCAATCATAATATGCCATCATCTGCCAAAAGGCAAGGGGCTGCTGCTGTGTAGCAATGCAGCCCCACGTCTGCCAGCCCCACGTCCGCCAGCACCCAGCATCGCCCTCGGCCTCTTCTGGGTGCTTAGCAGACAATATTGGGCAATTGGCAGAAAATAGTATATTATGACTGGTAACCGTCATCATCGAAACAGTAGCATGTCTGCCCAGGTGGCCATGATTGACAGCCATACCAGTACGACGACGACGGGTACCAGTCATAATATACCATCGCCTGCAAGGGGCTGGTGCAATGCAGCACTACGGCTGCCAGCCCCACGGCTATCACTCATGCTACACCGTCTACCGCCAAAAGGCAGTTAGCAGCTGCTGCTGTGTAGCAATGCAGTCCCACGTCTGCCGGCACCCAGAGGACATATGGTGACGGTGAGCTCAGCTGTGCTGAGCGGGCTCCATGTTGTCTGCACAGGTAACCCAGGTAACCCAGATAAAAAGGCGCGAATCTATTGTCTGCCGTTGCTGTGACGGGGGAGGGAGGGGCCTGACGACATGTACCCAGAACCGCCCGCGACACTGTTTTGCATCATCCGGGCATTGGGATCTCAACCCAGAATTCCAAGGGGCGGCAGAGACTGCGGGAACTGTGGGATAGCTGTGGGATAGCTACCCATAGTGCAATGCTCCGGAAGTCGACGCTAGCCTCGTACTGTGGACGCGGTCTGCCGACTAGAGCACCTAGAGCATTTTATTGTGTGGACATACACAATCGGCTGTATACAACCGATTTCAATAAAACCGGCTTCTATAAATTCGAACTAATTTCGTAGTGTAGACATACCCTAATAGTGGATTCTGCCTTCATGCTATTATTATTTATATTAGAGAAGCCTCGACAGAGATCAGGCCCCCATTTGTGCTAGCTACTGCACAAACACCTAGTAAGATACGGTCCGTGCCCCAAAGAGCTTACCATCTAAATAGACAAGCTCGACAAAGGTTGGGAGGGGAATGGTGTGTTAATCTGGATGGAATATATGAGCCCAAATTGTTAAAGGTGTTAACATGACCCTGAAACTGTCCCACGTTAAACAGTTTTAAACAAGGTTTGGGGTTTGTTGTAGACACCTCAGCCTGCTTAGTACTATGGCAAACATATCAATAAATATCCTTTTAATCTTTTATTAAAGATACAGAGGGGGAAAAAAGGCAAAAACAGTTGAAGCATTTGAAATGTAAAGTTCTAAATAAGTCTTTCACTTTAACCATAACCCTTCTACCCTTTCTCGTTAGTTGTAGAAAGTCTTTATATGAAAAACCTTCCTATCTGACAGTTTTTAGACGATATTACAGATGATAATAGCTGTCCTTTTGGGGCAAAAGAGAAAAAGTTAATTGAATTGGGCTGGAGCTGTTGTCGTCGCTGAAGTCTGATCCAGTTTCCTAGAAGACAAAATAAGACAAACACGCACAAAAGGGGAGAGAAAATAACAGCTAAAATATACAATCCAGTTTCTATGTCTGGTGTTGCAATCTCACGGTTGGAAAAACACAGGCACGGCACACTGTCTTATCAGCCACGTCAAGACCTGGCAAACTTGTTCCAGCATAGGGTTGTTTAGGGCATTGCTTTTGGCTGCTTCTCTGGTCACAGGCTCACAGCAGTGTTGCAAAATAGGCAGTCTTGGCCGGCTAAGACAGACTCTTATTAGATAGAAGAAATAAGGTGGGGAAGGACAAGGACAAAGGAGGTAGAGACAAAGTCTCATATCCCAGGTTATGTTTGGGATTTAGCCACAGCCAGGGGAGGTGGTGATGTCATCTGGTCCCTCTCTTGGTCCAGTATGGTCAGGACATCTCTCAGGATCAGGATGATAAAGGCCTAATCTTGTTGTGCTAGAATCCAGGGTCTCAGGTAATGATGAAGCTTGCTCTTTCCCTTTCTTTCAGTAAGCCAGTGTTGCATTCACTTTGCCTTCTTATTTTTCCCCAAACGTCTTTTCTTTTAAGGACCTCAAAGAGAGTAATGGGTGGAATAGGTCATCCTCTCATTATTTGGTCCATAAATTAAGCCTAATTTCTGACCCACTAGTTTTTGTTCATTTATTTCCAGTCTCACACTTCCCTTGTTTACCAACATGATCTTAACATGGTCCTTGAATTATATCAGGAGGGCATTTTGTTTGTCTGTCTGTTTCCCTTTGGCACCTTTCCCCCTCAACATATATCATTATATGTGTCTGAAACATTTTGTAAACTTTTATCCACTTTCCCACAGTTGAGCTCACAATTAGGGTAAATTTGTAGGCCCAATTATTACAACAGGAAACAGAGGCACAGAGAGGTGAAGTGACTTGCCCAAGGTCACAGAGTAGATCTGTGGCAGAACCGGGAGCAGAACACAGGTATCTTAATTCCTGTGCCCTGTCCGATAGCCCACACTGCTTCGCATGTGCCAACACACATGCTAATGCTTGAAAATGAGTGCACAGGTGTGTTGCTCATTCACCAAAAGCCATTGGTGCTGAGGCCTACAGACCTGGAAAAGTAAATGAAAGGGAATGTACAATGGAAAGGCATAAATTGTGGTTACAAAATCTGGGCCATGGTTTTGAACTTCAGTGCATCTGAAATAAAAGATGGAGACACCCGCGGTGGTGGGGAATGAATGAGAGCAATGCTGTGGTTCATTATGGCTCCAGACTTTATTCAGGGGATCACAGCTGATCAGGTCTTTGTTTCAGGAAGGGCTGCAGAAACAAAGGAACGCATCTAGATAAACAAAGAAGCAATGAGTGTGGGAATAAAATGTGAAGCCTTCTTGAGCCACCGTGTACGTTCAGAGCATCGTCCTCCCCCGCTTCCATCGCATGAGGATGTACAATATGAGGGAGAGGGCCACTGAGACCGGGTTCCTCTCCCTGCCCCTCACGATAAAACACTTGAAAAAACACACGTACTGAATAACTTTATGCCAAGCTGTTGTGAAAATTCACAGAGTTCAGGAGCCAAGAATATGCCTAAGTTCCTAGCTCTGTGTGTGTGTGTGTGCGCGCGCGTAGGTGGGCTAGTGGTATCACATTGGGCTGTCGGATAAAGCATCAAGCTACAATAGTGAATCTAAGCCTTTTAAATGAATTGTTTTGTTTTTGTGCATTGCCTGCTAGGTGCACCTGTGCTTCCTTCCCTTCTCCAGATGATGTATGTGTTTGTTTTTTTATTTAATATTCAGCACATCAGGCACAAGAAGAGGGGAGGAGAAAATAGATTTTTAATGTCCGTTCTGGTCTAAATTTTAAGAGTAAGAGCATTACACACTGGAGCCATGAAGAGACCAGGGAATAAACACACTTAAACTCACATAATAAATGGAGCTAGTGGCTGCAAGCAGGGAGTCTCCCATACTGCACCCAAGTGCACTGCCAGCGGCACGACAGATGTACACTGCATGAACAGGTGCAAATGTGCTTCTGAGAAACAGGGGGATTTTCTGATGTCTCTGTATCCATAATACACTCACCCCAAGGTGCACATATACAGCTATTATGTATTTTAGGTTCTCTTGTTACTGCTGTCTGTGGAGCTATTGTACCGAAGCAGGTGAACATACCTAGAAGCTCATAAAGGAAGTCGAGTCCATCACGGGCTGCCCAGGGGTTGCATGAGTTGCACTCGTACCAAGCGAAAGCGATGAATGTTGTGGAGGGGAAGAAAGGGATACGTGGTAAAATACACCTTCACATTCTAACAAATGGATCCTTTTTCTTTGTTTGCTGGCATGAAGTGTCAAATTGGTCAAATGAACCAAATTGCCTTTTGGCAGCAGCTACTCTAGATACAGTCAGAGACTTTGCCCTCCACAAGGGAAGTTAAGAAACATCAGAAACTGTTTGTTAAAACTCAAGCTCTAAAAGGGAAACGAAATAAAAACCTCTTATATTTTCCGCAGTATTCTACAGTGATGGTTTTGAACACGAGAGTAATGGGGTCCTCGGGTTTGGTCCATTAATGCAGAGTATTTTTTTAAATTTTCAATTGAGTTTTACGCTATCTTCCCATGCATGGCCCAAAGGCAAGGGAATTGAGATTCAAACTGTCCAGCTTCCGTGTGCCTGGCGGGAGAGGAGCCAACATGGCATGCTGTTGCTGCTTCTTTTAAGCCCCCAGATGCTCCTCTGAACTTATTCCATGTTCAGTTCTCCAGGGGGCTCTCATGAGTGGAGGTAGGTAGCAGCAACTCTTTGCAGCATGCTCCCTTCAGGACCCCATGGATTCCTGTATGAAAAATGATCAAAGTCATAAAAGCAGCATTGACTCCCAGGGCGTCCCCTTCTACTGGATAGCTGGGAGTGTTCATCCATTGCATTCATGGCTCCTGAAGGAGTCGTGCAGGCAGGACCCGTGGACAAAGGCTTTGATATCCATGGAGATGGGCTCTGATTTCTCCAAGAGATCCTGGGGCTCTGCCTGATGTGGGATGTGCTTTGAGACCTTTCTGTGAGGCGGGTAACTCCTCTTCTGTATGGGAGAATGGTTCCACCTTTTCAGAGTCACTTTCAGTTTCAGTTTCACCCACATGAGGTGAGAATCACGTAAAATCCTTTCCCCGGGAGGATAGCAAAGGGCCCTCTGTCTCTTCCTTTTATTTTTCTGAGACTGTGCTGCAGTGTTGCCTGCCTGCTTGGCCATCTGGCAGAGGTAAAATACAATGACATTCCGATAACTTGGCAGCCAAGGAAGATCTCTTAGCTCAGAAGTACCACACCTCTCTCTGACTGTCCCCTCCACAGTGGAACTCTGAGCCACATCCTCCCTAGCTAGCAATTATGGCTTTCATTGACCTATGATGGAAGGGGCCTTGCAACCCTGTCAGAGGTAAGTGGACTTCAGGGGAGTGCTCACAGGAGCATGGGAATCCTGTAGTGAGGATGGTGCCAGGGGGAACTTTAAAACATTGTGCTTCTGCAGAAGCCTATTAAAGCTGATCAATGCCACCTCTGACTCATACGAGCACAACTTGTGCTATTTATATCCATCTCTGAACTAGATTGCAGCCTCGCTGGGGCAGGGACTGTATCTTATCTGTTTGTAAAGTGCCAGGAGCACTGTGGGGGGCTTGTTAAATGAATGGTACTAAATAGCCAGGCTGTCGGGAAGCAAGTGGAACAGTGTTACTATTAGAAAAGCTAGACTCACTGGCCCCTGTCAAAGGGATGTGGGACAGAAAGAGAGCAGAGCCATCTGAGGGAGGAGTGGGCTGGCTCCTTGGAGAGGAGCAGAGTGTGTCAGCTTGCTCTGCTGTCTGAGCAAACTGCGCTGTCAGGGTGGTCTCTTTCACCAACCCGTAGCGGACACACAGGCTGAATGACAGGTGCTGCACAGCCATTACCTTTATGACTAGGCGTTTAATGGGCCCGATGCTCTTTTAGGGTCCGTTCTGCAGTGACTCTCTGTTTAGAAGTGAGTACCTCAGTCTTGACACATAGTCACTGCTATAGTAAGGGTGAATTGTGCTACTTGAGAAAGCAGCTAGGTCTTTAAGGTATGATATTGGGACACATATCCATCTCTAGTTCTGTCTTGCTGTGTCACTGGCTCTGTAAGAAATCCCTTCTCTTCCTTCATGAAGAGATGACTCAAAAGTGTGGGATATTCTTTCTCAGATCACACCACCTCTCCAAGTTCTGCCAGATAAATGGAGGTGGAAAAGCACTAAATAAGGGTCCTGCTCTTGATATGTTTTCCACACACAGAAAAATTGATAAAGTCTGATGCAAAGCGCAGGGAGAGGGGAGGAGAGGGTTCCCTCTCAGAGAGATTCTTCCTAAATCTCCTCAATGTTAGTGCCCTTTGCACAGCATCACCCACGGTGGTCAAAGCATTCACACAAGGCTGAGAGCCAACCCTCAGATCATTCAGAGCTGGATCTAGGTTTTGAATGCCCCCAAATTCAGGGGTCTTCGAGACTTTGGGGTTTTAGTTTGGGCTCACTAGAAAGATGGGATCAGCTGCACCACTCGGACTGGGTTTTGAATTCCCTTCCTCCATCCCAACTGTAGGGGTTTTCTGAACTGAGATTTTTAATAGAAGCCTAATGCTAGCAGATATGTTTTTTTTTTTTTTTTCTAGTGCTGGTGGAGGGGGAAATAAGACCTGCTTAACTCAGCATCTGGCTGCTGCGGATTTCAAAGTCTAGTTAGACCGTGCCTGTTTATGGCAATGCTGTATTGACTGCATGGGTAAATTATACAGGGCTCCTGATGAAATACCACCTAGCATCAGTGACAGATTGACACAGCTGCAGTCCTTATGCTCTCTTGAATGCAGGGACTAGTTCCAGTTAGCAGCCTTTGGCCTCGTCTTCCTCATTCTACACATACCAGTAGAGTGGTCAGGCACACACACGTGCCTTTCTAAGATGTGCTTTCCAGAGTTCCCCCTTGTGGCAGTGTTCCTCGGCATGATCCCAAACAGGCCCGGGCTGTAAAGGCACAATTATTGTTGTAATGCAACAACTAATATATTGTCAAACATTCAATAGCAACACATCTCATTTCTCCATAAAGATTCTAGGTTGATCCTCAGCTGGTGTAGAACAACATAGTTCCACTAGCCATGCTGACATCAATGCAACTAGCCTGATTCACCCTCAACTGAGGATTTAAAAATAAAAAATAGAATATACTTGCCTATATGATCCCCTGAACAGTGTCTGTATATACAGCTTAAAAAACCAATATAGACAAAAATGATCAAGAATATTATAGGCTGCGGCTTTGTTTCTATGGAAACATGCTCATTCTCTTATCCCTTTCTTTTTTATGTTAGCCAATTTAACTGCTCCATCCTTTTAATAAAACTCCTCCTCATTAAATGCACAGTTGTAGGGTTCTTTGTTGAGAAATGTGGGCCGTGAAATATCAGCTTTCTCATCTGTTTGCGGAATAAAACCCAGATCCCTAGAAAAGAATGTGGAGGAGGGTGGGGGCAGAGGGAAAAATCATTTAAAAAAACCTCAGTTCTGATAGCCACTGTCTAAACTGGTAACAGGTATGCAATCTATACATAGGTAGCTCTTCTCCCCATATTTGTTCCACTGTATTCTTCTGCATTATCTCAAGGTACACTCTGGCCCCTGGGTATATGGCTGGGTGCAATTTAGAGCTGTATGAGATGATGATAGTTATCAATAACATTTAAAGGAAGGATTTGGTTGGCAGGGTGGGTTGAGGAGTTGGCGGTGGAGGGAGAGTTAGGGTTTGAGGCAGCTCTCTCTCATTTTTATTCTTTGAATCTGAGTTGCTTTCCCAGCCCCAGTGAGGGGGCTTCCACATTGAGAACTGCCAATAAATAATCCAATTCTCCTTCAAAAACCTCCTGCTAATTTATTCATACTCTCAAATTTACCTGAATGACCATGGAGGTTTGATTTGCTATTCCCAACACTCTGCTCTGTGCCAGGTTGCCCTCCCCATGGGAGGCTCCTCAGTTAGTACAGTAAACAAACAAACAAAAGTATAACATCAACACTGTTATAACTTCGGGCATCACTTATTCCCACCTGCGCGCTCATTAATTTAACGATGGTTTTTAAACACTAATAACATCCATGCCTATATTGGCACTCCTAGGTACAATCTCATTCTTTTCCTTTCCCCTACTGTTCTGTGAGTATTGAGCATTATGTAGCATGCCAGGGATAGAGCATTAAGCATATGGTAGGCAGAGAAATACCAGTCATTTATTACAATAGATATTACAACAAATTACAGAAATATTTCCATATTTTAGTATATTTGACATTTGGATGTGATGTCGCTTTTGGTGCCTCCTACCAAGTTACCCTACAACAGGCTCCACCCACATTTTGTCATGATCTCAGTAGTTAATCTCCTGCTGCTACAATTTGTTCTGCGTGGGCATGGGGCCGGTGCCTGTAAACTCTTTGAGGGGGGAATGATCTTTAATTTGTCTGTCAAGCACCATGTCGTCTCGTGGTGGTGTATCAATATTAATAATAAATAATTATAGTAATTTTGTTGTTTGCGTGTATACATGAGAAAATGTATATGTGGAAGGATGACCATACTGGAATTCAAACAAAGTTGAGCACATCATTTTATTTTTCCTCCCAGCCACTCAGAGCATCAAGGAGCTCTGTCATCCCCCCTCCCTTCGTTCCTTCCCCCCAATCCTCAAACTTCACTTCATACTGTCTGACCACCTGTCCCAGAGAACCTGGATATGGCTTCCAAGGGAGATCACCAATGATACATTTGAATCAGATGCAGGGGTTACTGGAGAGCTACATGCATCCTTCCTACGATGCAGTGGATCTGCTGTAATCTCCAATATGAGACAATGAAGCAGAGTCCCAGGCTTGTTGCCCATTATGGTAATGCTGCTCCCATTCTCAAACCAAATCCTTTTGAACACAGATAGCTATGTCTGTTGTGAACAAGATGCAGCTAAAGCCAGGCAGAACAACTAGTGTAAGTTTCTCTATTGGTTGCGAAGCAGCAGGAAAAATCATGTATCTGAGTGCTATCCTATCAGGAATAGCAGGCCAGATTCTCAATTGCAATCCAGCCACTTTGCTCCAGTCAGAATCTGGCCATAAGGGGCCAGCAGTAGATTCCCTTTGTGTCAGAGGAGTGATGGAACAGAATTCTGCTATGCCTAGCTTCTGCTGGTGAAAGCTCCCTTCAGTTGCTCTAGCTTTTGCTAGGACTGCCACAGTTGGTTCAGGGAGACTTAACCACCTCCCTGTGCCCTATTGCTTCCCCCCCACCCTGCAACAGAGGAGTGCTCGGGCATGGTGTATTTAGTAATGTGGATGCACATTCCCTAGGGGCTGGACTGAGACCCCTAACTTTGTCCACATGCTTTAGGTCACTCACAAGCTGTCTGAATGTGACAGCTCTCAGTCACTACTGATGTGGACCGAATTCAAACCTGGAAAGGCTTTGTGGCCCATTGCCAGAAATGGTCTTCTGAGCCAACCAGCCACAGATATATTGATTTAATTTTGAAAAAAAAAAATCTGTTAATTATTTCTTGCATAGCATTTTAGATGAAAAAATTACCATGGAGTAATCAAACATGTTGTTGTTGATTTTGCTCTAGAGCCTTTAATTGATTTAGGAAAAGTGTCCACCAATAATTCTAGATTGCCCTTATATTTGAATGACTGAATTACTCTTCCTTTCTACCAGTGTTCATTTCATTCATAGACCTCTCTGTTGAAACTGCCAACAAAGCTGCCAATTATAGATTCATACATTTTAAGGCCAGAAGGGAAAAATTATGATCATCTAATCTAAGCTCCTGTATAACAGAGACCAGAGAAACTCACCCAGCAATCACTGAATCAAGCCCTTAACTTCTGTTTAAGCTATATTGCTTAGAGCCAATGCTATAGAATTATTCCCAGTTGTGATACTGTTTTCTGAGTTATGAACAATTGTCCATCATGATCTAGACTGAATTGGTAAACTTATTTAATATAAACCACTAATCTGGCAGCCTATGGAAACAACTATCAGTCATTATAGATCTGGTGTGGATTGTAACCAACAGCTTTGAGGTAAAAAGCCTGACACCCACGTTCATACTCCTAGCCCTCCACTCCCCCCAAGTGGAGGATTTTTTTAATTAAATGTTTCTCACATGTAATGTAATTCAGAAAAATACTGTAGAAAAAGAAACAGTAAATATGGAACCCATAATTTTATGGAAATGCACATCTGAGATGAAAGCCTACAGAAAACGTTAGTAAACAGCAGTAAACCTAGGTCAGTAATCATTTAGGGGGTTGAAAAGAAATAGCCCAGAGAAGAAACCAGGAAGGGTTTTAAAAGCAGAGACTGTGTATGGGCATGAGAAAGAAGAGTCTCCTGAAGGAAAGAGCCAGAGATTGCTAGTGGGGCTGAGCCTAAGATGGTGGCTGTTCCTGGCTGTGTCTGTACAAGCTCATACTTGTACAGTACTTGTACAGTACTTACGGCTGTTGTTAACAAATGAGACCTTTAAGAAAGAGGGGCGGTCCTTGATAAACAGGTTTGTGTGGGTGAAGGAAGTGAGGCAGGGTTCATTAGTGGTGCCATGCCTGGCTGAAAGGAAGTGCACTCGCGTGACCTCCAGGCAGGGGTGAAAGTAAAATTGAACTCGTACCGGTACGGGGGCTGGCTCCGGTCTCCCCAGAAGGGACGGAGACTCAGGCAGAAGGGGCAGGGCTGTGGGTCAGCATCCCCAGCCCATCTGCACTGCGCCGCCCAGGGCTCCAGCAGCAAGTTAAAGGGCCAGGGTTCCGGCCACTGCCGAGGTAGCAGCATCAGCGGCCAGGAGCCCCGAGCCCTTTTAAATCGCTGGCCCCAGGGCAGCTGCTCCTTTTCTCCCCCCCCCACCCCCCACCGCCACCAGCGGCCTGGGGGACAGGAAGGGGCAACAATGTTAAAGCTTTAAAGTCAGCTGTACGAGCCGGTGGCGGCCACTTTTTACCGGTTTCTTTCACCCCTGCCTGCAGGCCATTAAGTGAGAAAATAAAAGCTTTCAAAAGGTAAGTTTCTAGCCCTCGGGGTTGTGTAAAAAGCTTGGAAACTCGAACCCTAAAGACTCAAATCAGGAGGCAAGTAAAAAGAACCCAAAAGTTAATTTTTTTTAGCTCTCATGACTTGTAAAACAATTGCATGATTTTGGGAATGCCTGGCATTTTTTTAACACTTGGGGTTGGCTATTTGGTTGCAAAACAGCATTAACTTTTGTTGAATATCATTTATTGATTGTCTCTTCTTTTTGGCAATGTTATATTTTCAGTTTTTCTTCAGTCTTTCCTTAAAATGTAGAATAAGGCTTTTAAAACACCTTTTTAGTCAGTGGTGGGAGGTGGAGGGAAGGGCAGAAGGGAGCGAGGGGAAAGAACTCTACCAGGCTGCCTCTGCTAGAATAGATAATCAAACTAAGAAAAAATTAGCAACACAATTGCTATGGTATGTCATAAACTGCAGTAATTCTTTCTTTATTATTTTAACTTCATCATAATTGACTCTGCGTGGAGTTAATTATGTTAGATGAGTCTAAGTCTGGTCTCCAGTTTCTGAGCAAACTTTGAATTGAGGGATGAAGATGAATGTCTCGTACCTCTGAAATCCACCAATCTTAAAGAGAATTTGAAACTACGCATCCTAAAAATGTCTCCATCAGTCAATAGCATGGCAGTGTTGAATTATCACATCGTGCTGGCACATACACAAATCTGTTTCTCCATGGGGATTATCGTGGTAACAGATGCAGCTAGCGCCATTTTTGTACAAGGAAGACATTCTGGCCCTCCCCACCCAGCAAATGAAGCTTGCCTTTACAGAGGCAGAAGTTATTTGAAATCATGCTCAAATGATCAGAAAACAATCTGATGAAGTGTTGGGGAAGGGGGTCAGGGGACATATCACCCAGGCTATTCTCTATACAGTCCATAAGGAAGAGTTTCAATTTCCCCTTGGATGGGATTTTACAAGGGTCATAAGGGAGCTAGGCACCTGACTCCCTGAAAATCAATTGGTGTTGGGTTCCAGGTTCCTTTTAGAAATCTCAGCCATGGTCCCTGCTCTAAATCTTTCTGAGCACCCATTAGCTTCAATGGAAATCTTCCTGCTATCACTAATTTCAATGGAAGAAAGATAGAACGTGATGGAGGAGGAGGAGGATGAACACAGGAGGAGGAGGGAAGGGCAAGGTTACAGCAGTAATATCACACAGTTGCTCTGATTAGTAATACATAGCTTTTGGAGGTTCAGAAATCTTAGGCTACGCAATTAAAAGTATCTTAACTCCCTGTGTTGTGGTGTTTTAGTTTTATTATGTAGCTTTTAAGTTCTTCATGTGACTGTTTCAGATAAAGCTTCAGCTTGTTTTATATTCCAGGGCATAGTTAGCCATGTTCCACAGGCAAGAAACAAAAAAGGAGGATTTTACGACTTCCTCTATTTATCTAGCCATATAAAGTTTCAGATTGTGTCTAGTCCTGTACAGGGGTACAAGAGGAGTGGGCCATGGTGTGTGTGGTGGAAACACATGTGGCTTTTTAAAAGGTGGTGCATTCCCTCAGGTTTCTCCAAGAAATTTTGGCTGAGTCAGCTAGCATGTGTGGCACTCTCTTCACCTCCATGCTGAAAGCTGTGGCTTAACAACCACAATGCAGCCTTAAATTTCCATCCAGGTGAGCCATAAAAGCAACTTCTCCAGCTTTGCTGCTCAGAGACCTTACTACATCCATCCAGGTCATTACGCCCTCCATAATTGCATAACCCACTTAATTTCCCCTCAGTGATTGCCTTATAACATACAAAACATCCCTCCAAATTGACTCATTCTGCAGCAGAAAGCCTCCATCTATATGCTGAGTGATGAGGCAGAATCTGACCTTCTGTTGCATTTCTCATCTCAGCTTAGAAAGGAATTGGACAAGGTCATGAAGGGCAGCAGGTTAATACTGAGCAGCTCAAGGAAACTGGCCCAACTGCTTAACTGACACACAGTACATGTAACTATTTCACTCTTTACTTTGTGTTTCTGGTGTTCCTTCATGTATCACACCATGGTTCAGTACTTCTTTATAACTCCATAGTTTGCTCATCCGTTTCCAAACCTCCCAGACTGGATATTTTATGATACCTAACCTACCTACCTGTGGAACACTGTTAATTTCTTTCAATACATCCACAGCTTCATTAGCTTCAGTACAAGACTTGGTAGCGTGCCGTATGCTTCTGAATTATGATTAAGCCTATAATAATAGCTGAGACATCTGTCCACACAGAGCAGCAGGTATATCAGCTTGGCTGATTCCTTCCTCCAGAAGGAGAGCCGTAACAATGGGCTAAATGAAAGAAAATGAGGCAGTGACGATAATTGCAACCAACCTTGAACAAGGAAGTCAAGTGTTCTTCTAATAGTTCCTCACCTCAGAAGATTTTCTAAAGAGAAACAGTTAGACAAGTGCTCAGATATTATGAAGATTAGGGCCACATAATTATGTGGATACATAGAGACAGCAAGAAGAACAGACAGTACTAACAAACCAATCTTCATATATTTTATTAGCACAAAAGCCTATTGTTTTCATATTATGGTACCAACATCATATATTAGGGGGAGAGGGAAGGGGAGGAAGCCGGGAGGGTTACTTGCCTCTGGCCATAGGTAGCATTAAGGTTCTCATTCAGAAGATCGTTAACCACATGCCTAACATTAATCATGTGAGTAGTTCTGTTATCTTGAAGTTAGGTGCATGCTTAAATTCTGTGCTAGTAGGAGTAGCATGAGAGCCATAACGTTTCTCAGATGGTGTGAATAAAAAAGCTCCAAAATCTGTAAGAACTACAGACTTCCTGAGACAAAAGAAGATAGGGCTATGAGCTGGGGGAAATGATTTTTTTAGTAGGGTAAGTAGTGGTTGTGCTAAATTCTTATGTGGGGCTCTATTAACCAGTTCTGCAGGTATCTTAAGGTACTTCTTGGTACAGACACTTAAACAAGCCAATATTTTCCTCTGAATAAATGATTGCACTTAAACCACAAAGTAATAAGACTCAATGTTGGAAGCCTAAAGCCATTAACACTAAACTCACAGACATTCAGACTAAGGTAAAATGCAGGTGTCTCTAGGGTAATTGCTTACTCTGGCAAATCTTCCATCAACTGCAATAGCTTTAGACCTTGCCCACGCTACAGAGAAGTAATTCTTGATCAGTACATTGAATGTACTTAGCTACCTCAAATGTGTGTTAGGCCATTCTAAACACAGCAGTGAATAGTTTTTCTTTATTACTTTTCTCATCCTTCCAAAAACAAAAATTCTGTATGTTTAAATAAGGTTTTTTTTAATATAGCTGGCTGAAACAAATGGAGAGGTATCTGTATTGTTTATTAATCTGATGTATGTCTGTGTGTTATTACGTATTACTTGCTATGGAATTAGATCAAAAGGAGTTGTTAAGCAGAAAAGACAAAACAATGGCATAGCTAAGGTGCATCTGAATAAACACTCAATTGCAATAGCCAGGTTTATAGTTGTTACCAGGGGATCAATTCTTCACAGAGCTGTTTTACCAAGACTGAGGGGGGCGGAGGAGAGAGAGAGAGATCAAAGGGGGCACTACAGGACTCTCGATGTAGGAAAAGATGGAGGTTGAATGAGGGTATGTCTACACTGCAATTAAAAACCCCTGGCTGATCCATGTCAGCTGACCTGGGCTAAAGAACTGTTTAATTGCAGTGTAGACATTTGGGTTTGGGCTGGCACCTGGGCTCTAGGACTCTGCAAGGTGGGAGGGTCCCAGTGCCCAAACATCCATATCACAATTAAACAACCTGTTAGACTGTGTCAGCTGGCATGGGCCAGCCGTGGGTTTTTAATTGCAGTGTAGACATACCCTGTGGCCAGACACAGTTGGGGGAGAGTCAGCGAAAGTTCACAGCGGGAAGGGGGAACACAGACATGGTTAGTTCATGGCAAGTTTGGGTATAAATCTGCCCTGCATTACCTGGCTGTGCACTGTATCCAAATGGACCCTGCTACTGTTCAGTAACAGCTCCCTAGAGCGTTTTAACCCTCGTGGCTTTGAAAGGGAGTATCAGAGCAAAGTGTACTATGGAACTGTTAGTGCGTGGCAGCAGGGTCCATGTGGATGCTTAGTATGCTGCAGGCTAGTGCGGGGTAGATTTACACCCCAGTTTGCTGCAAACTCAATGTTGTAGATAAGCCCAGAGAGAGCCTGTTGTAAACAAGACAGCATGTTTCTCCTAGCCAGAGGTGGGGGGTTGCTATGCTGAGGGGAGGATGCAAAAGATTAAGGTGTAGGTAAGACTCATAAGTATACCTCTTATTATGTATCCTACTTGCTATGCACCTTTTGAAGGCGCTGAATAAATAATGCTTTATTTTGAGAGGCTGTTATTGAGTCAATTTACTCAGCTTACTGGTCACAGGTCCCTGGAGTGTAGGGTTGCTACTATCACAGTTCAGAGGAACTGCACCTGTATTCCTCCTCTATGGTCCTGCAAGGGCACCCACTCTGAGGCTTTCAGCTCCTCAGCTGTCACCTCCTGGTGACATGCGTCTCTCCCTCCTGACCAAAACATATTTCCTGGCTTTATGGTTCCCTGCCTACATTGTGAATCCCTGAAAAGGCAGGCTGCCCCAGCAGACCTGCTTTTCCTTCTCTTCAGAGACTGCAAACAGCACAACGGCCTGCAGTAAGTTACCACCCAGCTTTCTCTAGGCAAGCACACTTATTCTTAAGGTAGCATTACAGCGAAATTGTATTTAAAAACAATACAAGAAGCTACATGCATGCTAATAAGCTCACCAAAGATCATCCCCCCCTCCGATGAGGGCTCTTGTAGGGGAACAGTCCTTTAAACCCTACCCATGGTGTTTTCCTGTGGTTACGGGTTCACAACTGCTTGAACAGAACAAACACACCCATGAATCTGAGAGTCATGCTCTTATCCAGTCTGGGTGTCTGGTCTTGGCCTTATGTAACAGGCGATCAGCGGACACTGGGTTTCTCCTCAGGGTGAAGGTTCTAAAGGATGGGGTTTGGAGGTGAAAAAGATGCTTTCTCTTCCTCTCAAGTATTTCTTAGGAATGCCACTTTGTTGGCCTAGCACATTGTTTCAGAGTCCTTGGATGCTCCTAATGCATCCCAAGGTTTACATTAGCTATGTCTCCTAGAGAAGTTACATAGAATAACACACAAACATTTGCATTTTTAGTATTATGAGCTCCTAAGATACTTAAACTTAATACAACCTGGCTTGTTCAGGAAATTGCCATATCTGTCATAGTTGCCTCTAATGTACAATAAGCTGGGACATCCGGGATGATGCTGAGCCCATAAAACTATACAGCTGGACATGTGTACTCAGCCCCCTTACAGATTTCCCAGGACAGTTACCTCAAAAAAGGGATAATCTGGACTGGTGGCAACCCTACTGTAATGAAAGGGCTTACAGCTGCCCAAGGCAGTTGGGCATGTCATGTTAAACGTAGTTGGAAAACAGATGGGTGGGGCGGCAGCCCAGAAATCCATTCCCAGAACGGTTGGACCACAGGGTTCCATCTGGAGTGAGGGGCAGTCGCCAGGCCTTTCACCAGAGGCGTGCACTTGAGAGGCACTAAAAGGGGTCTGGGTGTTGTTTGCATGCATTAACCATGAGGCTGCTTCTATTGCTCCTGTCTCTTATCAAAAACTACCCTTGATACTCCAGCTGGCTTTCTTTCTGCCAGTCTGATTTCTTTGTATGATGTTCATGCTGCTGTCTAAGGCTTCAGATTCTCAGATTGGGAATCCAGAAACGTTAAATGTGGTTAAAGGTATTAATTCCTTTAATAGTGACTGGGGGAGAGAAAGAAAAAACTAGAAAGTGAGTGACAGGTAAAGCATGTATAATACAGCTCTTGTGCCTGAAGCACTAGAAACTAGAGAGCTCACTATTGACACCTGCTGGTGAACAGGGAGGACAGCAGCCTAGAGCTGTTTGAGAACTCCAGCTGGCCAGAGGCTATGGAGGGGAAGGACATTTTTTGCTGGCAGTTGTTGATGAGCAAGGGGAATTGATTTGGCCAGGCAGGCCTGGGCACTAGTGAGAGAGAGTGTGGGGGAAGGGGTGTTTATCTCCTGGTGGGAGTGCATCTCTAGTGCCAATAACTGGTCAGCTCTGTCCCCCTCTGAGGATTTTGTGACGAGACAGCTTTTGTGAGCGAGATGGCTTTGAGGCAGGCAATGGTGATCAAAGGGGCTTTTGCTGAAGATGCAGAGGGCAGCACCATAGCTGAAGAATTCCAGTGAGGTGCCTTCCCCCCACCCCTAATCAATAAAGGCTGTAATCACTATAGCTGGGTTAGATCCTATGCAGTAGACCAGGCAGCACTTCCCTTAGGCGCTGGAAACTGCATGAAGTCTGGACTCTGAAAACACATGATACAGCAAACAGTGAGTGAGGGTGATAAAGGAAGGAGGAAAGAACTGGCTACTGCAGGAACACATTGTCTGTGTTGGATGTTTACAATGCTGAGTGGAGACCTTAGTTAAGACAATTGGCAGGATGCCCTGGGTGGGGGTGGGTGGGAGTCTTAATAGACAAGTACTGATAAATTATTACTGGCTTTCCAAAATTTATTCTGTGACTCCCTTCCCCCCAATAAACTTTTCTTGGTACAGTATCAGAGGAAGTACTGCACTCTAGAGGATATTTGATTTTTCCAGGTTTCTTGGTGGGGACTCGAGATGGTGTTGTTAAGCTTTCAGAAGGAACCCCTCGATAACATGTCTTTGTTGCTGACAACACCTGGCAGAAGGGTTACATACAGGTGTACAGCAATAGAGGTTTAAAAAATAAGTGTCTAGAGAAGTGGCTGAGCAGTTTCTGAATGGCTTGTTAACTCCGTTTAGTTAAAACAAGAGGAAAAGAGTGGCTGCTGAGGTACAGAGGGAGAAGGCTGAAAATGGTGCTGTTTAATGTACAGCCCTGCCCTAGATTTTACACACAGATCTCCTAGATGACCCATAAAAGAACAGAATACATCAGTGGTCCCAAAGGAACTTTACTATCAAAGTGTGAGCATAGGCTTTTCTGGAAAGGCAAACTCTAAAACTGTTCTGTTTGTTTTCTGTCCCAGACAATTCTTTGTAATGTCTAGGGGGAAAAAATCTTCCCAATAACTTTAATAATTTTCATCCTTGCAAGGATGTTGCATGAAGCCATAAATCTAAGCAAAGGGAGTCCATGATATTTCATAGGATCTTCTAGATCTGGCTGCTGCATAGCCAGAAGAACTGATAACTAGATTTCTTTTATGAAGATGACCTGAACAGCCTATCCTTCACCTGCCTAATAATTTCACACAGGAGTCTGCTAGGTCAGGGTCAAGCTCTTTAACTGTCACGTTCCTGGCACAAGTGACTTCCTAACTTCACTCACCAGTTTGCATCCCAAATAAGGCCCCACTCCAGCAATCCTATTGCACTGATTTCAGTAGAGCTATGTGCAGGCACTGGAGTCTGCTCACATAGTCAATTGCAAGATTGGGGCCAAATGCAGCTCTTCATTCCTCTTAATGATACTGAGGTCTAAAAACTCTCTACTACTTCAGGGCATAATCCAAAGCCAATGAAGTCAGTGGAAATACTCTCAATGACTTCAGAGGGAATTATTCACTTCAGTGGGAGGTGGCTCAGGCTGATTAAATACATATACATTCTTGCAATGAAATGTGATTGTTTTATGGAACAAGTAAGTAAATGATGAGACTTCTGCTTGCCAGGATAGTTTTCACTGTACGTGTTAATAGGTTTCAGTAACTACAATCCCATGGGCTGCCCTATAAAATAGGAATACTTTTCATTTTTATGATACATTTGACTCCATGTGCTAAATAGGTTTGGCGAAAGTATATGCAGCATTGGGGGAAGAAACCATGTGTTTGCAAGCAGATGACTCTTTTCATCATACACCCACTGACCTGTTGTTAGTGGCATTGTAGCAGGTGGCATTATAGTCCCCTCCCACCCTGTTTTTGTGTGCGCAAATCAAGCCACACTTAATCAAATTCATTATATCCATCTATCTATATATATACACACACACACATTTAACAAGCTGACAATGCTCCAGCAGCGCTTGTGAAATTTCAGATGCAAATATAAACCATCTGCTACATCTGTACCATGGAATTTAGCTTGTACTCATAAATTCATTTCATTTGTTACCCTGGGAATGACTAACTCCAAGCACTTCTGAGAGTCTGGGCTTCTACTGCCCATGTCAGGACCTGGCCTTCTCCCCACTGTGCTCAGAATACAGCAATACGTGGCATTGCAACAGAAAACTATGAAACCTGCTGGTGGGTCTTGTCACAGAAGGAGTGATAAGAAAGGCTTGAAGATACCAGGAGAAACGTGGTATGTTTATGTGGGAGGGGAGGGTTATGACCACACAAATCCAACTGCAAATGTTCTCTCTGAGGATGCTTTACTCTTCAGAGGGTCTTAAAAAGTAAAACAAAGCTCCCAGCAATAATGTCATTTTGCTGCTTTTTAGAAAATCCAAAAATCTTGCTAGAAAAATGTAAGAAACAACAGATGACCAAAGAAATGAAATGGGAATCCAGCCACAGCCTACCTGAAACAAAAGACTTAATTGGAAAAAGAGTTTCAGATCTGGTCCTGCAACGACTTGTCCCGTAGGGCTGCTTACAGGGTGAAATCCTGGATACGCTGAAGTCAGTGCAAGTTTTGCCTTTGACTTCAAGAGAGCCAGGATTTCGCAAACAGTGTGTAAAATTAAGCGGATGTCTAACTCATTGCAGAATGAAGGCCTACATTTGACCTTGTGGTTGACACCACCTGTGACTAGTTATTTATACAAACATAGCCTTGTTTATTGTGACCTTGTACTCGAGCGTGGTGTGTGCACCCCCTGTTTGAGGACGCTAGACCCCTGCCAGTCCCTTCTGCCCAAGACCCTAGCCCCCTCCACCCGTTCCGCCACATATCCCACACCACCCCGCTCTCGCCGGCCAGCCTGCTGGCGCAGACCTGAATCCTGTCCGGCTCCCAGAGCAGCCCTGAGCCTGGGCCGGCCTGCCAGCGACTGGAGCAGTCTGAGGAGCCCCGACTGCCCAGTGGAACATTGAGCCCCGTTGCAGCCCAACCCCGGGGCTGCGGCGGGGAGCATTAGTGGAGGTTTGGGGAAGCTTAGCCTCCACCAGCCTCCATTACCCACTGCCCATGCTTGTATCTCACCCTATCCTCATTTGTCTTTTAGCCACCTGTTGTGTCTTGTTATTATCTTAGACTATGAATTCCTTGAGGCAGGTACTGTTGATGTCTTACTTGTTGGCTTAGTGCCTAGCACAATGGCCTTTGGGTGGCACCCCCAGATACATAAATAATATAATAGAACATTTTAAAACAATTGGAATGTTTTGATTGACTCCAAACTAATTTTTTTTTAATTTTCCTTCGTGGAGAATTTTGAAACTTTCAGGTTTTGTTCCAATTCAGAACAAAGTCAGATTTTGAACTAATCCTTCACAAAATGGAACTTGTGTTGTCAGCACAGCTCTATCCAGGTCTCTCCTGAACCCACTTCAGCTTCCTGCTGAACCCCCAGTTTTCAAGACCGAAGAACACACCTCTGTGCTACTCCTATCTGTGCTTCCACAACACTTTGCTCTGAATCTCCTGTTTCTCCTCTATGCACATGCACCTCCATAGTCTATTCCAGGCTCACTCCCACAATCTCCTCCCTTTCAATCCATGCCCCAACTTCTGTCCCAGCCCAACAGCAGCTGCACCAAAGCCTGATGTCTGAGGAAGGTCACAGTATGTTTTAGGAATCCACAGTGTAGTTTATGTGTGCTTGAAACTGTTTTTGTTTGTTTGTTTTTGTTAAATCTTCTAAGAACACTATGAGAGACAAGGAGGGTAGGGTTGTCAAGTGTCCATTTTTCACCAGAACGCCCAATTAAAAAAGGGACCCTGACGGCTCTGGTCAGCACCGCTGACAGGGCTGTTAAAAGTCCAGTCAGCAGCGCAGCAGGGCTAAGGCAGGCTCCCTGCCTTCCCTGGCTCTGCACAGCTCCCAGAAGGAGCAGCCATGTCCGGCTCCTAGGTGGAGGCGCGGCCATAGGGGCTCCACATGCTTCTCCCGCTCCGAGTGCCAGTTCTGCAGTTCCTATTGGCTGGGAACTGCGGCCAATGGGAGCTGTGGGGGCGGCGTGCAAGGCCCCCTGGCTGCCCCTCCACCTAGGAGCCAAACATGCTGGCTGCTTCTGGGAGCCACCTGTGGTAAGTGCCACCTGGCTGGAGCTTCACCCTGAGCCCCCTCCCACACCCCAACTCTCTGTTCCAGCCCTGAGCCCCCACCCACATCCACACTCTCTCCTGGAGCCTGTACCCAGAGCCCCTCCTGTGCCCCAACCTCCTGCCCCTGCCTGGAGCTCCCTCTTGCACGCCGAACCCCTTGGCCCCAGCCTGAAGCCCCTTCCTACACCCCAAACCCCTCATCCTCAGCGCCACCCCAGAGCCCTCACCCCCAGCTGGAGCCCTCACCTCCTCCCGCACTACAACCCCCTGCCCCAGCCCGTAGCCCCCTCCCGCATCCTGAACCCCTCATTTCTGGCCCCAGCCAGAGCCCTCACCCCATCCCGTACCCGAACCCTCTGCTCAAGCCTGGTGGAAATGAGTGAGTGAGGGTGGGGGAGAGTGAGTGATGGAGGAAGGGGGGATGGAGGGAGTCAGGGGTGGGACCCCAGAGAAGGAGTGGGATGGGGGCGGGGCAAGGGTGTACAGTTTTCTGCAATTAGAAAGTTGGCAACCCTAAAGATGGGTGAGGTAAAATCTTTTATTGGGCCAACTTCTGTTGGTGAGAGAGACAAGCTTTTGAGCTACACAGAGCTCTTCTTCAGGTCTGGGAAAGGAACTCCCAGCATCACAGCAAAATTCATGGTGGAACAGATTGTTTAGCATAAGTAGTTAGTCCATATTTTAAGGGACCATTTAATGTAGAGGGGCTGGTCAACACCGTGTCTCTCAAATATCCTGGTGGGATCTACACTGCATACAAAAATACTATAAGGCATTTGTCCACAGCAACTCCAACAAAAACAAAGAAATATAGGTAGGCTACCCCATCTTGAGATATGATAAACAGCAACAAAAATCCATTTTCCAAATCACCATAACTTTAAAACTCCTTTTCTGATTTTTACCAAACTTCTCAGAATAAAATCTCTACCCAGGGTTGTAGAATTCCAACACAATCATTTTTTCCCCTTGGAGAGGTTAGGGAAAAATCACTTCAAAGTTTGATTTATGATGCAAAAGGTCAAGGGATCAAGCTAGATATTTAGACAGAGAATTGTTAGATTGTGGGGGAAAGGCATTTATAGCTTCGTGATCTTTCCCCTGTGTTTACCACCTATGCTGGTAACTAGTCTAAAGTGCACAAAAAACACCAAGAGCTCTAATGATGCATCTATTAAAAAGGCCCATCTGAAAGAACAGCCTGCGTCAAAATTATTATAATATATTATTTGTATTACAGTAGTGCCTAGAGGGCAACTGATTCACAGCTGTTGCAATAAGAAGATAATGAAAATTTATCAACAACATCTCTACCAAATTATGGGAATTTATAGCAGATATTTGCAATCTGGGTTATTGGTGAGTTGAAATTTCTTTTCCTCCAGATATTTGCCGTTTTATCAAGTTACAATCTGTCATGCTGTGTGTCATGTCATGTTACATCATGATATGTCATATGATATTATTAAGAGCTTCCACAATCTCTCTTCCAGTTGGTGATTCTGCTCCCCTGGGAAGCATACATTGCAAATACAGCTGCATGAGCTGATACTTCTGAACACCTGGCAGTCCCTGAAGTATTTGCTGAGTAATATGCTGATGAATACCTGCTGTATGGTGATAGCAAACAGGTCCTTCCTGCAGTGCTAAAAGCTCCTTGAATAGCACAAAGAAGGTCAAGGTGAAGGACTCTGGTTCCTGTTCTAAATCATGATAAAGGCACTTCCACTTTTTTCCGCAGCTCTATACTTCATAATCTGTCATGCATTGCAGGGAAATAAGAGGGGAATGTATATATATTATATTTAGCTGCTGCTGATCTTGTAACTTCATATGTAGTTAGTCATCCATTCTCACAGATTATGAATGTGGCATTTTGAAAATAGTAAAATGAAATTCACAGCTACACTATCACAGCTTGAAACTTTGTAAATGAACATTCATAGCAGGGCCCTCAACATCCTTTTTATAGACATGACTGCAGCTACAATTTTATATACTTTTAAACAGCTATTCCTTTCAAAGCCCCAACCTCTGTGTTTTCTGTGCAATATTCTCTAAGGCATGATCCTTCTAATTCTAAACTTCCCCAAACTAAAACAAGAGAAAGGCAGGCTATGTACTCACATAAGCAGAGAAGTAACTAATTGAAGTTATTAAATTATAATATCTGAGTTATAGGACTTTGAAAAAATATTTTTTACATGTAAAAGTCTTATTTTTGGCATTGCCAACAGCAAAATGGCATTTAGTTCAAGGGAGCAGCTTTTGTAGCTAACAGCTTTTATCTCTGAAAAAAGCAGATACAAAAAGAGAATTTCCTGCATTGAAGAAACTTCAAGGCAGGGGGAAGCAGTTCTCTTCCCCTAAACCTTTAATAAGTTTTGCTGACAGGAAGATGACAAGTGTCCCATACCACTGGACAGTAGACAGGCGTACAGTGACACAGGCTATAATAGACAGCTCAATCTCCTTAGAGATACAAAGACGGCTGAAGTGAATGGCACCTCATGTCAATCTTATGCCATTCCAATATATGTTTCTTCTAAGTTTTAATTGAGCATATAATCTCATGACATGTTATCTATCGCTAAAATAAACTTGGTGTGTGGGGGGTGGGGGTTGGGAGGGGAAAGCCCTACGTGGGGATGATTGTGTTTCAGAAAATATCAAATGAATAAAATACAAGGAAAATGACAGGTCTAAGGTGTCCTGGGTACAGGGCTAGCTGCACCTCTGACCCCTTCTCTAGTCTCTCTGAGTGCATCCCCACAGCCCTGAGGCCTCCATGTTTTTAAGTCTCCTGGGGTGGAATGTCATAATTCTCTCACTCTGAGGCTATGTCTACACTACAGAGTTAAGCCAACACAAGTTACGCCAACGATCATAAACCACTATAATTATGTTGCTTGTGCATGTTCACACAACGTTCCTTGTGTCGACGGAGCACATCCACAGTTGGTAGTCTAGCATCGACAGTGAGAGCAGTGTACTGTGGGTAGCTATCCCAGTGTGCTACTTGCCACCTTCTGCAGCTAGGAGTTATGGGAAGGCGGAGTGGATCGCAGTGCACCATGGGTGCGGGCTCAATGTCCCATGATGCAGTTTTTTCTGTCCCATTATTCTGTGGACTTCAGACTAAGTTTCACACCATTTTTCAACAGCCCCTGTATACTTTGCGCCTGCCATCTCTCTTCCTGAAAGCATGAATCCTGCACTGCTCTCTAATCTTGTGGTCAATGTTATGAACATAACGTGGCAATCATGCAGTATTTCATGAGTTTTGAATCTGAACAGAAATCTGTGCTGCTGGCCCTGTTGTGTGCCATGGATTACTTTTGGCATTCATGGAGCAGCTGCACATGGTGCACCGTCACTTCTGGGCTCGTGAAACAAGCACTGAGTGGTCGGATCGCATCCTTATGCAGGTCTGGGATGACGAGCAGCGGCGGCAGAACTTTCGGATGCAGAAAGCCACCTTCCTGGAACTGTGTGCGGTGCTCGCCCCAGCAATGCGGTGCAAGGACTCCAAAATGAGAACTGCCCTTTCAGTGGAGAAGCATGTGGCGATCACTGTGTGGAAGCTGGCAACTCCAGAAATGTGCATGAAATAGGGGATGGCTTTGCAGCAATGGGACTCCCTAACTGTGGCAGGGTGATAGATGGCACGCATATCCTAATTTTGGGCCCAGACCATCTTGTGACAGAGTACATCCATGGAAAGGGGTACTTCTCTATTGTATTGCAGGTGCTTGTGGATCACCGGGATTGTTTCACTGATATCAACATGGAGTGGTCAGGGAAGGTGCATGATGCACACATCTTCAGGAACACTGGCCTATACAGAAAGCTGCAAGCCGGGACTTTCTTTCCAGACCAGAAAATTCCAGTGGGGGATGTTGAAATGCCCATAGTGATCCTGGGAGTCCCAGCTTACCCCTTACTCCCATGGCTCATGAAGCCTTACACCAGAAACCTGGACAGCAGCAAGGAGTGCTTCAACAATAGGCTGAGCAGGTGCAGCATGACCATTAAATGTGTGTTTGGCAGATTAAAAATTCACTGGTGCTGCCTATATGGCACGTTAGACCTCAATGAGGAAAATATTCCCATGGTCATAGCAGCTTGCTGCGCACTGCATCACATTTGTGAGGCTAAGCGTGAAAAGTTCCCCCAGGGGTGGAGCATGGAGGCAGATCGCCGGGTGGCTGATTTTGAGCAGCCAGATACCAGGGCTATTACAGCAGCACAATGGGCGGCTATTCAAATCAAGGAGGCGTTGCGGCAACATGTTGACAATGAGCACCAGTAATGTGTCTTTCTATAAAGCATTCTGCCAGGCTTTGTTAACTTGCCGCCTTTCATGGAAGCTTTGATGATTGCTTACTGACTGATTTGTAGTCTGCAAATGTGCCAGTTGCCACTGTGTATTAATTTCAGCAGCAACCACTGCATGCAGGAGACAAATAAAGATTGATTATCTTTCAGAGAGTATTTTTTAAATTAAACAGCAATAACCAACACACAGAAAATGCTTTCCTGAAAGGGACATAGCACTGAGTGGAGCACTCTCTTGACGGAGGCTCTAAAAGCTGTGTGTGAGTCCAGCTATCATTTAGGAAGTTGTCCGAAGGGGTAGAGTGAATGGGGTGCTGTGATGGGCTGGGGAGAGGCAAGGAATGTGTGGGAGGAGGTTGTGGCAAGGAATGTGTGGGAGGAGACTGAGGAGAGTATGGCAAGCATTTCTGATGGGCTGCGGGGTGGGAGGGAGAGCACACATGTATTCTGCTGAAGCTTGATTAGGGGTTTGATTTGGTCCTCCATCACTTTTATCATCTGCTCCTGGCCCTGCTTCCTCTCCTGGCTATCTATTTTTAATTTTTCATTAATTATCTCTCTCCATGCCCAGCATCAGGAGACTAACTATCATTGAAAAGCTGGCCCTAAGTTCCATTGAAGTTCATTGATCTTTAGGCTCCTTAGAGAGTGTCATTTTTGAAAATGGAACTTACCCTCTCTAAGTTACTTAAGGTACATTTACACTGCAATAAAAGAAACGTGGCACAGCTGTGGCTGGCCTGAGTCAGATGACTTGGGATTGCAGGGCTTAGGCTGCAGGGCTAAAAATTGCAGTGTAGATGGTCGGGCTGAGGCTGGAACCTGGGTGCTGAAGCCCCATGAGTGGGGAGGGTCTCAGAGCCTGGGCTCCAGCCCAAGCCCAAACATGTACACTACAATTTTTAGTCCCACAAGCCCGAGTCAATTGACCTGGGCTCTGAGATGTGGAGATGTGGGTTTTTTTATTGCAATGTAGATGTACTTGTGACACTATGCCCCATATTCTTCATAGAGATATTATGATAGGAATATGGCATAAATAAGATGTGTGCAAGATAGGTCACGTGAGGTATCATAGGATATTCATATTCAGTAAATCATAACCTTTCCAATTTGTATGCATGTATCATTTCTGTATCTGAAGTTAGGAATATTGACTATGTAACAATTACAAGTAGGTTTACACCTGGGAAATGCCCACCAGACAAAATGCAATCAGCCTCGATGGGTCATTAGGGAGAACAATAGGACTTTGAAGATGCTCATCTCCCACCTTCCTGAGAAGCTTCCTGGGATGCTGCTTTGACACTGCAGGGTCGTGTGATCATGTCACTTGGTCCTGGACTCCATCTTGGACTACTAGTATTTTTCCACGAATAGGGGTTGGGGATCCAACTGGGAAACAAAGGATTCCCACCATGTGTAAATCCTATGTAAGGTAGGGAAGTGAATTAATCAAGGTTCGTCTTCACTGAATCCCTGCCCAGGATGACTGCTGGAAACATCTAAGAAACAAAGACGAAGGGGCGGGGGGTGGGGGGAAAGGACTGAACCCAGGCTAGAAAAGATGTCTGGGCTGTGGGAGAAATATATGGAGTTTTAAGCTGCAAGCAAGAGCAACTTGTCTTCAAGATCCTCTGCAATCTGCCATAAAACAACATTTAGGGTGAGAAATTACTATTTTTGTAACCAGTCTCTTTAATATATTAAGCTTAGTTTGCATGTTTTGTTTTATTTGCTCAATAATCTGCTTTGATCTGTTTGCTATCCCTTATAATCACTTAAAATCTACCTTTTGTAGTTAATAAACTTGTTTTTGTTCATTTTAAAACTAGTTTGTGGAACTCATAATGGGGGGATGGGGGAGGAGAGTGCATATCTTCCTCCACATTGAGGGAGGGGGCAGATTTCCTGAGCTTATGTTGTACAGATTTCTGTGCAGCGCCAGATAATACAGTTTTGGGTTTACACTCCAGAGGGGGTGTGCACTTGAGTGCTGGGCAATTCCCGAGCTGAGTCTTCCCATGCAGCGCTGATCTCAGTGTCTGTGTCTTTTTGCAGCTGGGTGTGGCCCTACCCGTGTGTGCTGGAGGAGGCTTGAAAGCCTGGCTCAGCAGGGCAGTGTAAGGGAGCCCAGGCTAGTGGAACAGGTGGGCTCAGTGGTATACCAGTACATCAGGTGGCACCCTGGAGAGGGGGTGGGCAACCTGTCACAGTACCCTGAGCTGCTTTTGAAATTTTTACTTAAGACCTGAATTTTGAATGTAAAAACATGTCAAAGAAGCAAAAAGCTCCCCTTCCCCACTCCCCTTTCATTTGCAGGTCACCTTTAAGAGGCAATATAGATTAGGACTGCAGCACATTGGAAGAACTATGAAGGGAGCCAGGAGGGGATATAGCCCAGGATAAAGTTCATTGGCAAACTATGCAGATACCATCATGACATTTTTGTCCTCTGTGGAAAGAAGTTGCTATTTTAGCTTCTTGTGGCACATGATGACTCGTATCACTATTTCCAAAAACTGTCACAAATGTAACTTTCTCCATCCCATAGTAGTTTTGACAGCAGCACAAATAATAATAATGATTCACACAGCTACCTACCTCATGTACCATTTTAAGAGTCTTATTTACAGCTTGGACTGTATGGGAGAGAGCCGAGGACTGCACAATAGATTCTCTTTGCTATGCCTGTGCTGCAATAGCTTCCAGAATGTGCTTTTGTCATTATGAATATTCACTTATGCTTATTGTCTTATCTTCAAATACACATCATGGATTGTTCTGTGTTTCTAAATGACAATCACCTGAAAACTGAACCTTCAGACTTCCAAGGAGTGAGTTGCTAATGAAGAACCAAAAGCCCTACTGTTTTTACATTGTATTTGATTATTTGTCCCTAAATTTGTAGTTTGTCCTTAGACTAAACGATGTGAGGATATATAGGCACTGGTTCTTTAAATCTATAGTTCGAAGCCAGGAAGGAGGTGGCTTGGCAAAGTTTTACAGTGGCAGAAAGAGACAAAGTATCTATAGGAGTAATACCATTTTCCTCATGATAATAAAGACTTATTCAGTGTAAGAAGAAGGTGACTCACTATGATTCTTCATTATGGTCATATAGCAAATGCAATTGTGTGTGTGTGCGTGTGTGTGTGTGTAGCACCTTCTCAGGCAGGTAAATCCCCCATGGATTTCAACAGAAGTTTGTCTTTGTGACGGCTGCAAAATGAGAACCTGATTCTCTTTTCACATCAGTGTAAGTCAGAATCATCTCCGGTGAAGTCAGTGTCTATTCTACCAATCTAAATACAGTATGAGGGGAGAGTCAGCCCTGACTGTCTCCAATAAATTATATTGTACCAAAATTTTCTGAGCCAAGCTCCTCCTTTGAAACAAACGGTGAGAACTGCTTAAGATTCAATGGCATAATATGGCCTTATGTTGACTGCCTTTTATGTATGTAATATATTTTATTATTTCGTGAACAATAAAACAGTACAAATAAAACATCGCAGATAAACATCAAAACAGAGCCACTCTACAGAAACATATGATGCACAGAAAATTAACTCCAGACTTGTGTGCAGAAGTTAATTACGTGGGTTTCAGATCTCATCAGATTCACTGTTTAATCGCACTTCCAAGAAACCAGGCTGTCTCTTTTATCATTTATTTAAAAAGCATTTTAAATATCCTAAATGTGCACGTTTCAACTTAAAGAAAAACTCACTTGCTGTGTCAAGGGCTAATCTGGCTGTGACAGTTTTGTTCCCATATTATTTAAACAGACACTGTACTAATGAAATAAACACTTACAGCCATATCCTAAACTGGTGTAAACTGGCATAGCTATTTAGAAGTCAATGGGACTGGGCTTTTTTACACCAGCTGAGGAGTTGGCTCTTAAAGTAGCGTCACTCAGCACTGGCACCATTCCAATCTGACACTATTTCAGCTTTAGTGGCTCCTGATTGCGTGGGAGCAACACTAGCTTTTACCTGAATTCCACATCAGAAAGTGAATGTTGTAATAAGGCTCCATCCTGCACCCTTCCTGAACAGCTGAAAAATAGAAGCAATAGCCCAATGCCACTAAATTCTCCCTGATGAATATGATATAAAAATATTCCTGATCCCTTACTTCTGCCAGAGAGATCATCTCATTATCCTACTTTAAGCTCTTCTTGGTAAGGACAGTCTTTATTTTGTCTGGAGCAGCACCGAGCACATCGCCAGCGTTTAAATAACGATGATGATATCTGCCATCCATAATTGCTGTGTCCTGTCATGGTACTATCTCTGCTGATGCTTTCTCTCTCTCTCCCGTTTAGTCTGATGAAGAAATATTTGTATAATAGTCAAATTTAAAGCCTGGTAGATTTTTCCTTTTGATGCAATGGTTTATGTTAATGTTCTCTGCTCTATAGCCAGGAACAGCGGTCGGTTTGGGCGGGTTAGCTTGACATATTTTCCTACATTTTCAAAGTGTTACCTCAGGGATTTAGCTGTATGACTCCCATGAAAGTAGATAGGAACCACACAACTCCCTCCCTGGGCACCACTTTAAAAGTGTAGATGATTGTTTGGGCAATGGGCTAAGAGATGCTGAAAACACTGTTCAGTACTTCTCTTTCAAACCTCTTCTCGAGTGGTTATTTCTGCATTTAAACTGATGAAGATTGCTGTGGGGGAAAAAGTGATATGCAAGGCCAAATTCTGGGTCAAATCCTAGTCCCACAGTTTTAGATTTCAAATTACTGTGGAGATGGGTCTTCTGGAGAAGTTCTAACAGTGTGTCACCTTGTATGTTGTAAAGATGTAGCAGGGCATCATTATAAACATTATTTATTTGAAGCTTTAGCTTTGCTGATGAGTTTTTTGCCTACAATATTTCCTCTGCCTTGCCCCCCGAAGAGAGTAGCCAGGTAAATGTTTGCAAACAGTGGGAACTCTTTCATTTGCATGCTATGAATTGTTCTGAAATGCAAACTTATCCTTTTCTTTTTGAATAAACGTATTATAGCTGTGTCATTTTAAGGTTTTTTTTTTCATTCAGAATCGTTCTGCAGTTTTTAAAGGATTAATGTGAGAAGAGAGGAGAGGGTCACTTGTGTTTAGGGTGTGGGCATAAACTTCTTTGCCTAATTTATCTACAATGAAAAATACTCCTGGATCTCTCTGTGATCTACATTTAGTCCTTCTGAATGAGAAAAGCTACAGTGCTTCTACATTTAGTCCTTCTGAATGAGAAATTTCATGGAAAAATGGGAGGATTGTGTTTGGATGAGTTTCAGCATGTCAGGAACAGCTGGTTTTGATTTGTAATGTGGTAATCAGTGCTTCATTTGTGCCAGGGCTGAACCCCAGCACCTCTGGCTTGCTGCATCAGTTCTGAAAACTTGCTTGAGCCCCAACACCTAATTGCTTGAGCCCCAGCATCTCTTTCATTACAAATTAAGCACTGATGGTTGTTGCCCAAAATATGCTTAGTGTAGTATAGTCATACAAGAAGAACTCTGTCCTGGAAAGCTTACAATTTGAATAGAGAAATAACAAAATAAGGGCAAAATGAAGAAGGAAAGGACAAGATGCAACCTATTTGCAAAGTGGAGGATAAATGACACATGTTGTACCAGTTCCATTTTTGTCTTATTGCTATCTGTCCTCCACTCCACTCATGAAGGCTTCATGGGAGTGAGTTTTTGGGAGGTATTTCCAATTGTGAAGGGAAGTGGCTTGTTCATCCAAACAGCAGCATTTTAAATTGCACTTGAATGTTTTAAAGCAATTGCTGTGCTGCCTTTGACATCAGTTTAAATATGCTTTCTGTAATAGAATTGCAGGTGGCCTATTCTGTCTCCTTTCTCAATCATGTAGTCATTTTCACATGAAAACTTCTTCTCTATGTGTTGGACCTAGAGCAAAAGTTCTTGTAATGATGAAACAAAGATTCTTGGGTCTTGTCTTAGAGAAATGTACTCGCCTAAATACCTTTTGATCCACCTAAAAGTTGGAACTGAGTTTCCATTTTAAGTCCAATATTTGCAGTTTTTAGTTACATTGGCCTACAATTCTGTATTTGCAGATGCAAATCAGGTAATGGCATATACATAAAAGTAGGAGTGTTGTATGGGTAATTACCCATTTTGGGTGTTCATATGTGAGTTTTGTGGGCATATTTTTCCAGGTGAAAACAGGGTCGGTTTTTCTTGGGGCCTAAGTGAAAATAATTATGCAGGAACAAAATAGATTTCTCTTTCATTTTCCCTAAGCTGTCTTGAGTCTTCCCTGGACATAACTGGAGGCTTCCTGAGGTAGCCAGTCTCACACTTTGAGAACCTGCCTAACGTAGCTCAGTGGTTTGAGCATTGGCCTCTTAAACCCAGGGTTTGAGTTCAATCTTTGAGGGGGCCACTTAGGGAATGGGGGTAAAAATCTCTCTGGGGATTGGCCCTGCTTTGAGCAGGGGGTTGGACTAGATGACCTCCTGAAGTCCCTTCCAACCCTGATATTCTATGATTTACAGAAATGCCTCTTGGGAAAAGAAACAACATTTTTCATACTTGGAAATCCAAATGATGCTTTATTTCCTTGGTTGCTGGAAACTCCATAGATTTCTCTTCCTTTCTCCCCACTTCCCTTTTCATTTCCATTTATCAATGCCAACACAGCTAAGATCCGGCTTGACATTTTGGAACCAAACCTTGATTTTAATAGCAGCATCACAGGTTCTCAGAAATACCCAATAGAATGGACAAATGCACTAATTCTCTCAGCAGCTGTGCTAACCTTAAAAGCCTACCCGGTAGGCACAGTACAATCAAAAACTAATCAGTAAAACCAAGCTGGGATTTGATCTCAGGGGCTAATAGATGAGAAAAGATGACTGTGCAAATACAGCATGGCTTTGTGCCTCTCCCTTCCTGAAAGCCATTCTAAATCATTGGTATCTCCACAGAATAGTGATAGGAAGACATGGCAAAGCCTGTCAGCCTCTGTTAATCCATTTAATTAGTGGGAAAGGACAAACTCCTCTGAAAGCACCTATGTGACTGGCAGGCTTTCTTCATATTTCATTTCGGATGACTCTTCTCAAAGGTTACAGGCAAACTGTACCTTTTTTCTCTAGAAGCTTTTTCCTGGTAGTGTTATTTTAAAGTTAGAGGATGGGTGGGAAGCACTCCTGGCACCCAGAAATTCTTTCGGAAGTGGTGCGAGAGAGAAGGAATGGCTTGGTGTACAACCTGCACAGTCTGTACAATTCTCTCCTCCCCCTTCTGCCTGGCTCTTTAAAATAAATGGCTGCAACGTGTCACAGAGGAACAGACTGTCATACATCTGCCTCTTGCCTTATTTATTTTATTTTATTTTATTTTATTTTAAAACCCCATGGAGCCAACTCTCCACCCCAGAGCGCCCCCGTTCCCTGAATAAACCAAATGGTGGCTGTTGGCAGTGTATTGACAGCTCGTTAATGAAGGAATGCTTGACAAAATGACAACCTGTGTGGGATGCTGTGCGAAGCAGAATCTTCCCACAAACCAGCACTAAGTAATTAGCAGGTGGTGAAAATAGCAACTAACTGCTGCTGAGGAGAAGGGGAGGGGGAAAAATCTCCTAAACTAATTATAAAAAGCAGATCCCCTTTGCACAGTTCCTCTTCCCTGTCACCAAACACACACACACACACACACAGAGTGGTTTTCCTTGTGTCATTTTGTCAAGATTTTTCTAAGTGGTCTGAGGAATCTACTTTGATAATTTGATCCTCAGTGGAAGTGAGTCGTGTGTCTTTTTTTCTCTGCAGAGAGATGCAGTGAGCTGGGCACTAAAGAATCTGAAATGTAACAAGAGGCTGTAACTTAAAAATGAGATGAGGGGGATTAACTCCTTCCCCAGTAGGTTCAAGTCTACCTAGCTCTTAGCTCTAGCACCTAGCTCTTTTTTTTGGTCTCACCCCTTCAGTCAGGTGGGCCAGCAATAAACCACTGACATCAGTGCCAAGCTTTGGCTCTCTCATGTTAGCGATGTATACACAGTTCTCACCCGAGCCTCATCAGTTACAAAATGGGTTTTGCAAACAGATCCATTTTTGAACAGTGGGTGCTGAAAGAAGGCTTGGCATCCACAATTGCAACTGTAGCCTTCTCCAATCACAACCACAGCATTCAGGTTGGCAGGAGCAATCACAACAGCTATCGACAACAGCAAAATCCAAACCCAGACGTGGATTTAAATTTTGCAAACTGCCATTATCATACTAATGGGCCAAACCAAATGTTCTTGATCTGAACAATTACAGACATAGGGTTATCTGAAAGTAGAACTGGTTTAAAAATAATAAAAATTATTCAAATACTACTTGAAATCTTTTTACTAGTGTTTTTAATTTTTGATGACACTTTTCAAAAAAAGTGAAAAATTTTGACCACATGATCCACCGCCCAAAAATATTGATGAACATTTTGGAGGGTTGGTTTGTTTTTTTTCTGTTGTTGGAATTTGAATTCCCAATGAAAAATTACATTGAAAAGTCAAAGTTTGAATGATCGGCATTATTATTTTGCAGTTTGAATTAATCTCTGCTGGCAATGATACCTTTCACTGTACCTGGTGTTGATATATATTTGTACAGACTTTGCTGTGTTTTTAGATTTGCAACAAACTGAAATGGAACATTTCTATCTTCCATTTTTTAAATAACAGGGAGGAGGGAAGCCCTCTCAATCTTTAGTTAGTCCTAAAATGATTTATATGAATCTTATAATGTTCATCACTTTTTTTCTTCAGATAAGCACACCTCAGTAACCTTTTTATACCTCCTCTCTCTCTGTTAACTTTTTTCCTGTTTGTGGCTTTCATAGTCATGGCTGCTTTCAGGAGAGCCACCAGCTTTTCTGCCGCCCTAGGCGGCGGAAGGTCCCGCCCTGAAATGCTGCCCCTCACAGAGGCAGCGGAAGGTCCTGCCGCTCAAATACCGCCGCGGTCGCCACCCCCCAAATTGTAGCACCCTGGTCACCTAATGGGTTGTGCCGGCCCCGGCTGCTCTGTTAAAATATTATAACAATTATTGATAACTAACTAAATACCCATTGCCTCTTGGGATGGATGCAGCAGGTGGATGGATGGATAGACTCAGAATCCTCTACAATAGTTCTGTACACTTAATTCTATACATGATTTCTGACATGAATGGGAGATTGATTTGCTGCATGAGGTCAAGAATGCACATAGAAAAGAACATTTTTTGTAATAAGAAGGTTAAAGTCTTCTCTTTAGACCTCTTGATAGCTTCCTGTGATGTTTCTATAACCTGCTGCACTATTGAGATAAAAGAGGCAAAAACCAGGTCAGAGGTATTTTATTCTCCTCCAAACAGAAGTTATAGTAACAGAGCTGTGAAGTAAGAATTTGCACTGCCAATGGAGAATCTTATTTTCACTGTGGTATTGGCCTTTATTTACTTATTTATTCTGATTTCAATGGAGAAAGATGTTTTTTGTTTTACTGGTTTTTCTGCAGGTGCAAACCTGTCTTTTGCTGCAAGATAGTGACATTTCTCAGTGACGGTGGCCAACTTTTACTTGCGATGCATGTGTGTATTTCATATTTGGATATTCATCATTTTGGTTGAACGGAAAAGAAATGTGTCAATAGTAATGGTGAAATGTAGGCTTGATCAAACTTGTGAATTCTCTCATTGACTTGCAAAAACCTCACTTTGTACACATAGTGTTCAATAGTTAATAACCGGGAAAGTGAAAACGAATTGTTTCACATAGCTCTGGGCAAAAGGATTGAGGTCTTGGGGATGCTCTAATGACAGTACGATTGATGGGCCAAGCAAGTTAATATGTAGGAAGCATAATGAAAAATTGCACAGCAGGTTCAAACCATTGAGGGCCAGACTGTGCTTGAGCACTGTGGCACCTTACTAACAGTGATGAGCAGTAACTTCACATTCTGGCCTTATATAACAGGTATATGATGCAAACGACCAAAGGAAAATGTAGCCTGAATACCAAGTGACTGATTAACAAGGAGGTTTGTTAGACTGTGGAATAAATTCAAAAAGGAAGCAGAGAAAACCCAATCACAGTAGTTATTTAAAGCTGGATTATATTATTGGGGACAGTCCTGCATTGACATGGGCACGGACCAGATGATTTAATAAGCCTTTCCCATTGCAAATTTCACTGTGTAGGTGTAAAGCCTTCTCCAGTGTTTGTGCAGGCAGTTTTGAGTAGGCTGGCAATAGTAAAATAAGGAGAAACTCATTTGAAGCCAGTGGGATAAAGCTTGCAGGGTCAGGTCCTTTGCTTGGAGACTAAGAGACAAATATTAAGGGCATCACTGATGTGAGGATTTTAGTCCTTGGGGGAAGCCAGTGTCTGCACTATAAATGTATCCCAACTTTTCACTTATGTTACCTGCTCTGCCAGTTCTACTTCCTAAACAGGTAAGAGCCAGATATAGCAACTGCTAGAGAAGAGGACTGGGAATATGGGGTCGATCTTGTAGAGTACTAAATGCTCTGGTCCCAATCAGCAAAGCATTTGTGTCCGTGTGCTTTGCAGGATTGGTGCCACAGTGTTCAGGCACCTTACAGATGGAGCCCACAATGAGGAAGGAGTCTCTTATCCTTCTATTGTATCATTTTGTCCAAAATCAAGCTGATATACAGCAGATAAAATCTAAGTATCCATGTGGGCTAAGCCATTGGCGCACTCTCAGCACAGAGCCTGGACTGTGTTATCATTGTGGACTGTACTGAGTCAAGGACTGTTCGTATGTGTGAGATCTGTTCAGCTGTTGTTCAAGGGAGGATTCTGTTTTTGATTGTTTTTTTTTTATGAAGGCTCTTAATAAGCCAATTAAAAAGTTTAGAAAATATTTGTGTGTTTTGTTTTAGTGTTTCAGACTTTAACCCTAGCAGGGCTGTCCATAGCTCAAGCATCTGACAAAAGTATAGAATGGTTTCATTTTTTAATTTAAAATTTAAGCAGCATGTCAACTCCTTGTCTATAAGGGGAACAGAACTAGGTACAATCCATTCTGGTCTAATCCTAAAACATTCATTCATAGGCCCAAGCCTATTGATTTACTGACACTGGGACAGTAAGTATGGAATGGAGATGTCTGGCAGCTAAAATATTATGACACACAGACTTCAAAATATTGTTCCTTATAGGAAAACATTTACAATCAGATTAGAAACAGACAAATTATCTCTGGGTATAGTCTACTGAATATATTAAAATATAACAAAGGTCTGACAAATCTTGGATATGTCAGGTCACTAGAGTTATGTGCATTGTGCTTATGAATACTTTGGAACTGTACAAATTGTATATCCCTGCTCTTTATGTGAACAGCGAATCTGGAGTTATGCAGGGCCACACTTTGGCCCTGATTCAGGAAGATACTTATGCACTAACCTTAAATATAACTTTACATATGTGAGTAGTTCCATTGAAGTCAATGGTACAAATTATATACTTAAAGTTCGGCATGTGCTTAGGTACTTACTTTTCTGAATCAGTGCCTAAGTAACTTGTGCAAGAGTGGTAAACATCAGGGAATGGTAGAGGGAAACTGAGGCTCAAAGAGTTGACGTGCAACTTGGAGTATTAGCCATAAGCCTAGTAGTTTGGAGACATAGGGTGAAATCCTGAACCCACAGAAGTCAATGGCAAAATTTCCATTGATTTCCATGGGACCAGAATTTCACCCTGTATATTTTGTAAGCTTACAGCTATGATGTTTACAAGGCCTACAAGCACAGTCTGGGATATGCAAGAGCTATAAATGCCCACACCATGAGCTACAAAGTTTATAGAGGCAGTCTATGCCTAATGCTACACAGTTAACATTGTGAAGATGCAGAGATCCAGGGTGACTGCTTGGAGCAATCAAACTATCAACTGACGCTACTGTGGTTTTTAAGGTCTACACTGTGGCAGGAGGTGTAACTTCCCCCTTGGGCAAATGTACTTGCAGTAGCTTTGATTGAGCTAGTATGCCATGGCCACCAGGGTGACAGCATGGGCTAGACGCCAGAGTACATACCTGGGGGAGTTGAGTGGAATTGTACATGGGGCAGCTAGACTGTGCCACCACCTGTGTAGCCAGGGCCATGCTGGTGTTTTTAGTGCACTGGCTCAATAAAAGCTTGATCTGGAAAATTACTCTACTAGAAAAGTATAGATGTACCCTGAGATCCGTAGCAGTAATTTAGGATTTTCTCTTCCCCAGTGCAACCACTTTGAAGATTTTTAGGTTTAGATTGGTTGTAACTAGGATATGTCCTGATAGTTCATAGTATACATATATTTTTTAAAATCCATATATCGGAAAATATAAAACCTAAGGATATTCACAAATGAGCATAGTTAAGAGTTGATTAAGGCGGTAATTATTTATTAACGTAGAGTAACAGTTTCAGAACCTGACAATTCTAATAAAGCAAACAAAATATCCACCAAATATTTAAAAGTCAGGCAATCCATAATTTAGGTGCCTTCACCAAACATTCATTCGACACCACTATCCTTGGACGCATTTCTCCATCTAATAATCAGATATTTGCCACAAACCACCTCTATCCATAAATGGTGTCTAATTAAGTGAGCTGCACCCTATAATCTCATCTTCTATGGCCCAAAGGTACAGTATCACCTTCCCTGGCCACCTGGTATGGGCGAGAGAGCAGCTTATACACTTCATATACTGTGCCTCATCCACCATCCTGCTATGGGTCAAGAAATCTTTCACCCTCCCAAATATTTGTGTTTAGCCTACGCAGATAGGCCTTAACATTCCAATATCTTACACTCACAATCCTAAGCTGAGAGATCCCTGTTGTCTGATACAGGAGGGAAGAGTAGGTGTAACATATATCATTATTGTACAATGAAGGACTGTAGTGGTGCATTTCATATTGTGATACAACAGGGCCAGGGAGCAGCGGGAGAGGGGAGATATATAAGCCCTGGGCTAATTAAGGTGTGGTTCCCTATAGATTAGAGAAGGTTATTACAGGTTAATTGGAGCACCTGTAGACAATTAAGGCCCTGTCAGGAACCTAATAAAAACCTCCTGCTTCAAGCAGACAGGGTCGAGTGAGGAAGGAGAGAGGACTGGAGTTTGGAGGGGTGTTGCTGAGAATTGAAAGACCAGAGAACTGGAGGAAGGGAGACTCCCTCCTCCCAGTATCAAGGACCCAGGGTAACCCTACTCAAGGGGGAAGAGGGTAAGAAACCCACAGGGGTCGAGAGTGGCTGGGGCTCAGAGTGAGGAGCAAACCCAGACCCCTTCCCTACTTCCCTCCTTTACCAACTTCCTGGGCCACTAGTCTTATTGGAAACCCAAGAGCAGGGGTGAGTGGTGTGTCCTAGCCCCACTGCCAAGAAAAGCACGGGACCCACCATACCAACATTGGTCATTTTGTCACATGATGCAATAGAACTGGATGGGCAGAGGAAATATGGGCCAGACTCCCAGCTGGTGTAAATCCATTGGCACTTCAATGGGCCTTACACTTCACTTTAAATGCTTTTGTTATAGTGACTCTAAAGGTTATATTTAATTAACATATAATTATTTATAACTTGGGTGTCTAAACTTAGTCATTTATATTCATATTAGTAAATGGCATGATTTTCAGAGGTGCAGTACTTCCACAGCTCTGTCTGGTTGAAGTCAGGGGGATGTGCTGAATGCGTCTCACTTCTGAAAATGAGGCCACTTAAATATGGACGTGGGAGCCCAACTGTAGGCAGCCATTTTTGAAAATCTTAAGCCCAATTCTGCCTTAATAAAGCTCAAGTGTAAGAGGTGCTTTAACTTTGCACGAGACTCTAAATATAACGCTCTCCCAAGTGTGGTCCGTATAGCATCAGCTATACGTCTGTCTGTCTGTGCCCAGCTTCAGCAGCCTATCCCTGCGTTTTCTCTTTGTGCAGGCTGCTGACCTGCTTCCTGAACTTGAGCCTGAAATTTGATTCTGTTGCGATCTAATCAGCTGTGTACACCAGGTAATGAAAAGAACAGCAATCAATAGACCGGCCACTTTCACTGAGCATTCCTGGCTCGTGCTGACTAGTTCTGTGAGTTGGCATCTCTGAATCTTAATGTGGGAATCTGATTCCCCCTCCCCCCCATTTCCATTACATAAACTAGCAGAACCCACAAGAAGGCCACGCTATCTATTCCCCGGTCAGCCTCTGTCTTTGTACTTGTGCAGATACCATAGTAATAGTTCGTCCTAAAACAATATTGTCACAATGCTTACAAGGTACGACCAGCTGACAGCGGCTGGGCAAGTAGTGAGCTGAGGTCTCTGCTTAATGTACAGTAATTTATTTCTCTCTCCTGCCACACCCCCTTTCACTGCATGTCTGGACAGTGCCTAGCACTATGGAGCCTTGATAGGGGCCTCACAGTGCTATTGCAGTATAAATAATAGTAATATGGATTATAGACACCTTTTGGTTGCAGTGGATTCTAGTGCAACACACATGTACTGCCAGAGGGTAAGGCACATCAGATAAAGAGCACCAGCATCGAAAATGTACATGCACAAAGTAAAGTATCTTGGAAGTCCTGACTTCAGAATAATACCATGTTGCAAATATTTTTACATCTTCAGAGCACGGTACAAAAAAATACCTACTTAGGGTAGATAAATAAAACTAGTGTCCTCATTTTATAGAGAGGGATTAAATAAGTTGCTCAGACCCACACTGTGACCTGTGGAAGCACTAGGATTGGAATATAGGAGTTCCAAACGCCATCTCACTCTGTTTTTTAGATCATGCTGCCTGATTAGATATTTGTAGTACTGAACTATATACTCTCATCCACTTTATGTCTCATCATCTGAAGCTTGCAGTTTGCTTTTCCCAAACTCCAAGGCTTTTGATGTTCACCCATCACCATTTGCAGATTATTTATATTCTGGAAAAAGCCTGGCCACGAAAATCTGTTTTAGGTCCATTGAAGTGCCCATTTTAAACTGATTTACACTAGCTGAGAGTTTGGCCCAATATTGTCAGTGTTCACTCAGTACCCAAAGGTAATGTAATGGGAAATGCACCTTTTGTAGCATCACTATTATGGTAAAAGTAACATAAAAATGTGGGGATGTCAGATGTTTCCTTTAGCCTTATAGCAATCTATCACTATTCTCAGCATTATTATTATTTATTAAGCAGATTGTTTAAAGTACTTCACATTTACACAGAGATAGTTTACATCGGATAATTACGTTTCCAACCACATACAGGAGTATATATCCTAATAGTCCAAAATACTCCGCTACGATGCATTTCAGGACTGTGCTGTAGGGATGAGAGCATTTTGTGGCATGCTGCCTGCATAACAATGAAGCAAAAGGATTGTCACACACATGTTTTTTGGCTCTGGTAAGTTATCATATGCAGGCTGTGCCTTGAAACTGCTGCCAGGTGGCGCTGCCTAGGTGGCACATTGAAGCCAAAAAAATAAAATAAAGCATGTTCATGATGTGCCACAAAATTCTGAAACCTTATCTCAGTTTTTGGATGAATTCTTTACATTATGTTATGTTCACACCCTGGTAGTATTGTAAAATCCCTACTAGTAAAATCGCCATCTTGCTCATCCAGCAAGTGTGCAGTTTTAAAAGATGATGCTATATGATATGTACTATACAGTAGCCCTGAATTCATTCATGTTTAGAGTGCTACTTATCATTTAAGCATTCGGAGTGCTGGACTGAGGAAAGGAGAGTATTTCTCCTTTACACAAAATGAATGAGACTCAGTCAAGATATTAGTTTTGAGCTGGCTCTACTTGTGCAAAACTCTAGTGACTTGTGAAAATGAGTTCTGCAGTATCAGGGCCTTTTCCTGCCTTTCAAAAAATTATTCATATACCCACATCATTTAACTGTAATGACTGTATTGCATGAGTTGTTTGTACAGTGTGAGGATCTAACCCTGCACTTGCTTTGTGCTTAGGCTCTTCAGCTTGTGCTTAACTTTAAGCACATGAATAGTCCCAATTGGAGCCAATTGATCTTCTCACACACCTAAGTGCTCTGCAGTAACAAAACACTGTGGGCTTGACCTACAGCCTATTGAAGTCAATGGGAGTCTATTCACTGGGCCTTGGATTGGACACACTGGGCTCAGTTTGGGTGTGGTGTGGAGCTGCACCATCCCAGAGGGAGCACTGGGTTGCATTCTGCCCCAAGAAATGCCTTTGTGAGGTGCATCTTCCTCTATCCACATGGTCAATAGGCTCTGCTGGCTGAATAAGGGTGTGGAGCTGTAGCCCTGCCTGCCCCTCATCATTCCCTGCCTCTGTTGGGGCACTGAATGCGCACAGGAGAGTAGGGATGGAACAAACCCAGTGGAACTCTCTTGAGTGTAGGAATGGAATTTTGCTTGGCCCTAACCTTATGTGAGCTGTATAGGTCAGAAAAGGCTCTGTTTCTCCCCCCCCCCCCCCCCCCGCCTCTAGCTCTCGCCCCTGTGCACCCACATAAAGGGCCATGGAGAATGTATGCCTGGCAGTAAGTGTCTGTGGGCTCAGACCTGAGGTTATTTCTGTACTGGGCTAGGGTTGTGAAAGGATCAGTGCCATGGCAATCTGTGAACATTACCAAATGATCTAATCAATGGCAAATCCATTTTTCACCATTCATTCACATGGAGAATACTGATGTCTCACGTAATCATTCGTTGTAGAAAACAAGCAGATACCCTGTGAGTCCATGAGAAAGAGCATTCATGGAAGAAGCCAAGGTGATGTTTCTATACTACTGATTTGTCCCTTGGTGAAGCTAAATTGGTTATGTGTGTTAAATATTCTCTCTCACATGTGAGTGAACAAATCCCAGACAGCTAGCAGTTTCCTTCTTGTTGCCATAGAAATTGCAGAATTTTATACTGGCTGCATCACTTTTGGAGACAATGGGTCCGATACTCCTTTCACTCACACTGGTGTAAATCCAAAACCACTCCTTTGAAGTCAACAGAGCATAAAACTAGTATAAATGACAGGAGAGTAAGCCCCTGTACACTAGGTCTTTGCATTAACTGCTGCAAATTCTGTAATTTTTTTGCTATATTTTGAAGTACAGCTACGTTACTGGAAGTAATAAATTACACACATGAGCTACCTGCAACATATCGACAGGGCCAATTTTTCAAATATGGGGGTATTATTATTACTATCATTACTTAGGATTTGTATTACACTCGCACCTAGGGTCCCCAGCTGACACTGGGGGGACCATTATACTAGGCACAGTACAAACACATTGTAAAGACACATGCTTAGAAGCATTTACAGTCTAAATAGACAAGAGAGACCTATGTTGAGAGGGCAAACAGCCACAGAGAGGTGAAAGAATTTGCCCAAGATCATACAGCAGATCAGTGGCAGAGCTGGGATTAGAACTTGGTCTCCCAACTTCCAGCCCTGCACACTCTCCATTAGACAGCACCCACAAAAATGAGTGTAGTGAAATCACTAATAGCTAGTTAGGTGCTCGCCAGTTTGCATATACTGATATCCATTTGTCAGAATCAGTTTATGGGGCTGGTGAGATCCAAATCGCATGGGGGCTTCTCAGTTAATGGCATGTGACTGTGACATTCAGCTTGTTGACTGTGGGTTCTGCTGCTGTTGGAATGCATTAATTGGCAGTCTGCTGGCTGTACTTTTAGCAGAGAGAGAAAGTAGAGGAGGGAAGAAAGATTGAGAGGATTGGGGGAAGAAATGAGAGGTTGATTGGATTATATTCTTTACTTTTTGTGTGGTAGCACTTAGATACCAAATAAGATCAGGGTCCCATTGTTCTGTTCTAGGTGCTGTACAAACATTTTTATTTAATTTATTTAGAGTGGGAGAATTTCCAGTGTACATAATGGAAGGTCCCCAAGCATAACCGTGGTGGGGTTCCCAAATTCTAAAGATACCCTTGTTGTTTGCACACGCAAAGGTCTGTGTGTTGTTTCAAATCCAGCTGTTGTAGTTACATTTGAAAACGTGTCCCTTAGGGCTAATTCCTGCTCTCTAACATGTTGTGTATTCAGTAAGTGTTATTCCAAGATACACAATGTTGTTGTTTGCACTATGGAGGCGAGTCTGGGCATTCTGTGTGGCATGGTCACTTCTCAGGGCAAAGAAGCTGCATTATTGCAAAGAGCAATATAGAAATTACTGCTGTCATGAGCAGCAATAACTACACAACTGTAGGCTGAACAGACTGCAAGGGACTATGGGTGACTGAATGGCAGGGGCCCAACCAGAGCAGTATGGCAGGGGATAAGACCCATGTGGCTATTTCCCTGGCTGGGAAGCTTAAAGCGATCACAAATAGGCTAAAACCTTTGGGATGATTCTCATTTTTGTAAGTGCCCCCACCCTCTGACTAGTCTGCGCTGTCAAAGGCCCCAGCTCCCAGAGGAGATGTGGTGATTTCAAAAGGGACTGTCTTTTTGTGGATGCCTGTGCTTCCCTTCCACATGTTTATACTCATTAACAGGAGCATTTGCCCTCTTGCGTGGTCCCCCAATTTCACGCTATGGTGTATGGAATACCTGACTGCTTGTGGGATATTCGGTAGCACCCTAGCCTTGTGTTATTATTTCAGTACTTACTTGCTCATGTCAAGAAGAATTATGCTATAAATTTGCATGTTGGCATGTCCTGGTATTATTTTTAATGAACTAATGGAGGAGCTGCCTGTCAGCAGCACTAATTGTGTATATTAATGGGGTCCAAAGACATTAAGAAGCTGTCGCCCTGTATGAGCTATATGTTCTGTATCAGCTTTATTGTGAGTGCTGTGGACCTTCACATATGAGCCATCTGTAAACAATGCAGCTCCTTGACTCCCTCTTTTTATTTGCTGTCAAAGAAAAATTAATCTGGCCCATCTGCAGCTGGACTTGTTTAGACAATCTGATTGCCTTGCAGACACCAGCCATCCTGCCCTAGGGATGACAATCTTTCCACATGGTAATTAACAGAGGACAGAAGAAATCATCACAACACATTCCCTTCTTTGTGCCTGCAGCTGTAAATTCAGAATTAGGATAATTTGTGGTGAAATAGTGTTGTGAAGTGTCACAGAAGATTTGCATCTGCCAATAATTTTAAAGGAACCATGCACATAACTATGGACCAGATGTTGAGTCAAAATGAACCCTGCTTAAATGTTAGACTTAAACTGGGGTTGAGTGATTCCTGGTTCTGCTGGACAAAAGCAACAGAAAAACTGAGGTTTTGTCTAGGATCTTCCTACTTTTTAAACCCCACTCCCAAAATTAGGACCCTGATCCTGGTGTCCTTATGTGACTAGTCGGCACCTAGATGCAATGGTGATGGCTGGGCACCCTATAAATACCTCGGATTTATACAGACAGATGGAATATACTCTATTCTAGTCTAGACTACTAGTCCTGATGATTTTCTGTTAGACTAACTTTCATGAGTAAGAGTGGGAGGATCAGCTTCTAAATGAGTTAATCTTCTAAAAGGAGCAATTTCTATAACTTCAGGTATTATATCACATCAGTTGTATGAGAGAAAAATTTCAGCTATCGTTCCTAAATCAAGAGGAAACATACACACTGAAGCCTTACATGTAAATAATATAAGGCCTGGATAGGACAGGGTAAAGGAAAAGGATGATTCTGTGAGGATCCCAGTTCTTACCAACTCTTGTGACTTTTGTCATGATATTTAATGTTTTCCAGCAAGCTCAGGTTCCTGGAGTCCTGATTATGGAATAATCTCAAATTTGATTTTTTTTTAAAGCAAGTTTCTATCCCTTGTGGTTGTGGAGAAAAGCTTGAAAATATGACCCCCAAATGCTCAGAATCCAGAACTAAATAAAAATAACCCAGCATTTAAAACCTAATGATTTCCAAGCCAATCTCATTATTTTTGTGGCTGATTCACAGTTTCTTTTACCCATGGGGCATCAATATTGGGATCCATTAGGGGTGGATGAAATTTGGCCTTCATTGAAATGAGCTACAGGGCTCATCCCCATACCTGGAGCATTCCCTGGGTTCCCCTACAATGGCTCCAAGTCCCCAGTGTATTTCCCCTCTCTATCCCCACCCTCACTTCCAAACAGAATGATTCTAGGGAGGGAGTGGAGAAGTGCATTTAGGGCCTGACCAAAACTCACTAAAGTCAGGGTGAGTCTTTCAGTTAACTTTAATGCGCTTTGGATCAGGGTCATAGTTAATCATTAACAACAAGATTGCCATTTAGAACTCGTTACTCCCCTGGTCTGATTTCCTCAGAAGATTCTCTGTAGTATTCTTTCTGCTGCCGCAACCAAATCCCTTAAAAGTTCAACTTTTATCCCCATCGCCGAATTGAATGCTTCTGCGTGAGTAAGCCATGACAGAAGTGTCTTCTGCTTTTATAACTTTAAAGTATCCTCTTGATTTAGGAACGTCTGTACGATTCTGAATCTAGATATTTTGCTAATAAGTTTGAATTCAGTGTCTCCTGAGTATTCTGTGCTGAGTATTTAAAAAATAATCATTTTTAAAAAAGTGACAGATTGAGCACCAAAGCAGTGCCAGAAGTTTTGTACTTGTTGAATGTGTGATTCAGATTTAGGGTGTCCAGCTGTTTTAAACTGAATTTGCAACTATTTTTGTTATTTGTAGTTTCTAGCTTCTCAGGGATGGGCAACTAACCAACTTGCTGTTCCACGGATAAGTATTTCCAGGGCATATGCTTGGCTGTGTAAACAGCAAAGTCAGAAAGCTCAGATGAAATCTGAAGAATTACTTTGTCTGTTGCAATGAGCAGGCACCATTTAAATATACCTTAGTGTGGCAACAAAAGGGCAAATCAAACATAAGTCCATTTTCCAATTTATATCAAAAGGTCTGTTCGCAAAGAACACGTTTTGCTCATTTTTATTTAAAAATGCAGTGAGAAGCAACAGTGTCAGAGTAGAACCACAGCCAAGTCTATTAACATAATTCCCTGCAGGAAATCTTACTGTAAAACGAAAGAATGCTACAAATAGGGATAGTATTAATCCACTGAAATTACTCAGTGCTTCAATAGGATAACGTGGAGTAAGATACTTTCAGTATCAATAAGGGTATCAGAATCTGGCCCTTAAATAGTTGAACATATCTCAGACAGAATCAGTGCTACTAACACTGCTATGGTTAGTTAGTAGGTTATGACAACTTACCCTATCATAGAATCATAGAATATCAGGGTTGGATGAGACCTCAGGAGGTCATCTAGTCCAACCCCCTGCTCAAAGCAGGACCAATTCCCAACTAAATCATCCCAGCCAGAGCTTTGTCAAGCCTGACCTTAAAAACCTCTAAGGAAGGAGATTCCACCACCTCCCTAGGTAACCCATTCCAGTGCTTCACCACCCTCCTAGTGAAAAAGTTTTTCCTAATATCCAACCTAAACCTCCCCCACTGCAATTTGAGACCATTACTCCTTGTTCTGTCATTTGGTATCACTGAGAACAGTCTAGATCCATCCTCTTTGGAACTTCCTTTTAGGTAGTTGAAAGCAGCTATCAAATCCCCCCTCATTCTTCTCTTCTGCAGACTAAACAATCCCAGTTCCCTCAGCCTCTCCTCATAAATCACGTGCTCCAGCCCCCTAATCATTTTTGTTGCCCTCTGCTGGACTCTTTCCAATTTTTCCACATCCTCCTTGTAGTGTGGGGCCCAAAACTGGACATAGTACTCCAGATGAGGCCTCACCAATGTCGAATAGAGGGGAATGATCACGTCCCTCAATCTGCTGGCAATGCCCCTACTTATATGATTGTCTGATCCAAGTACCTATTACGTGTTCCTACAGAGAAAAAAACTTAGTGTGTCAGCCTTAAATCTATCCATTTGAGATGACAGAGATTCAGACTTTTGCAGCATTGTCCATTGCTTGTTGCCACAGTTCAGTTGTGGTGTGATTCCTTCAACAATAAGATAAACTATTGGAAGAAAAGAGAAGGGCAGATAAAATGTGACTTTGTTCCTGTGCATGCAAGACGTGCCCTTCATTAACTACATCCTTTGTCATGTTTCAGTCCATTTGGTCTTTCAGTGTGCAGCTGCTTTTTATTAACACCACAATTACAAGAGTATCAACAACTTATCCTATAGAGTACACTATTCTGTTGAGGCATCTCAAAATGCCTGACCATACCACAGTATTAAAATAAAAATGGTATTCCACAGCAGAGTTAAAATTTGTTTTTGTTTTTTTTAAAAACTGCAAAAAAATGGAAAGAAGAAAGTCTTAAGTTTAGAATTAATCCAACAGGAAATTTCTGATGTCAATACTAGAGCTGATCAGAAAATGCATATTTTTTCATGGAAAATGTCAATTTTTTGGTGAAAAATTGAAAACATATCTGAAAACTGAAAATTTGAATTCAGAATTACCACCGCTGTGCTTTGTGGGAATTGTAATGCCAGGTGCCTTGTGATCCCCTTCTCCTCTGTGGTCCAGGCTCTCTGATTGGACACAATTTTTCATGCTGTCGCGCACACTCTACTCTGGCTGAACTGCTCCTGTGCATCACAGGAAATATAGTCCAGATAAGAAACCAAGTCCAGAGAATGAAGTCTAAATCACAAATTTTGGTTTTCAGATGTTGGGTTTTTTGACAAAAAGTCAATATGGATTTTGTATTCTTAGAAGTCTCTCATGAATCAGAAACTGGTTAAAAGACACAGGGTAGGAATAAATGGTCAGTATTCACAATGGGAAGAATAAATAGTGGGTCCCCCAAGGATCTGTACTGGGACTGTGTTGTTCAACATACTCATAAATGATCTGTAAAAGGGGGTAAACAGTTTGCTGATGATATTAAATTACTCGAGATAGTTAAGTCCAAAGCTGACTGTGAAGAGTTACAAAGGGATCTCACAAAACTGGGTGACTGGGCAACAAAATGGCAGATGAAATTCAGTATGGATAAATGCAAAGTAATACTCATTGGAAAAAAAGTAATCCTAGCTAAACATACAGAATGATGGGGTTTAACTTAGCTGTTACCACCCAAGAAAGAGATCTTGGAGTCATCGTGAATAGTACTCTGAAAACGTTTTGCTCAATGTGCAGTGGCAGGGATAGATAAGACAGAAAATATCACAATGTCACTATATAAAATCTATTGAACACCAACAACTTGCATGTATTTTTTGTTGCCCCATCTTAAAAAAATATTAGAATTTGAAAAGGTACAGAGAAAGGCAAAACAATTAGGAATATCAAACAGCTTCCATATGAGGAGAGATTAAAAAGACTTGGACTGATCAGCTTAGAAAAGAGACAACTAAAGGGGGACATACTAGAGGTCTATAAAATCATGAATGGTGTGGAGAAAGTGAATATGGAAATGTTATAACACAAGAACCAAGAGTCACCTAATGAAATTAATAGGCAGCACAATTAGTCTACACAATCTCCCATTTGTATATGAGTGTGCATATTTTCCAGGCACGGTTTAGGCCTCCAATTTTTTAAAAATCTCTGACACATAGATATCCACCCCATTCCCATTGAGCAGGGCCGGCTCCAGGCACCAGCTCAGCAAGCAGGTGCTTGGGGCGGCCAAGGGGAAGGGGGGGCACGTCGGGCTCTTCGGCGGCAATTTGGCCGATCGCAGCTTTTTTTTTTTTTTTTTTTGCCGCTTGGGGCGGCAAAAACCTTGGAGCCAGTCCTGCCATTGAGTCCCCCAGTCTGGTCTCAACCCTACTGATGCCAATACTATGTTTTCTGCTACTTTTTTTTATGAAACCCTGACTTTGTTCAAGAGCTTGGAGCAAGAGAGAACTGTAATTTGATCTTGGCTGAGCAAATCCGGAGATCTTTATAAGAGATAAGTGAGGAGCAGCATCTATTGATGCAAACTATTATTATTACTCTATTAATATTGAACTTAAGCCTTTGCATGGGGCAATATAAGTTCTATAATTAGATCCTGGTTTAAATTTCTAGGCCTCTTCAGGGCTTCCTGCTATGAAACTGTTTATGAGAAGCCCCTGGCAAAAAGGGTCCGTTCAGAATCACTCTACCCCACCAAACTTGTTTTTAGCATTCTAACACCCTTGAAGAACTAAAAATGTATCTCCAAGTAATTTCATTGACTCACTTCCTTTTTTTCCAGTGAATTTCCTTTCTGTCTGGCTGCTACTCTGTCAATCCTGCCTATCCTTCACTATTGGGGAAACTGTGCTTACGTAAATTGGGAACAATGTAGAGTACATATGTATACCATTATTTTTTGTCGGTGTTCTCCCCTGCAGTCAGTTTCTCCGGTAAATGAGGCAGAAAGCTGTCAGTAGCGGTCAGAGAGAGCAGAGAGGCAGAGTGGGTGTGACAGAGAGACAGTGTGTTCTGTTACAAATGAAGAGGTTCTAACTTCTGAGGGAAAGATTCAGGATGACACTGTATAATCTCTCATGGGTACTACTAGCGCAGATGACAGGGAGGACAGCTGTTGTGTAGGATGAAAACAGCCAACAGGTATTACTATCTGGAAGATTTGTTCCAACAGCAAAATCTACATCCACCCTTTTCTCATTTTCCCAACATCAGAGGCAAAAGAAGAGCATTTTAATTCTCATTTTGACTTCCAGTGTCCAGCTGTTCTTTGTTGGATGATGAAGGGGAAGGGTCTCATGGTCTGAGGCGAATTCTTGCCAGAATTCACAAAAATATTTTTTAAAACATCATATTTTTACAGTTTTGTGTTAAATTTCTACAGGGCCCTTGATTTAAAAGTTAAAGATTCCATGCAATGACTGTGGGGAAAAAACACAGAGAAAACTATCACCTGGAGTAATGAGGGTTAATATTGCCATAGTTGCTGGAATTAACGTATTCATTCATATTGGTTGATCAAACTTTATTTAAATGACCGCAATGCTCAGAAGACCTAGACAAAACTGTGTGTGCAAGGCACTGTACACCCACGTTGTAAGAGCCAGTCCATACCTAGTCTAATACTCTAAATAGGCAAGCTAGAGAAAGGCTGGGAATTGAACATAGATCTCCTAAGATCCAGGCCAGTACCTTAACCACACGATCATTATCCTTCTCAACGTCATATGAATTTCTTTAAACCAGTTTGTGGTTTACATTGGACTGGAAATTATTTTCAAATAAACTCTGAAATTACCTGGGTAACATGAGTTTATAGCTTCCCTACTCCTCTCCCACTCTTTTTCATCTTCCACAAACTTACTGCTGATTCAGGGTCATCAGATGATTCCTTTACTCACACTAAATAGCATTTTATTCCATGGGCCAGGTTCTCAGCTGGTGGGGCTCTGCATAGCTCCATCGACTTCAATGTACAGTAGGTAAGTCAATTCACATGAGCTATGGATCTGGCCATACAAGTAGTCCCATTCACTTTGACAGGACTACTTGTTGGAGTACTCAGCATGAGAAAGGGTGTCAGAAAATGGCCCTCAGTGAAGCGAAAATCCATGCTTGTAGCTTAAGCCTTCGGTGTTGAACCTCTGAGCTATCATTTTCAGTGAAATAGATGCATAGGAAGCTAATAGCAAATATCTCCAACAGCCAGTGATGAGACACTAGATGGAGAGTTACTACAGAGAATTCTTTGCTTGGTGTCTGGTTGCTGAGTCTTGCCCCTATGCTAAGGGTCGAACTGACTGCCATATTTGGGATTGGGAAGAATTTTTCCCTGGGTCAGACCGGCAGACTTGTTTTTTTTTTCACCTTACTCTGTAGCACAGGGCCTGGGTCACTTGCAGGTTTAAATTAGTGTTAATGGTGAATTCTTGATAACTTGAAGTCTTGCAATTATGATTTGAGGACTTCAGTAACTCAACCAGAGGTTAGGATCTATTACAAGAGTGAGTGGGTGAGGTTCTGTGGCCTATGTGCAGGTGGTCAGACTAGATGATCATGATGGTCCCTTCTGGCTTTAAAGTCTATGAGCTCCAAATGCTGTAAGCATGGATCACATTCCGGTGCAGAGTTAAGTGAATAATTAGCAAAAAAAGAAAAGAAAACAAACAAACAAAAAACACCCCCCACAATGTATCCAATAAATTCTGCCTCATTATTTTGTTTGTAAATATCCACAAAGAGATCTCGGTTTTCTCAGATTTATTAGAAATTCTTGACAAAATTGTTTACAGTTCTTTTAAACGCTGTGAATTTTTTGCAAACAGTTCTCTGCAAGTGTACAGTATTCCTACTGTGTTGGCTTGCTGTGGATGTCAAAAAGTCCCATGGTAGCAGACAAGAAACACGGGGCCAAATTCTTTGCTGGTGTAAACAGAAGACCATAGAGCTGTACCAATTTAATCCAGCAGGGAATCTGGCCTGTATTATCTCTGTTCCCTAATTGGATGAATGTGCAAGAACTAAAGAGGTGTGAGAATGGCTCATGATAAAATTAGTGGAACGTTTTTCCAGGTATCTCTTTTCAGTATTCACCTGGCTCTATTCTAAAGTGTTTTCCCTCTGGTGTGTTTAACTCTTCAATGCTCAGGTGAAGGTGCCTACCTGCAGAACTTCAAGTAGCAAGTAGATGAGAACACCTTTGCAATTGCAGTAACTCACTGGGCTGACCCTAGAACTAGTAGAACTCAGTGAGCCAACTGACCATCATCAGACAGCTTCTATCTTGTTCTCTCCCTCTCTTTGAGTTCACTCTGGGCTTCTGCTTTCAGGTATAGCATTCAATATATTGTGTGTTGTCTGTAAAGTCTCCCATTAGCATGGATTTTCAGCAATATAGCGAGCACCCTGGAGAGTGAGATTAAATTTAGATGAGGATGGAGAGCTGAAACTCAGCAGTTACAGTTACTATTACCCAATTACAAACACAGGTCAGAGAAGTAATCCTATGCGCTCAGTTCCACCTGGGTCTGATTTCAAACACACATACAATTTTCTCGTTCAGTTGAAGCCTGTCTTATTTCTCCTTGAGGTTCATTTGTTTCTCTGATTTTAGCACAGGAGCAAAACAGCACTGGGACAATCATGAAAGATGTTTAGTCTGGGTTGCACTAAAATTGTCTCTCAAATGCAGTCTAATATTACTGTGGGGGAAACGATCTTGCTGCCATCGTACAATATGTGTTCCCAGATGAGGTTTGGGAAAGTCTAGAGGCTCAAATTGGAGGATATGTTTCAGCTTCTTAAATAACGCAGATTCCTTATTTTGACAGTTTGCCTCAAAGTTTGAGATAGGCCTGAGCTATAAAGTTTGGACCAATCCAAAATTTTTCAAATTCATGGATAATTAGGATCCAGCAGTTTGGTTCAGTCCTTTATTGGGAAAGGGGCTAACTGTGAAGTTTGGATCTGGAATTTAACTTTCCCTTAAGATGGGCTGTCCAGACCCTTTAGGATATTTTTTATGCACTGAATACTTTATGCAGATAAATATTCAAGCGCAAAAGACCCAACAGTTTCAGAGCTCAGATATCATTGTGATGAGTGCAGTATAGATGCCTAGATAGGGAGATTAGATTGTTATGAGCATACATATTTAAGGCATAAAATAGATCACTAGAGTAAAAAAACAATTTTGAAGCAATCTTCTAGCTTGAAAGACATCAGGCTGTCTTTCTGGGCACTATTATGTGAGGAATTTGCCATCACACTGTGCAAAGTCTTTGGGTGTGCACAGGCTGAATGACAGTGATGATGTTGACTATTGCTCTCCAACTTGCGCCATACCCAGGTAGGCTCTAGCACAATCTGTTAGAATTGTGAGCATAAGCTAAGGCCAAGAGGTCTTGTTTTGGTTCCATTACTTCTGCTTACTAATGATTCTGAGGAACACAGGGCGTTGGGGAATGGGGATTCAGCTTTTCATGTCACGCTATTTAAGGAAAAGTCTGTGGCTAGTCGAGAATGGGCATATCCAATTGGTTTAAAATACTGAAGGGGTTAAAACTTAGGACCAGATCCTCACCAGGTATAAGTTGGTGTAGCTCCATTGAAATCAGTGGAGCTATGTTGATTTACAGCTAAGGGTCTGTCTCGTATATTTACCTACATCCACATGTAGGCTCTACTGAGTTCTAATGGAGGGAAAAAGGTTAAAACCTGAACTCATAGATATAAAGCATCATTAAAGAATCTTACCATGTATTATTTTTTTCACATTATGATATAAAAATGACCTTTAAAGATGATATGGTATCTTATGTTTTGGGAAACAGAAATTTACACATTGTTGCAGAAGAAATCCAATATATTATTGGGAAGATAATGCAGCTACATTATTTTTATTACAATTTTATTTTTAACCACACTTTTACAAGAGATATCATAAAAAGTTAATGTGTCTGAAAATTAAAAAACAAAAAACCGATCCACATACAAACTCCCCCGGCATATATTGAAAGCTGGGTTCTTCCCCTATTTCACACACAACTCAGATTTTTCCTTATTAACTCTTCTCTCTAGACACCTTGGCTAGAACTGAAATTAAATTTTCCAGCTCCAAAAGAAAAGTTGTAATAAATACAATGGTGGGTCTGTGACCTTTTCTCTCTCTCTCTCTTGCGCACGTGCGCACACACAAATAATCTACCAATGATATGAAACAGCTTGTGTTGGAATTCTGGAGTGGGTGAGGGAGATGTCCTATTAGCCTGAGTGTAATAAGTGTAGCATTGTTATTTTGTGATAATCACATCCTTTGCATCTAGACGACTTATCTGAGTAAGAAAATTTTGGTCTTCTGTTAGTGAGTTCATGATGCAAAAGGCCGCTGAGCAATAATTTTCAGTAAAATGAGCAGGGGAGAATGGTGGGAGGGGGAAACCAGCAACAACAGATAAAAGCCTCCACAGCATATTTTTTCCCTCTCTGTTTCCAATGCTTGGCACCATGGGACTCAAATTTTATTACATGTCTTATTGGTATAAACAACAGGCAGACGAATAAGGCGCTCCACTCTAATGAGGAGACTAGGAAGGAATCAAAGCCTAAATGGCAGAAGAGAGCTCCGCTAAGCCGTAAGCTCTTTGTGGTTCAATACACCATTTTGGCTTGTGAAAAATAAAGCTGACAGGCTGATGTGTTCTTGACATTTTGATGCATTCCTTGAGATAGCTGAATCATAAAAAAACCCAGACATACACGGCTTGGTTCTTCTCTTGCTTAGACTGGTACAAATCAGGAGTAACTTCATTTAGTCAGTGGAGTTTCACAAGGGTAAAACTGGTGTGACATCAACATTAGGGCACTTTGTGTTGAGTTATTACGTGGGAATTAAAAGAGAGCCTAGGGCTTTGTGTGTCCCTCCACATTGGGATGAATTTGTTCCCCAGCCTTTATATTCTATGGAGGAGCTAATAGTGATGCTTATTGTTAATATTGTCCAACATTTTCCATTATAAAACCCTTTTTTTCCTGTTGCTTATAACTTTGGCAAACTTTAAGAATTTGGGATGAAATTTTTCATGTCAACCAGGTCTCAATTTTGGGTGTAATTTTTCTGGAAAGGTCCAGCTGCTTCTGAGAACAAGTGGGGAGGGGATGGAAATACGTAGTTTTGCTCATGTTAAAAAAGCAATTCAGACAACTGTTTTGTTGAGAATATCTGCTGCATCTATTAGGGGATATACCTTTTGCTGTTTCCTGTGAAAATGTGTCCAATCTTGGCAAGGTTACAAGCCTCCAAAAATTGTCTGTACAATCTTAATTCAGCCCACTTGTGCATATGCTTTATGACAGAGACATTAATTACTGTTACAAAATATTTTTTCCACAGGACCCCTGCCTCATTCAATGAATGGGCAGTTGTTCAATATTTCTTTTTATCCTCCACATTGAATGTGTGGCCCAGCCCTTATTTAGCACACATCATCCAAACCCTGCACTGAATGCCAAATTATTAATTTCCTCATGGCGTGTCTATGGTGTTCCACCATAGTAACTGAGTGCTTCACAAATATTAGTGAATTTATCTTCACCCCCAGCCCCCCCGGGAAAATTAGGTGGTATTATCCCATTTAAGCAGCTGTGGAATTGAGGGACAGAGAGATTGAGGCCAAAATTGGTAAATGTCACTAATTTTGGATACCCAACTTGAAACATTTAGAGAATTATTTTTCATTTTTATAGCACTTTTTGTGTCCATCACAGCTCCAGTCACCTTTAGTTGTAGCTGTGAGTGCCCAGGAGTTCTGCAAATCTGGCTCCAGGTCTCTCACATTTGATACTCAGAGAATGAGGAACACACAATTAGTGGCCCCTGTGAATATTTTGGTTTAGGTGACATACCCAGCATCACATAGGAACTCTATGGCAGAAGAAGGGATAGAGTCAGAGCCAATTATGTGAATAGCTGAGTCCTGAGTCTTACTTGATTTTGGGAATGTTGATGATATTCATAACAGGACTTGCAATGGCAGCATTTCTTGTGGTTATCAAGACTGTTGTTATGAATGGTTGAATTAGGCTAGACAAAATAAGAACTCTCTACCTCAAACCTTCACTCAATGTATGTATTTATGTGTGTTATTTTTTTGTGCCTGGAAAATGTTTGGTTAACTTTTCCCCCTTATTTTCATTTAGTGGGTTTTGTATATTTCTGGATTGTTGACAGATTTTTCCAGCAGTAGGTGCTGGAAATTTCAACAGAATAGGCCAGATTTGCAGGTCCAAAAGGTTTAATATATTTATCTAAGCTTGTAATAAATAGCCAAATTTTGGGTGCTTATCTGAACCTTTTGAGATTCTCCCATGTGAAGTTGTTGTTCTTCTCTGCGGGTTATTTTTTAGGAGCCAACATGCACTGATGTTTTATTAAATCACAGGAACATCCTGTGATTGCCATCTTGTAAGCATTCTGCTTATGCCACTGAAGTCAATAGGAATGCCCACATTGCAGGAACAAGTACTAAATGAACAAAGCAAAGTTGTAAAACTATACCTGGTGTGTTCTCTTGGGTTCTCTTAAGCAGACATTTAATCCTTGTAAGAGGCAAAGAACAACAGGCTTTTTTTGTTTGTTTTGGCTTTGGTATGATTTCAAAATCACACCCATTGGTGAAATTGTCCATGTGGCCTGTGGGCCAGATTATATCCTCCATTATACTTGCGCATGTCTTTCGATTTCAATGGGGTTCCATGTGCATATGTATAATGGAGGCTAGATCTTGATCCACTGGATTTTAATAGTTTACAAGCAGGTTGTGAACTCAAATGTTCATTGAGAAGAGCTGTGTACATATGGGGTGTGTGTGGGGGCGGGGGTGGGCCTGGAACCACAACCACACCCACACCTACAAAATTCCTCGTCACAGTTTACATTAAAAATAAATAAATCATTTTGGTTTTATGACTTGTATTTTTCTTAGAAATGGAAAGTGATTTCTGTGGGCAGCAAATGCTTTTAATTTATTACATACAAGTACCAGGAAGTGAAAGACACAGTAACTGCTATTCATTTTGCAAGTTACATGTCTAATACTCTATTTGAGCAAGTATCCCATGTTTCTCTGATCCTTTATAACTAGCAAAGATTCTTATTGTTCACAACGAATAAGATTTTTTTTTTTTTGTGCTCCAAGAGAAATCATTATACCTTCTGGATCAATAAGGAACAGGGCCTTAATTAAAGCTGGAGAATGAAGTTGGTACGAGAAATTAAACTCCTCCAATATCCTGAAGGGAATAAAATCTCTGTTTTTCACTTGAGTATTGTTACATCATATTATAGCTAAATAAAAGTAGAAGTTAACTTCTGCTTTTAGGTTTCAGAGTAGCAGCCGTGTTAGTCTGTATCCACAAAAAGAAGAACAGGAGTACTTGTGGCACCTTAGAGACTAACAAATTTATTAGAGCATAAGCTTTCGTGGACTACAGCCCACTTCTTCGGATGCATCCGAAGAAGTGGGCTGTAGTCCACGAAAGCTTATGCTCTAATAAATTTGTTAGTCTCTAAGGTGCCACAAGTACTCCTGTTCTTCTTTCTGCTTTTAGGGCTTTGGTTAATCCTTCACAGTATCACTTCTTGATGGGCGAAATTTGTGGATTAATGAAAAATTATATTAAATTAAAATAGTATTTGATTAGTTTTAAATACAATAAAAATGTCATGCACAGCTGTGAGTACTCTGCAAATTAAGTAAACTCACAATTTACATAAGATGGAACTGACTCCTTTGGTAAGGGTCAGCACTGGTCCCATGCACCACCTAAATCCAGGTTAAGTTCACAATTACAGCCATCAGAACAAATCAGCAAAATAACGATAGCAACTTGCAAAGAAATAGCTTAACATAAGCAATTAGTGCATCAAAGCAGTAGAAATACTCCTGTCTCACCTCCCCCCGAACATTCCAGATCATCAGCCCTCCCCAAAAGCCCTGTCAAAAAATGGCTTTTGGGGAGGGCTGATGATCTGGAATGTTCGGGGGGAGGTGAGACAGGAGTATTTCTACTGCTTTGATGCACTAATTGCTTATGTTAAGCTATTTCTTTGCAAGTTGCTATCGTTATTTTGCTGATTTGTTCTGATGGCTGTAATTGTGAACTTAACCTGGATTTAGGTGGTGCATGGGACCAGTGCTGACCCTTACCAAAGGAGTCAGTTCCATCTTATGTAAATTGTGAGTTTACTTAATTTGCAGAGTACTCACAGCTGTGCATGACATTTTTATTGTATTTAAAACTAATCAAATACTATTTTAATTTAATATAATTTTTCATTAATCCACAAATTTCGCCCATCAAGAAGTGATACTGTGAAGGATTAACCAAAGCCCTAAAAGCAGAAAGAAGAACAGGAGTACTTGTGGCACCTTAGAGACTAACAAATTTATTAGAGCATAAGCTTTCGTGGACTACAGCCCACTTCTTCGGATGCATCCGAAGAAGTGGGCTGTAGTCCACGAAAGCTTATGCTCTAATAAATTTGTTAGTCTCTAAGGTGCCACAAGTACTCCTGTTCTTCTTTCTGCTTTTAGGGCTTTGGTTAATCCTTCACAGTATCACTTCTTGATGGGCGAAATTTGTGGATTAATGAAAAATTATATTAAATTAAAATAGTATTTGATTAGTTTTAAATACAATAAAAATGTCATGCACAGCTGTGAGTACTCTGCAAATTAAGTAAACTCACAATTTACATAAGATGGAACTGACTCCTTTGGTAAGGGTCAGCACTGGTCCCATGCACCACCTAAATCCAGGTTAAGTTCACAATTACAGCCATCAGAACAAATCAGCAAAATAACGATAGCAACTTGCAAAGAAATAGCTTAACATAAGCAATTAGTGCATCAAAGCAGTAGAAATACTCCTGTCTCACCTCCCCCCGAACATTCCAGATCATCAGCCCTCCCCAAAAGCCCTGTCAAAAAATGGCTTTTGCAGAAAGCCCAAAAGGTTAACATGTCTGGGCTATTTTGGCATAAGTTCTAGAATCAAGGGGACCTCCCAGAGAATGCTCCATCATCAGCCCCCTCTGGCACTCTGAGCTCCTACCCTCGCTGCAGCCATGACAGTCTGAAATGACGTATTATTTGTATTACATTTGATGCCTAAGGGTATGTCTACACTACACAAAAACACCTGTGGCAGGGAGTCTCAGATCCTAGGACTACAGTCTCAGGCTTGGGGATTTGTGCTAAGGCACTGAAAATAGAAGTGTAGACATTCCCACCCAGGCTGGAGCCTGGGCTCTGAAACCCGGCAAGGGAGTGGGTCTAGGGTGACTAGACAGCAAATGTAAAAAATCGGGATGGGATGGGGGGTAATAGGAGCCTATATAAGAAAAAGACCCAAAAATTGGGACTGTCCCTATAAAATCAGGACATCTGGTCACCCTAAGTGGATCTCAGAGCCTGTTCTCCAGCCTGAGTTTAGCACCGTAGTGCTAGCCCAAGTCTTGGGCTTGAAGACTTGCTGCAGTGGGTTTTTTTGTTTGGATTTTTTTTTTTGCCATGTAGACATACTCTAATTGTCCAGCTGAGATCAAGCCTCACTGTCCTTTGTGTGCTGTATGTACACAGAAGTGGGTGGGTGAGGTTCTGTGGCCTGCAATGTGCCAGAGGTCAGACTAGATCAGTGGCTCTCAAACTTTTTTACATAGCAAGACTCTGAGTGTGACCCCCCCCTTATAAATTAAAAACACTTTTAAATATATTTAACACCATTATAAATACTGGAGGCAAAGCGGGATTTGGGGTGGAGGTTGACAGCTCATGACGCCCCCCATGTAATAACCTCGTGACCCCCTGAGGGGTCCCAACCCCCAGTTTGAGAACGCCTGGACTAGATGATCATGATGGTCTCTTCTAGCCTTAAAGTTTCTGAGTATGAGAGAGTGCTTTCAGCCTACATAGGACATCACATGGGAAGTAGAAATAAAACATAGCAGAATGTAGGCAGGGTGGAATGAAATGTTGGCAGGGGTGGAATATTCTTGGGTCACTAAGTCAACCCACTGTTCTAGCCCATCCAAGTAGCTTTAATGGTCAGCATTTACACTTCCAGCATTGTTCCAATGGAAATAAGAAGGGCTGCAGCCCCAAAGTATTTTCAAATTAAACTATATGATGAACTAATATATATATATATATATGAAGGGCCTGATGAAATACATTACATCTTAGAATACTCAAGGGCCTGACTAAGGAGATATCTGAGCCATTAGTGATTATCTTTGAAAAGTCATGGAAGACTGGAGAGACTCCAGACAACTGGAAAAGGGCAAATATAGTGCCCATCTATAAAAAGGGAAATAAGGACAACCTAGGAAATTTCAGACCAATCAGCTTAACTTCAGTACCTGGAAAGATAAGGGAGCAAATAATTAAGCAATCAATTTGCAAACACCTAGAAGATAATGAGGTGATAAGTAATGGTCAAGATTGTTAAGAACAAATCATGTCAAACCAACCTAATAGCTTTTTTTGACAGGGTAACAAACCTCGTGGTTGGGGGAGAGCAGTAGATGTGGTATGTCTTGACTTTAGTAAGGCTTTTGATACTGTCTCATGACCTTCTCATAAACAAACTAAGGAAATGAAACCTAGATGGTGCTACCAAAAGGTGGGTGCATAATTGGTTGGAAAATCATTCCCAGAGAGTAGTTATCAGTGGTTCACAGTCAAGCTGGAAGGGCATATCAAGTGGGTTCCCACAGGGATCAGTTCCGGGTCCGGTTCTGTTCAATATCTTCATGAATGATTTAGATAATAACAGAGAGAGAGTACACTTATAAAGTTTGCGGATGATACCAAGCTGGGAGAGGATGCAAGTGCTTTGGAGGATAGGATTAAAATTCAAAATGATCTGGACAAACTGGAGAAATGGTCTGAAGTAAACAGGATGAACTTCAATAAGGACAAATGCAAAGTACTCTGCTTAAGAAGGAACAACCAGTTGCACACCTACAAAATGGGAAATGACTGCCTAGGAAGCAGAACTGCGGACAGGGAGCAGGGGGGTCAAAGTAGATCACAAGCTAAATATGAGTCAAAAGTGTAATGCTGTTGCAAAAAAAGCAAACATAATTCTGGGATGTATTAGCAGGAGTGTTGTAAGTAAGACACAAGAAGTAATTTTTCCATTCTACTCCGTGCTGATTAGGCTTCAACTGGAGTATTGTGTCCAGTTTTGGGCACCACATTTCAGGAAAAATGTGGACAAATTTGGAGAAAGTCCAGAGAAGAGCAACAAAATGATTAAAGGTCTAGAAAACATGATGTATGTGGGAAGGTTGTAAAAATTGGGTTTGTTTAGTCTGGAGAAGAGGAGACTGAGATGGGACATAACAGGTTTCAAGTACATAAAAGGTTGTTACAAGGAGGAGAGAGAAAAAGTGTTCTCATTAGCCTCTGAGAATAGGACAAGAAGCAATGGGCTTAAATCATGGTAAGGGTGGTTTAAGTTGGACTTTAGGAAAAAATTCCTAACTGTCAGGGTAGATAAGCACTGGAATAAATTGCCTAGGGAGGTTGCGGAATCTCCATCATTGGAGATTTTTAAGAGCGGGTTAGACAAACACCTGTCAGGGTGTTTGATAATACTTAATCCTGCCATGAATGCAGGGAACTGACCTCTTGAGGTCCTTTCCAGTCCTTTCCCTATGATTCTATATGGGAATTGATTGCTTAAATGGTTAATGACACTGTAGAATAGAAAATATTATTATTGATTTGAAAGTAAACAGCCTTTTCTGTGGGACTAAATAATGGGGTCCTTATTAAACCAGCAACATACATTTAACATAAGAAATTAGACATTTGAATCCAGTATTTGAAAGAAGAGAGATCTTTAGGATCACTGATACAATTGCGGGAATCCCACAGCAGACAGGCTATTCATATTAAATATCATTTCTATCGTGTTTTATTTATCTTCCGCAAGTCTGTCTGACATGAGTTTCCTTTAGAGAAAATGAAGTGACTTGACACGATGTAACCTGACATAATTCGATGTGATGGTATAAATGAGAGATGCCATGGATAGATGTAGTGGATAATTTGAGACACCACCTATGGTATGCATGAGCTGGCAGACAATGTACTGTGGTTCACTGACTACTGGATTGCTTTCAGTTAGTCCGGAACCTCACCTCCCGATGCACAACTCTCCCCTCCCCCAGCAGCTGGGGTGCCTCAGACACTAGACTAAATAACCACTCCATGCACATATTCTTTTGCCTTCTGAGTTGGGGGTGCAGGGCTGATGCATGGGCACAGGTGTTGAACTAGGGAATCATTTATACACAATCATCCAAGGAAAAGATCGGCCTGTTAACTGAATGTGTTGTCACTGGACCGTATGTATTTACAATAATGATGGAAATAGCAATAGTAGAGTAAGTCAATTCTTGTTGTCTGACACAATACCTGGAGGGAATGAAGCTGGTTCAAGTTTCCAGCACTGCTTAACCCTCAGAGATGAACTTAGGAGCAGGCCCCCAACCACAGCTGACAGCACCAGCCTCAGTTATATCAAGAATCTACTGCTGTTGAGAGTGCATGGAATAACTGACACACTCTCCTCTAACATTGTCCAGCCAAAGGCCAGGCATAGTTAGTAGTGTATGAATTTGTGCTTTTGCTTCCAGGCCTAGCCCAGCTGTGCCAAGTTTAGTTGCCAGACTAAACAGCTACAACCTTTTGTCTGAAGAGGGGAGGAAGAGACAGGCCTCTATGGGTATGTATACACTGCAGTTAGACACTCTGGCTAGCCTGTGCCATTTGACTCAGGCTTGTGGGGTTTGGGCTAAGGGGCTGTTTAACTGTGGAGTAGATGTTTGGGCTCAGGCTGGAGCCTGAGCTCTGGGACTCTCCTACCTCACAAGATCCTAGAGTCCAGGCTCTAGTCTGAGCCCGAACGTCTACAATTAAACAGCCCTATGAGCCTGAGTCAGCTGGCATGGGCCAGCTGTGGGTTTTAGTTGTAATGTAGACATACCCTTACCCTACAGCTCCTCATGTTTGAATGGAAAAGTGTGAGGACAAGAAATGCTCCTCCTTCACTCAAATAATATGGGGAAAGGAAAAGCCCAACTGGACTCAGGGAGGGATAGTGGGGTGAAAAGGTGGGGGAGTTGCGTTGTATGTAAGAGAGGAGTATGACTGCTCAGAGCTCCGGTATGATACTGCAGAAAAACCTGAGAGTCTCTGGATAAAGTTGAGAAGTGGGAGCAACAAGGGTGATGTCGTGGTTGGAGTCTGCTATAGACCACCAGACCAGGGGGATGAGGTGGACGAGGCTTTCTTCTGGCAACTAGCAGAAGTTGCTAGATCGCAGGCCCTGGTTCTCATGGGAGACTTTAATCACCCTGATATCTGCTGGGAGAGCAATACAGCGGTGCACAGGCAATCCAGGAAATTTTTGGAAAGTGTAGGGGACAATTTCCTGGTGCAAGTGCTGGAGGAACCAACTAGGGGCAAAGCTTTTCTTGACCTGCTGCTCACAAACAGGGAAGAACTAGTAGGGGAAGCAAAAGTGGATGGGAACCTGGGAGGCAGTGACCATGAGATGGTCGAGTTCAGGATCCTGATACAAGGAAGAAAGGAGAGCAGCAGAATACGGACCCTGGACTTCAGAAAAGCAGACTTTGACTCCCTCAGGGAACAGATGGGCAGGATCCCCTGGGAGAATAACATGAAGGGCAAAGGGGTCCAGGAGAGCTGGCTGTATTTTAAAGAATCCTTATTGAGGTTGCAGGAACAAACCATCCCGATGTGTAGAAAGAATAGTAAACATGGCAGGCGACCAGCTTGGCTAAACAGTGAAATCCTTGCTGATCTTAAACGCAAAAAAGAGGCTTATAAGAAGTGGAAGATTGGACAAATGACCAGGGAGGAGTATAAAAATATTGCTCAGGCGTGCAGGAGTGAAATCAGGAAGGCCAAATCACACTTGCAGTTAGCAAGAGATGTTAAGAGTAACAAGAAGAGTTTCTTCAGGTATGTTAGCAACAAGAAGAAAATCAAGGAAAGTGTGGGCCCCTTACTGAATGAGGGAGGCAACCTAGTGACCGAGGATGTGGAAAAAGCTAATGTACTCAATGATTTTTTTGCCTCTGTCTTCACGCACAAGGTCAGCTCCCAGATTGCTGCACTGGGCAGTACAGCATGGGGAGAAGGTGACCAACCCTCTGTGGAGAAAGAAGTGGTTCGGGACTATTTAGAAAAACTGGACGTGCACAAGTCCATGGGGCCGGATGCGCTGCATCCGAGGGTGCTAAAGGAGTTGGCGGGTGAGATTGCAGAGCCATTAGCCATTATTTTTGAAAACTCATGGCGATCGGGGGAGGTCCCAGATGACTGGAAAAAGGCTAATGTAGTACCCATCTTTAAAAAAGGGAAGAAGGAGGATCCGGGGAACTACAGGCCAGTCAGCCTCACCTCAGTCCCTGGAAAAATCATGGAGCAGGTCCTCAAGGAATCAATTATGAAACATTTAGAGGAGAGGAAAGTGATCAGGAACAGTCAGCATGGATTCACGAAGGGGAAGTCGTGCCTGGCTAACCTAATTGCCTTCTATGATGAGATAACTGGCTCTGTGGATGAGGGGAAAGCAGTGGATGTGTTATTTCTTGACTTTAGCAAAGCTTTTGATACTGTCTCCCACAGTATTCTTGCCACCAAGTTAAAGAAGTATGGGCTGGATGAATGGACTGTAAGGTGGATAGAAAGCTGGCTAGATCGTCGGGCTCAACGGGTAGTGATCAATGGCTCCATGTCTAGTTGGCAGCCGGTTTCAAGTGGAGTGCCCCAAGGGTCGGTCCTGGGGCCGGTTTTGTTTAATATCTTTATTAATGATCTGGAGGATGGTGTGGACTGCACTCTCAGCAAGTTTGCAGATGACACTAAACTAGGAGGCGTGGTAGATACACTAGAGGGTAGGGATCGGATACAGAGGGACCTAGACAAATTAGAGGATTGGGCAGAAAAAAACCTGATGAGGTTCAACAAGGACAAGTGCAGAGTCCTGCACTTAGGACGGAAGAATCCCATGCACTGCTACAGACTAGGGACCGAATGGCTAGGTAGCAGTTCTGCTGAAAAGGACCTAGGGGTCACAGTGGACGAGAAGCTGGATATGAGTCAACAGTGTGCTCTTGTTGCCAAGAAGGCTAACGGCATTTTGGGCTGTATAAGTAGGGGCATTGCCAGCAGATCGAGGAACGTGATCGTTCCCCTTTATTCGACATTGGTGAGGCCTCATCTGGAATACTGTGTCCAGTTTTGGGCCCCACACTACAAGAAGGATGTGGAAAAATTGGAAAGAGTCCAGCGGAGGGCAACAAAAATGATTAGGGGTCTGGAGCACATGACTTATGAGGAGAGGCTGAGAGAACTGGGATTGTTTAGTCTCCAGAAGAGAAGAATGAGGAGGGATTTGATAGCAGCCTTCAACTACCTGAAGGGGGGTTCCAAAGAGGATGGAGCTCGGCTGTTCTCAGTGGTGGCAGATGACAGAACAAGGAGCAATGGTCTCAAGTTGCAGTGGGGGAGGTCCAGGTTGGATATCAGGAAAAACTATTTCACTAGGAGGGTGGTGAAACACTGGAATGCGTTACCTAGGGAGGTGGTGGAGTCTCCTTCCTTGGAGGTTTTTAAGGCCCGGCTTGACAAAGCCCTGGCTGGGATGATTTAGCTGGGAATTGGTCCTGCTTTGAGCAGGGGGTTGGACTAGATGACCTCTTGAGGTCCCTTCCAACTCTGATATTCTATGATTTCTATGATTTCTATGAAAAGGTGGCAAGGAGTGGAAGGAACAGAGATTTGTTTATACTTCCCTTTTTGGGGGGGATGGAGTTGAGGGAAGAAGAAATACCTCAGCTGGACTTCAAGGTGGAAGTCACTAATGAAAGGAGATAGTGAGGGAAGTTTTTGGGAAACAACCCTCGTGGAAAAGTTCTATAAAGTTTAATAGGGAGGAAATCAAGCAGGTTTTACAGAAATATAGTCGGTTCTGTAGATATTACTCTAAACATGTTTAGAATTTGATAGTATTTCATTATTTTTTAGAGCCAACAAATAGAATTCTATAGTAGAGGTATAATACTCTAAGTTCTAGAAGATGTATTCTTAAGTGCAGGTAAGTGTAACAGAGAAACCTTCTGGCTTGGTTTCCCATTGAAGGGAAATTCTGTGACACGGAGAGTAGGTATTTTTCTTTATTTACTCTATATATGCTAGGCTTGGAACAGAGATAGTTAGACAGCATGAAGGCCACTCCCCCTCTTTCAGGAGTCTCAGTCCAGTACCAAAGCCTAATTCTTAAGGAAAGGAACTGCCTCAAGAACTGACTCTACTTAGAAAGAATAAGATGGAGAGCAAACTCTCTAGCTGTTGTGCAGTAGTTCTTCTCCCTGTAGCAAAGAACCTATATCTCAAAACTAATCACACAAGCATTTCTTCTCCAATTCTTAGTGCAGACCTTTAATACAAATTCTGCATTCACTTCATAGATGTAGCTGCCTGTAACATCAGCAGAACACGAAGGCCCTGATCTAAAGCCCACTGAAATTGATGGGAGTCTTTCTATTGACTTTAGGGGGCTTTGGATCAGGCCCCAGGAATAGAGTAGGAGACTGTGATTTATGGGGATGGACAGGGTTGGGGGGAGTGTATCAAGAAACTACTGACTTCTGAAATTGGCTTTGTGTCTGACTTAAGCTGTGTCTACACTATCACTTATGTTGGTATAACTTATGTCACTCAGGGGTATGAATAAGCCACTCCTTATTCTCATGTGTAACTCATGTCACTCAGCAGAGTGACATGAGTTACACTGACCTATGCACCAGTTTGGATAGCGCCACATCGGCGGCTTGTTGGTGGATTAAGTTGACAGGAGAGCTCTCTCCTGTCGGCTTACAGCAGCTACACTAGAGAGCTTACAGAGGTGCAGATGCATTGGTGCAGCTGTGCCACTGTAACCTCTCTAGTGTAGACCTAGCCTGAGTAACACAAGACAACTCCCTGCACTTCTTTGTTTCGCAACGTATACAGTGGGCTAATACATGACTACCGTAGTGTATATGAATTGATTCCGGTTCTTTGAATATATGAACTGCTTCCATGTGATGGCTCTTTGTGTCCCTCCATTGGCTAGTCCCCATAGAGAGATTTATGAGTTGGCTACAGCTTTAAGCTATGGGGCCAGGGTTCTTTATCTCAGGTAGTAGGGGCACATGCTTTCAGAGTCAGAGAGCCTAGGTTTAATTCCTATTGCCAATAACTCATCCAAGGGCATTGTGTTGCATTCCATAAGAGCTAACTTTTATTGCTGTTCATTGTGCATCAGAGATTTTTGTTGTTGTTCTCCCTTTGCAAAATGGTTAAAAAATCCATTGATATTTCCCTCTTCTGCTTTCTTTGGTCCCTTTGGAAACATGTCTGGATATTACATGGATTTATACACATTTTTCTGACTCACTGGAGGATAAATGCATTGTTTTCAAAGTTGTAATTATCTAAGTGCGTTATTAAATAAAACAATAATTATTTCAGTACAAATGTTTTCAAAACCAATGGGCATAAGAGGAATTGAAATGTTCCTTCCCACCCCCACCTTGCCCAGTGTTGCTGGTGATGTATGGATTCCTGCCCAGATCAGAGTGATGTGCATTCATCATGAACATAATAAATGCTCTACTGTAGGCAGAGATGTGGCAGGCTGGAAACAACTGAGAGGCCAGATCTTTGCCTGGTGTAAATTGGTGTAGCTCCCTTGACTCTTGTGGAGCTAGTCCAGTTTACACCAGCTGAGGATCTGGCCCCTTGGCTCATGAAAAGACAGAAGAATAATAGCTCAGAAAAGCCAGATTCCTCTCTCAACCACCCCTCCCCCCTCCAGGCTTCTAGTTCCCCTATCAAAATGATTGAAGATTATGTTTTAGCTCGGAGATTAATTCAGCCTCTAAGCAAGCTCTCTCGACACCTTACCTGCTGAATCTTTTGCTTGCCCAACCTCCATAGTTTTGTCTTGTAATCCTTTTTTGCATAACACACTCCATTAATTCCACTTTCATCTGGGCTTTTCTCCACTTTCTGCCCCTATTAACCCATGGCAAAAGCAGAAACCAAAGGAAGCTGGTGCAGTTTCCTGCTTGGCTGCCACATTGTGGAACAGCTGTTGTGGAGAGGGAGCCGTATGTGACCGTTTCTACTGCAGAGCCGAGCATTTGCCAAGGGCACATTAGAAGACCTGGAGGGCTGCAGTTTGGCCACTGCTGACTAACAAAAAGGGGGAGATCAAAAAGCAAAAATTTTGTTTAATACAAAGGTCCATTCATGTGCCAGGTTGGACTCTGGTAGCTCCTCTGAAGGGTCACATCATACTAACAGAAAGAAAAGACAATAAGACAAGTGGGGGCAAAACAGATACATTGGAGACTTTAAAAAAGGCAAAAGCTCTTTGCCTAAGGTGAATAATAACTCCATAAATTAAAATAGCATCTTAACATTAGTTATCTTTACCAATGGAAGCCGATGTCCAGCTCTCCTTACTCCTCTTTCCTACTCCCGTAGGCTTTTTTCATGTAGCTGGCTGACCTAGAAATGTGTGTAGTTCTGGCTTCAAGTTTGGCAGCCAACCAGAACTTTACAGACTTGAGCTTGAATTCAGCTTCTGTTCTGAATTTAAAGCCTTTTCCAACATTCCCTAAAAACTGGCTGAGCTCTCTAGGCTGATCTGCTAGGCCGCCACTGGAACTTGAAGGGGTTTGGATTTGATCTGGCATCTACAACACTGTTGGTTTCAGCAGGTTTAGATTCTGACCTGAAGCACTCACCGAACCCTGCTTCCAAGGCAGCGGCTGTTATTCCAGCATCCGGACTGAGAACTGCGTATGCTCACAGCATACGCACAAAGAAATTAGATAGAAACTCTTGTTGGAAAGTTGCAACATAACACTGCTTTATTTTTTAGAATGCTGAACAAGAACCTCAAAATGGGGGTGGGGAAGACAGGCTGGTCCCTACAACAATAAGGCAACTGACAAGGCAACAACAAGGCAAAACAACTGACTGATGACTTCTGGCAGTGCTGGCACACTTTGCTACAGTGCCCTCTAGCCTGCAAGCAAAGCCAGGGAAACTCCCCCCACCCCTTAAAATGATAGCTTGTGATTCCAACAGAGTCCTCACTACACCACAAGTCTTTGAGGTGTTCATTGATTCCAGCCTCTGGATGTCTAGGTGCTGCTACGTCAATGAAGCATGAGACAGCTGCCCTTTGGTGGCTGGCTACTGACGCAGTAAGCGCTTCATCCTACCTCTGTGTATAAGCAGGGATGCATGAGTGTTGTCTAGCAAACCAAATGCAGTTGTCTAGTTCCCCACACAGCCAGAATATTTGCACTTTGTCTCCTAGCACCGAATCTTTCCAGCCTTTCCAACTGCTTTATCTCATATTAGGCTTACGCCAAAATGGCTGATCTCTGCTGAACATTGGTTTTCAGATGCTAGAAATTTCAGAGTCTTTCTTTATACTGCACTGATTAAATGAAAAAAAAAATTGGACTGGTCTGTTAGAGATGGCCTGGGTTCTGCTTCCAGCTCTGCTACCAATTGTGATATCTTAGCTGAACCACATGCAACTACATTATTCATAGTGGCTAGTCGCTTTGTGACTTCAGTTTTTGAGTGCTCACCTTGAGAGCCCACAGACCTGATTTCCAGGGAACACCCACAGTTCCAGTTTACTGCAGCTGGATTTTTGGTGCTGAACACCACTGAAAATAGGGCCAAGTTGTCTCAGAACTAAGGCATTTCAAGTCAGAGGCCTCTTTTGAAAATGTTGGCCTTTAATCTGCCTGCTCTGCAGTTTGTTCATGTAATAACAGAGCCAATGCTTGCCTCAGAGACTTACTATGTGGCATAGCTGGTGCGTAAAACACTTTTAAGATCTTTACCCATGAAATTTTATTAGGAGAGACGAGGGTCTACACAGAAAACGTCTCATTCCCTTGTTCAAGAAGGTAGCAACATATTTTACTCTCCTTCAAGAAGTCACAAAAGAGAAGAATAGAAAGATATCTGAAGTGGAAATATAAAATTAAAGATTTTCTTTATTCCAATTTTATAACAAATGGTCAGCAAAAGGACCAATATAATTAGAAGCTTGGAAAACAATAGAGTTAAGGAAATCTTGACATTTTTGTCTTACGCTATTCTTTACCCTGATTTATGGTTGTAGGGGAGATGAAGTAATACTGTAGTCATGATAGTAATTGTGTGAAATTGTTCTCAAGCAGGATTTAAAAATATCAGTGTAATTAAACTAATTATCCTTTTTTTAAATTCAGGCTGGTGTCACCTATTGTAATTTACACATTCTGTCACAGAAACAAGTGGAGCTGAAAGTTCACGCTTTTGCGTACTGCTATCCATAAATCTTCTTCTTATTTCTTATTTGCATTAATGAAGTGCCTATTGGGCCCCAGTCATGGGCCAGGATCCAACTGTGCTAGGTGCTGTACAAACAGAAAATAGATGGGTCCTTGCCCTAAAGAACATTTCAACTTAGCTAATTCACTTACTCTCTCTCATCCCCACAAAAACACAGTAACATAAAGGGCCTGATCTAGCTCCCATTGAGTTAGCTTGGGTCCTGAGTGCATGACATTTGTAGTGAATTTCAGTTTGAAAGAACAGTTGGGCTTTGTGATGAGACCATGGTGACGAAGGCTTCAACTTGCTTTCTAAGGGCTAAAGGGCCTAATCTGTGGTGATCAACCCCCCAAAAAAGAGAGTGATGGGATTCGTCTCTCTTTATTGTTATAGTTTCAACTCCCTTCCCCAGCAGTGGGTATGATGGACACAAGGTAGAGAGGTAGAACTCTCAGCTAGTCAGCTTTTCTGGTTCCAAGCTTTTACAGGTGAGCCCAATATAGGGTCAGAGATGTCATTTTTTTCTTTTCTTTTTTTAAGTCCTGAAAATATTATGAAAATATGACTTGAAAGACCTTAGGTTCACAGAAGAAAAAGATTTCTCCTCTTTTTTTTTTTTTTTTTGATTGTCAGTGGAAATGAATGCGAATAAAGACTTTTATCACTGCTTACTAGCTTATACATCAGTTATAGAAGCAGTTATACAGCTTTCTTATTACACATTCCCATATTTATAAACTTCATCAAAATATGATAGGGAAAAAAAGATTCTGCATTGATGTATAATATTCTGCATCTAACCTAATCCTCCCAACTGGAGCAAACCAAACATCATAGTCCTTCTTTTCATTAAAAATACTTTGTACTTAAGTGACTTACCCAAGGTTACACAGAGTTAGTGTAAAAGCCAGGAAGCAAACCTAGCAGACCCGCTGCTGTAATTAGCAGACAACGCTGTTTCACTTTCCTAAACTGACTTTTGCATAAAACTTGAAAAAGACATCAATTTTTGTCAGAAAACTGTTAGCCAATACCTATATGTTAGGCATACCACATTAATGGGTATTATGTTAATAAAATATACATTATATATGTAATGTATGTGTTAGGAAGTTATGTTAACAGAATATATAATGCTCTCCCCACAATTCTTTTTGCTCATTTCAAGTATCCCACAACACTTTGCAAAGCTGAAAGCAGACTTGGCATTAGAAAATACGAAACCTGTCAAAGCCAAGACACATGAATGGGATGTACCTCTACAACCAACTGGTTTGGAATGTAGTATCCAAAATGGAAATGAGAGAAGTAAAAACAAAACGAGTTAAGGAACTGTTATGAATTGGTGGGGTGGATTGTAGTGATGTAGAAAGTTTTGTAACTTGCAAAATCATATTATAAATACCACTGGTGTATCTTGAAGCATGCCTTCTGTGTAAGGTGAACATGCTGCAAGATAAGAATTGCTTCCTAGAAGGAGGGTATGTAAATATGTACTGTACTGTTTTGTCTTTAGAGAATAAAATTTGGCTAAGTTTAGTTATTTGGTTTCTTTAAAATTTTTAAGAGTGAACTTTGAGTGTAGTCAAACAATTGGCTACGCCTTTTAGTCAATAAAATGAATGTATACTTACCTATTTGTGGGTAAGGAGAATGATATTTTTTTCAATCTTTTTCAACAATTTGAATTACATCCCTCTACTATGCCTTTAAGTGAATTTTTTAAAAAAAAATCACTTTTGGTACTCTAGCGTGAGCATTTACATGCAAATTTTCTATATAGAGATAATTGGTGAGAAATCAAACTATTAATACACGAAATGCTAAAATAACTACATTTAAATAATGCTAAAGGGACACTGTCAAGTAACTTAGGAACACAATTTGATTAAATGTGAATTTGTTATAAACTGGCAGAAAATATCCTAAGGGCTCTTTCTTTCCTACATGTATCGTTCTCTCATTAAGAAACTTGAAACCCCATAATCTCCTCCAAACAGTAGTCATGTTTTTACTTAGAATCTGCAAAGCCAGCCTGCACAGATGGTAACTCCCAACTCCACAGTCTCATTAATGATGCTGATGAAAACAAAGAGAGGCGGAGCCATGTTGTCAGCTTGTGATTTTCATCACAAATCTCATGATAATGTTTTTCTTAAAAGTTCTGCTCCTAGAGCCAAAGGATTGTGAAAATCTCAGTTTTGATTTAAATAAATAAATAAATAAATAATTCCTAGCTCTTGCAGTTGCAGAGAAAAACTTGAAAATGTAAACCCTAGAGGCTCAAAACCCAGGAAGCAAATAACAAGAACTGCCCCTATATCAGTGGTTCCCAAACTCTGGATCATGGCCCCAGATCGTCAGCCGATGGGGTAAAAGCGATCCCTAGTGTGTGGAGGACACCATTTCACTCCACCCAGCGTGACCTTGCATGTATGATGCCTTCATGGTCACGGCGCATGAAGGATGCCATTTTGCTGTACAAAATTGTGTCCGCCGCACAGCATGATCTCACACGCATCATATGTACAAGGTCACACTGGGTGGAGGAAGCCGTTTTTAGACCAAAATGGCTTCCTCCCTGTAGCATAGGTACCATGTGAGCAAGGTCATGCTGTGCAGGGAACTCCATTTTGCTCTACAAAATGACATCCTCCATGCTGTCTGGGGTTCTGCAAGGAAATAATTCATTAAAATAGGGTTACGCTGGCAAAAAGCCTGGGAACCCCTGCCTTATTGATAACTTTTTAAATGTCATGAATTTTAAGCCAGTCTAGTGATTTATTTTTTTTTGAACACTTGGGGCTAACACTACTGTGTTGGCTTGTGCTGAATGAGCAATGGGTGATGGTGGTGTGTATTGTGGGGAAAGGTTGCAGGTTTGGAATACTGTTTGTCAAATGAAAGGGGGTGGGGAAACTAATAAGGGAGAAATAGTCTCATGTTCCATAAAAGGTGTTGCAAATAGTGGAAGGCAAAATGCACACATTAAAAACCATAAGAAGACTGGAGCGTGTCCCTTCATGGCTTTGGCACAATACTCAAAGTCTGATAATAGTATACAGGTCTGATTTTGTCTAAACACTTCAACAGACATGATTCAACCAGGTACTGTAGGAGCCCTTTGCTTCCTCTACAGATGTGGGCCAATGCACCCACATAGAACCCCACTGACTCCAGTGTGGGTAAAGCCTGCAAAGGCAGTGGTAGGATTGAGGCCTAAGACTGCACATCAGCCCCTGAGTGACAGGAGTAGGCATTCCAAACAATAACTGTGGACCAGAAAAAATCAAATGTGTGAAAGAGCAGTATTTATTAAAAGAAAAGAAAGTACCGTAAACATAGAGTAGTCTCCCCAGAGATCAGAAGACAGCCAGACATAAGTAAGAGATAACGGCAAAGGTTTGGTTTGGTTTGGTTTCTGTGGAACTTTCTTTCCACCATCCTGCCTCTTTAAAAGCAACTACCTGAAGTGATTCAAGTATCTACTGCAGGACTTTTATAGAGCAGAATACCCATACTGCCTCAGTGTCTGCTGGCTGATTGCTACACCTGTGATTCTTTACATTAGTCACAGGTTGGCTGCCTGTGGCCTAATAGCATCCAGTTGACAGGAAGCTGCTTACAGACTCATTCTCCTTCCTAGGAATAAACTGGGATTATTAAACTATTATTCTCTCCCCAAGGTGAGAGCTTTCATCATGTGCTGTGGAAGAAAAGGAGAAACAAGCTAAACTGGATTAAGGGATTGCTTTTTATACCTAGTATTTTTTTCTGAACTGTTGTGGAGTTGCATCCATGCTGTTCTACCCTTAATCTGTTCAAGCGAGAAATAAAGGCAATTGGACTCTCTCCTGTACTGAGAGAGGATGGAAAAATAGAATGTCACAGCTGATAGGGGGAAAAGAGAGCAAAAGAGCTTTAATTATCTTTCATAAAACACCCATAGCACATACACCATGAAAAAATAAATGTTCATTGCAGTGTTGGAACTAAAAAATGTAAAAGGATACAGCCTCAGTCTCTTGAAGAGGAGAAAGAATGGAGTTTCCTTTCATGGGTTCCCTGACCAAACAAAAGTCAAGCAAATGAAAAGATGGGCCTCTCAGCCATTGCCTTCACTGTGTAGCTTCCTGGAATCCTTCCTTCTCTAATCCCTGGTAAGTAGAAACAATCAATTAATAAACTAAACAATCAGACAATCCTGTTGAACAAACAGAAGGATTTGTGGTTGTGGAGCTTTATATATTGGTGCCTCCCTGAAGCCAAAGCCCAGCTGTTTGGAAGCATCATCCAATTTAGGAGGCCATTACAGCCATAATTATTCCAGGGTCAAATCCTGGGTTATACAGAAGTCAATGGAAACTGCCAGATACTCCTCACTTTGGAAACTCTAGTCACTTATTTAGGTGCCTAATATGGGTGTGGAATTCCAAGTTCCCTAAATGCCTTAAAAGCCCAAGCCTCATTGTAAATTGATGGATGGGATTTTTTTTTTTTTTTTTTGTCAGCACCAAAATTCTTTAGAGCCATTCCCCTAACCTAATGTATGTTTGTCACTACTCTTTGTTTGTTTGTTTGTTTGTAATTTTGTTAACATAACCAGCATGCAGTTCCAAGAAAACAGTCCTGGCCATCAAAAGTCATGAGCAAACCAGTAGATGTATATCATAATGAGAAATAAAAGGCCCCAATCCTGCAAATGGGCCAGTGTGTTTGGGTTGTCCGTTGGCTTTAGTGAGGTTCAGTGTGAGCTCCGAAGTCCATAATTTTCAGGATTGGGACCTAGTTTGTAGGGAAAGATTTCAGTCTCAAACTATTCCAAGATTTATTATCATAAACAGTGAGCAAAATATTTAAAAATGTAAGATGTGTGTGTCCTCTTAGTGGCATTACAATAATACAGTTAAAGAAAATGGTTCCAAATGCAGGTAGCAGAAAGGGGTAGAACAAATTATGGAATTTTCCACAGTATGGAAATAAATGGAAAAACAATAGAAATTACTTATCTGTGCAGTCTTTAATGTCTCATACAGCTTAGAATTTTTGATTTACCTTCCCACCTCCATTAGAAGCAGCAATTAAAAAGTGGGCAATGAAACTGTTCAGACATAGAGAATTAAATGAAGCTTTGAAGGCATCACTTTAAGCGTCTGTTAAACTAATTGTCTGTCATCTCTAACTAAAAAAAGAAAAGAAAAGGTGACTCTTTGATGTGCGGCTACAGAACAACGTGAAGGACTTTAGAATAAGTATTTTAGCCTCCTGGAACAATGTTTCAGCTTAATTGTATTTTCTGTTCATTTAACCCCTTGCTCACCGGGTTGCCATATACTCACTTCTCTTCTGCACCACAAAGTCCCCAATTCATGATTTGATCCTGTAAATCTGATCCTGTAGGCACAAGCAGACCTCCATCATAGGCAACGGGGCTTCTCGGGATATAGGACTGATCCACAGAAGGGAGTCCCCCACTCTGTGCTGTAGGTCCTGCGTTACCACTGACTTTGTCTTTGCAGCACTGACTCAGAGGGAAGAGTGCGTCCTATTGAATTACCGTGTCCAGGATGAGAGCCTCACCCCCACGCCATCCCCTTTATGCTGGGTTAAAGGGCTGGAGAGGCATAAAGGGGTCCTAAAAGCCCCAGTTCTGTCTGGAGGAGGATTTCCCAAGCCACAGGTACTGGGGAGGAGAGTTGTAAGGCAGTCGTTCTGAGGTGCCTCTCACAAGCCCTAGCATAGGGAACATCTTGGATGGTGGAGGCATTTCAAGGTGTGGCTGTAGCCTATAGCTTCGCAGATATTCTGGGCAGCACTATGGCTTGTAGGGCTGCCCCAGGAGGCTGCCATAACAGGCCTTAGCAGCCCAGGATTGGGAAAGCACAAAGGTGGTAAAATGCCTTAGCCTACTTTTCCCTGGGGTGTGAATTCTATCCCGTGCCTTTCAGAGGTGCAGGGCAGAATTATGCCTTGTGAGTCTTCCTTGGAAACCTCTGAGCCAAATAATGATTAAGCCTGACCCTGTTTTCTGTAACTTTTAAAAACAACCTCCAACTGTTTGTGCTGGGGATCCATTGCGATCTCTGGGCAGGGGTAATGGACCTGAATGATTTTCACAGTGTTTCGTAACTGCTAAATTAACTTCAAACATAAGAATGGACAAAGCATTACATTTGTAGCGACAGAGTCTTGATTACACTGGATGAGTAAACCTGCGTGGAACCCCCATGCGTCAAAACTATTTCCCATGTTTTGTCACTCTGGATTTTAGACACTCTTTATGTGAGTCCTTCTGATCCCAGACTCACTGCAACCTGTGCTTAAATAATGCCATTTGAAACCCGACCCCCCCCCCACCCCCACAGAAAATAATGGTGCTGATGCCCAGATAAGTATGATTTGTGGGTGTGTTCCAGCCAATCTTCTTGGGTGGTTTCTATTGTTTTATTTTGGTTACTTCTGAGTTCTCTGTGGTAGTTTCATGTTTTACAACATGAGGTAGATTTTTTGCTTTGGCTATTGCAAGAGCTAGTTTTCGAGGGCAGCGGTAGTAAAATCTTTAAGCTATTTATGTTGAATAAAAAAAATCGGTGCAAATCTCTGTCAACAAAGCCAGTGGAGATTCTGTGTTATCCGGACAGGTGGAGATCACATTAGTGCAGAGCTGAGGGCTCTAGGCTGCTGATGGGCTGGGCTGAACCACAGAAGGCAGCGCACCGCAACAGGCCAGATCAGCCGCAGCTTGAAGCCCGAAACAGCAGCTCCACCAGCTTGTTTACATAGCTGCCAAGCTTTGTGCAGCTCCATGGGTGATGTCTTATGCAAATTATTGAATGAGCTAGTGTGCATATTTGGAAAATATTTTTCACATAAATCACATTCCTTCCCTTTTTAAATGAACGTGAGGATCTAGTACCTGAGTTGGTCCCCTGGTCCATATGCATCATGTTAGGCTTGGCAGAAATTGGTTTTTTTTTTTTTTAAATCATTTCAAAAGAGAATATCAATGTTTACTCTTAAGCATTTTTTGACTTTTCTCTAGTTAAATTTTCACAGCTGCGGGAAATTATAGGGGGGTCAGACACTAGTTATTTAATGACGGTAGATGTTGCAATTCAAACAGTTAAAGCTTTCTAACGGTTAAAACATAAATGTTCAACATCATATATCAAAATATATAAAGTAAATACTCTTAAATCAAACTCTAATAAAAATTCTCATATGTTCTCAAGTAGCATCTTTCTTATTTTACTGTCTGTACATTCTTTGTTTATTGATAGAAGTATTTTTAGTCAGTTTGAGTGTGTGCAGTGAAATTGATGTTTCTCTACATTTATCAGTACAAATCTAATCCTTCCAAGCCTAATTATGATAGTCTTTAATTACATAGTCAAATAGTATTACTTCCCCCCTGCTCTGGGAATGAATCAGGGTTGTGTAATGAAGGATACTCTTGTCTGTGAGACCCCGGCCTTATTGTTGCAGAAGCTGGAAGGTGTGTAGTGAATGAGGAAGGGGATTGCAGGAAAATAAAGGATGATCCCATGTTTGTGGCAGCTGAATGCTGCCCTGGAGAACTGGATTCTATCCCTGCTTCTTCCACAGAGTTTCTATGTGATGCTAGGTAAATCATTTGCACCAGACTTTTGACAGGTGGTCACTGATTGTGCGTTTCTCATCTTTTGGGTGTCCAACTTAAGACCCTCAGATTTGATTTGCAGAAGTGCTAAGCACTCTGAGCTGTAACTGAAGTCAGTGGGAGCTATGCTTGAATATATAAAGTACTTTACAAGGCTAGCTACTCTGAAAACTCAGGCTCTAGCTATCTCAAATTGGACATCCCAAATTAGACACTTTTGAATTTAATCTCTGTGCCTCAGTTCCCCATGTGTAAAATTGGGTTTATGACACCACCTCACTTCACTGAAAATAAATCAATGTTTGAGACGCACTTGGCTACTACACTGATGAATTGCAGAGGAAACCAATGAGGAAATTAATAATTCTGTATTCAGAGCAGGGTTTGAATAGTGTGAAGTAAATAAGGCATGGGCCACACATTGAACAATAAGGAGGTAATAAAATATTGAATAGCAGCTCATTAAGTGAGCACTGTCCATCAATGAGGCAAGGATCTTGTGGGGAAAATAGTAGGTGATTGTGTAATTAAAGACTGTATCACAATGCATACCTAGAAGGGAGCTGAATTAAGGCTGGCATTTCCTAGTTTTTGAGTGCTTGACTTTGCAAGCTCAGTAATGCTCTTTTAATTTAGTGTGTGTGTGTGTGTTTGTGTATATATCTATAGATATATAGATATAGAATATACACACACAGTAGAACCTCAGAGTTACGAACTGATCAGTCAACCACACACCTCATTTGGAACCAGAAGTATACAATCAGGCAGCAGCAGAGACCAAAATAATAATAATAAAAAGAAGCAGCAGCAGCAAGTACAGTACTGTTAAAGGTAAACTACTACAAAAATAAAGGGAAAAAGGGAGAGCAGCATTTTACGTCTGCATAGAAAGTTTCAAAGCTATTAAGTCAATGTTCAGTTGTAAACTTTTGAAAGAACCGTAACATTTTGTTCAGAGTTACAAACATGTCAGAGTTATGAACAACCTCCATTCCCGATGTGTTCATAACTCTGAGGTTCTACTGTATATGCTTTCAGAACTGTTAATGTTGCAAAGTAAAACATTCAAAAGTTAGGAAATGCGAGAAATAAGGTTATTCATGCAAACTTAACTCTTTCGCCTTGCACAAATGCATCATATTACAATCTCTAATTACATGATAACCTGTATTTTTTTTCATGGGTCATTACCTGGGTTTGAACCCAGGACTTTCAGTTTCATAATGCATATCTCCTGTACTGCCAACTGTGAATGTTCAAAAATTATGATTGGCCAAAATATCAAATTAAAAATAAACCAGTAAAATGTTTTTTGGTCTGTCTTGATCAATGTCCTTCTTTGACTGGCCTAGTGGATAGGGGAGAAGCAGTAGAAGTAATATGTCTTGATTTTACTAAGGCTTTTGACACAATCCCATGTGACATTCTCATAAGCAAGCTGGGGAAATATGGTCTAGATAAAATTACTAAAAGGTTGGGTTCACAACATACTCATAGTCATTATCAGTGGCTCGCTGTCAAACTGGAAGGACATATTTATGGTTCACAAGCATTTGGAGGAGAGGATTAGAATTCAAAAGGTCCTTCATGAACTGGAGAATTGGTCTGAAATCAGTAACATGAAATTCAATAAAGACAAGTGCAAAGTGCTGCACTTAGGAAGGAAAAAATCAAATTGCACAAATACAAAATGGGGAATAACTGGTTAGACAGTGGTACTGCAGAAAAGGATCTGGATCACAGTGGATCACAAATTGAATGAGTCAACAGTGTGATGCAGTTGCGAAAAGAGCAAATATTCTGGCGTGTATTAACAGGAGTGTTGTGTGTAAGTCACTGGAGATAATTGTCCCGCTCTATTTGGCACTGGTGAGGCCTCAGCTGGAGTTTTGTGTCCAGTTTTGGGTGCCACACTTTAAGAAAGATGTGGATAAACTGGAGACAGTCCAGAGGAGAGCAACAAAAATAAGAGGTTTAGAAAACCTCACCAATGTGGAAAGGTTAAAAAAAATGGGCATGTTTAGTCTTGAGAAAAAAAAAGATTGAGGGGGCGGGGGAAGAACCTGATAAGTCTTCAGATATGTCAAGGGCTGTTACAAAGAGGACCATAAGCAATTGTTCTCCATCACCATTGAGGGGAGGACATGAAGTAGTTTAATCTGCAGCAAAGGAGATTTCAACTATTAGGAAAAAGCTTTCCAACTATATAGATAATTAAGTAGTGGAATAGGTTATCAAGGGAGGCTGTGGAGTTTCTATCAGTGGAAATTTTAAAGAACAGATTTGACAAAAACACCACCCCAGGATTGGTCTAGCTCAGAGGTGGGCAAACTACGGCCTGTGGGCCACATCTGGTCCGCTGGACTGTTCTCCTCGGCTCCTGAGCTCCTGGCCCGGGAGGCTCACCCCCGGACCCTCCCCCACAGCCTCAGCTCACTGCACCACCAGCGCAATGATCTGGGCAGCGGGCCTGTGAGCTCTTGCCTGGCAGCGCAGCTGCAGAGCCGGCCTGACCTGGTGCTTTGGGCGGCGTGGCTGTAGCGCCACCAGCCACTGGTGCTCCAGGCAGCGCGGTAAGAGGGCAGGGAGCGGGGGAGGGGGGTTGGCAGGGGAGTTTAGGGTGGTGGTCAGGGGCTGGGGGTGTGGATAGGGGTCAGGGTGGTCAGAGGGTGGGGAACAGGGGGGTTGAATGGGGGTAGGGGTTCCGGGGGTGATCAGGGAGAAGGAGTGTTTGGATAGGGCAGGGTGGGGGAAACAGGAATGAGAGGAGGGGTTGGATGGGACAGCGAGGGGCAGTCAGGGGTGGGTGTTCCGGGGGTGGTCAGAGAAGAGGGAGGAGGGGTAGTTGGATGGGGCAGGGATCCCGGGGGAGCAGTCAGGATGGAGAGGGGGTGTTGGATGGGGTGGTAGGGGGCAGTTAGGAGCGGGGGCGGTCAGGGAGAAAGGGTGGTTTGATGGGGCAGGGGTCCCGCGGGGGGGCAGTCAGGAAGGAGGGGGGTTGGATGGGGCGGCAGAGGGCAGTTAGGAGAGGGGGTCTGGGGGCGGTCAGTGGACAGAGAGCAGGGGGGGTGGATGCGGCAGGGGTCCAGGGGGGCTGTCAGGGAATGGCAGGTTGGATGGGGCAGGGGTCCAGGGGGGCCATCAGGGGTGAGAAGCACGGGGGGTCGGATGGGGGGTGGGGGCCGGGCCATGCCTGCCTGTTTGGGGAGGCACAGCCTCCCCTAACCGGCCCTCCATACAATTTCTGAAACCCGATGCAGCCCTCAGGCCGAAAAGTTTGCCCACCCCGGTCTAGATAGACCTAATCCTGCCTCATTTTGGGAGTTGGACAAGATGACCTCTCAAGGTTCCTTCCAACCCTACATTTTGATGATTCTATGAATTTGCTCTGTGCTTTCAGAGCTCTCGGTAGAAGGCCCAGCTGAGATCATGGCTATACTATGCACTCTGCAAATGTACAGTAAGAGACATTTCCTGCCCCACAGGACTTGCATTCTAGTGCAAAGTATGGTATGTCAATGAAACATGGGAGTTGGAACTGGACTGACAAAGTCACCTCATGTAGGGCTTGCCTAACTTGCATTTGATGGAAACAGTTTTTACTCTCTATTGGGGCCTGGTCTGCAGGCAGTTCTTATACTTGTATAAGTATGTTGGTTAAAGGTGTACATTTTTCTGACATACATATATTGGTGTATCTCCTAGTGTGGATGCAGTTATTCCAGTATAAAAGTGCCATTATTGTTATATCTTCTTCCCCTTCCTATATGGGAATAAGCTCTACTGGTCTAAGCACTTTACCTGTATAACTAAGTTCACACTAGGAAGTTGCATTGCTTTACCTGTGTTGTTATAGTTAAACAGTACAATTTTTGTATGTAGGCAAGCCCTGAGCTAGGTTGGAGTCAAACTGATGATCTACAGGTGAAAAACTCTGGAGCTCGTGAGCAATGCCCTGAGGCATCCAGTCCCTCAAAAGTGCAGTGCTAAAGTTGTATCTTCAAGAATGAGGTTTGCTTCCTGGTCAGATAAGTTTATTAAACCAAGTTCTGACCCGTTTGCATCTGACACAAGCAGAGTCTTCCACTCTCTGGACACACAAGCAAAATCTTCTACACACAGGTCTTTGTCTCTAACACCATACAATAAAGGGTTGCCCCTACCCCCGTTCCTAGCAGGACGACTTTCACTAGCTACACTAAAAATGCAATAAAACAAATGCACAAAGCATCCAAACTCATGTCTCATTCCAACAATTGCTGTAGAGGCGAACTGCTTGCATGTGTAAAAGTTATGTGAGGGTGCCTTTGTATAAGCCTGTGTGTGTGTGTGTGTGTGTCAGTGAATATGTATCTATATTAGGGTTTTATACTTCTGCTCATCATGAGGTAGCTGAGTGTCTTCCATGTAAAATCAAACCATAGCTGTGTGTATGAATGTGGATCTGTGCATTCAAATGATTGAGCATGTAAGTGTGTATATAGGTGACATTGAGTGCACATGGAAATTATTGTGGACCAAACTTTGCTTTTCCATAATGTTCAGAGGTTGCAGTTTTGTTTTGTTTTTATAAGTAGAACTGTAGCTTTGACTTTCCATCTTTTTAAAGAGTGTAGGATTTCAAAGGAAATTATAACACTTGTTTATGTCTCTTTAAAAACTTGGTGGCACACATGCATAACCTTAAAGTTTTTTTTTTACCTGGGAATGTATCCGAGTTTTATAAACAGACTCCTATTGAACCAGCCAACCTTTAATATTAATAAAGTGCCTAATGGCTTCAGGAAACAAACTAATCCATTAGAGCTTTCTTTCTAACAGACTTTCCCTAAAATATACTGAGACTCGTGGTGAGAAAAAGAGGCTAAAAAAAAAACCCCGCTAAGAAAGCTTTTTAGCAGCTCATAAATCTAGCACATTGCAGTGCCTCTGGGCACCCCCAGTCGTCCGTATCAGAGATGCAAACATTAAGGAAATTAACATTTTTTTCTAATATTTTGTTTTCATTTAACAATTTATTGGTGATAAAATTACAAGAGAGCCTCTGTGAAGGTTCTGCAAATTTGGTTCTATGTACACCTCTCAACTGAGCAGAGTAATTTTACTTTGGGTCGGTGAAAGGTGCAGTCTTGTGGAGTGGTTTAAGGTTTCTAAAGCCTGGGATGGCCCTGTGCCCAAATGAATCCACTTGCAGGATCAGGGCCTAAATCTGGGATGGATCAGTTTTATATAGTTTTCTGAGCCTAAAATGGTTTGAGCTTTAGTTCTGTATCTCTGTGCCTGTTCACATATTGGCAGAACTTATTGTAGTCATGTCCTGAAAAGTGACTGTAAAAAAAACAACATTGAAGGGTTCCATATTTAGACTGTAAAGGGAACTGAGGAAACTCTTAAAAATCTGCTAATTGGAACTACATGAATTCTGACCCCTCCTCCCCTCACCATTTCTGTGTTACCAATTTCCTTTTGTTTTTGTTTTGTTTTTTTAAATGTCCATCCCCTGAAGTCATGTCATTGTTTGAGACTCTTAGGTTTTATTTTAAAAAATTTAAGTTTCTAGTCCTCATAGTTGTGAAGAAAAGCTTGAAAACACAACCCTAAAGTCTCAAAAAAATTACAAAATTTTAAAAACTCCCGATTTTTAAGTCAATCTCATGATTTTTAGAGGACTGACTCATGGTATGTGAATGTTGGGGACTAGCAATGCTATGATTTGGCTGCACGGAATGGAGAGTTGGTTGGAATTGTTGGAATTATATATGTGCGTCACTCAGGAGAAATTGGACATGGCTCAGTACCACTCCAGTTCTGGAATTTTAATAACTTTCACCTCTTCCAAATTAAAATTTGTCAGAATTTAAGGTACCCATTCTTTATGCATATTTCACCTTTTTATTAACAAAGGATACATGTGTTCTCTAAGACAAGCCTGTGATGAGAGAAACAGGTTATAAAGTGGTGGCAACAGTTACAATATTAATCTCAAACATTCCCTGAGACTACATCCTCACAGGAGATAAATTATCCTCCATCCTTAGAGGTTTTTAAGGTCAGGCTTCACAAAGCCCTGGCTGGGATGATTTAGTTGGGATTGGTCCTGCTTTGAGCAGGGGGTTGGACTAGATGACCTCCTGAGGTCTCTTCCAACCGTAATCTTCTATGATTCTATTCTATGATCTGCACAACTCTATTTTGAGCATCATTTTCAGAGGAAACCTCATTCTATAAAAGTAAATTAAGACTGGCTATTGTGCAGCTGTTAGGCAAAGCAGCTCTGTTGGTCTACTATGGGCTTGGTCCTGCTAGACAAATAACTTACCCGGGCCATAGCCAGAATATATATATAACTTTATTCTATGCAGTCATCACCTCTATTGTTCCCACCATACTAGCTGATGCCAGCAACATTGTAAATTTCACATTAAGACACAAGACAAATCAGGCAATTTGCAAAGTACCGGAAAACATCTGTTGGTATGAAGTCCACATTAATAATGGCTTAATTGAGCTTATTGCATTTTCATCTCTTAAGATAGGAGATACGGGTAAGGCTATGTGGGAATGCCTCATGTTCTAACACCCAGGATATGGGAGTTAAAATTGGGAATCTCCATGATCCGAGGGAAGGGGCCTTGTAGTGGGAGTCAGGAGTTTTGGATTCTATTCCTGGATCTGCCTCTGACCCGCTTTGTGATCACGGGCAAGTCCATTCACTTGCATGTGCCTCTGTTTCTCATCCCATCTGTTGCCATTATTGTCTGTTTAGACTGTAAACTCTTCGGAGTTCGGACTGTGTCTCATAATGTATTTGTATGGTGCCTCGCACAGTGGGGCCCCAATCTCTGTTGGGAGTTCTAAATGCTACCATTACATCAAAAAGATTTCTGGGCAAGAAATCCAACGTGATCAGTGTTATAAAGACACTTAAACATTTTAGAACATTGTTTATATCATGAAAGATTAATATAAAGACAGCACCACTGGCACCCATCCACATCCATGCTCCCTCCCTTCCCCCCAACCACACACACACGAAGAGTTTAATGAAGCTTCGTGAATATCCCATTTCAAGGAAGGGTCATCACTTTAAAAAAAATCCATTTAGAAATTTCCAGTGTCTCAAAACACAATTCAAGCTTCCCGATTTTGAGTCAACACAGCTTGTATAAATGCAGCCTTTTGACACAAAAACAACTTGAAACGCATTGAATTCTGTGAGGCTGGCAGTGTCGTTGTGGCAGTTACCCACAGGGTACATTGTGCTGGGAAAATCTGACACCTGGCATACAAGGATTAAATCAACCTGGCTTTCTTCTTGGAGCCTTCTCCAATCAGGCTCCCACTAAGCGCCCAATGCTGCTGCTGACATTACTAATGCTCCTAATGACATTTTTCTTGCTGCAGCAGATAAAGATTATTTTTTTTAAACTCTGCTCGGACTATTTATGGACCTTAATAAGGCCTTTGATGCGGTGAATCATAAAACCCTTTCAGAATAACTTGTTTCAATCAAGCATTTATAGGTTTCTGGCTGTTTTGTACAGGAATGGCCTATAGTGATGGATTACCATTGGTCTTACTGAATGAAATTATTTTTCAACTGCTTCAGGTTGGGCTTCAAGTCAAGTAAAGGGGCCCCTAGGTCCAATTCTACAACATGCTGAGCCCTCTCAATGCTCATTGAATTCCGTAAGAGTTGCCATCATTCAGTGCCCTGAATGAGGTGTTCAGATGCATACAAATCGTAATGTTATTGACATGTTATAGAGAATAAATTAGACTATGAGAGTAATTAACCATTGAACAGCTTACCTAGGACATGGTGGAATCTCAGTCACTTGAGTCTTTCAATCAAGGTTAGATGTCTTTATACAAGATATACTGTAGCTCAAACAGAAGTTATGAGCTTGATGCAGAAATTACTGTGTGAGGTTCTTTGTTTTGTATTATGCAGGTCAGATTAAGTAACGATTCTGTCAGTGCAATACTGTTTCAAGGCCAAGAGGCAGTAGAGACAGTGTGGTTGGGTGAGTTTTCATATTGGATTGGGAATAAGGAACTCCTGAGTTGTAATTCTGGCTTGGCTATCGGTTCACAATATGGCTTTGGCAAAATTATTTTAGGGCCAGTCCTGCCAGTAGCTGAATGTTCCATAATGTGCTAGGTGCTTTCAGCTCATATGACTTCAGAGGGAGTTGATGGTGCTGAGCAACTCAAATAAGATACTCAGCATTTTGCAGGATTTCAGGTAAAATTTTCAAAAAGTGGCTAAGACCCATTTTCAAAAATGATTTAGGCACTTGAGAGCCTAAGTCTCCTTGAAAATTAATAGGCCCTTAGGCCCTACGTACCATGCTTAATGCCCATGATCTGCTTGTAGTTATTCCTTGCACAGATGAATAAACTAAAGTCATTGGATAAATATTTGTTGTGACTTATTTACTCAGCTCTAGAGCTGAATATTTTGGAACATTTCTTTAGCATCACATGTACTACACTGGGTAGCAAAGTGATAAGGAAGGTTTTATGTGCTGGAACAAAAACGGTAGCTGATTATCACTCTGTTTCATTTGACCTGTGTTGCTATTTTTACCAACTCCGGTATATAGGGTTGCCAACTTTCTAATGGCACAAAACTGAACACCCCTGCCCAGTCCCTTCTCTGAGGCCCTGCCCTTTCTCTGAGGCCCTGCCCCCACTCGCTCCATCCCCCCTCCCTTCATCACGCATTCTTCTCCCCCGCCCCCGACTCACTTTCTCCAGGCTGGGGCAGGGGATTGGGGTGTAGGCAGTGAGGACTCCGGCTGGGGGTGCAGGCTCTGGGATGGGGCTGGGGATGAGGGGTTTGCGATGCAGAAGGGGGCTCTGGATGAGGGCCAAGGGGTTCAGAGTGCAGGAGGAGGTGCAGGCTCTGGCTGGGGCTAGGGGCTCTGGGGTGGGGCCAGGGATGAGAGGTTTGGAGTGAAGGAGGGGATTCCATGCTGGAACAGGGGGTTGGTGTGTTGTGGGGTGCAGGCTCCAGGAGGGAATTTGGGTGCGGGAGGGGACTCTGGGCTGGGGCAGGGGGTTGGGGTGTAGGGTCCCGGCGGCGCTTACCACAGCTCTCAGGAAGTGGCTGCCAGGTCCTGGCAGCCCTTAAACATATGGGCAGCCAGGGAGGCTCCACACACTGCCCTTGTGCCCGCAGGTGCCGCCCCTGCAGCTCCCATTGGTCACAGTTCCTGGCCAATGGGAGCTACAGAGCCAGCACTCAGGGAGGGGGCAGCGCGCGGAGCCTCCCTGGCCGCCCATGCACCTAGGGGTTGCTAGGAGCTGGCGGACATTTCCGGGAGCCATGCGGAGCTAGGGCAGGCAGGGAGCCTACCTTAGCCCCGGGCCCCTGCTGTGCCGCCAACTGGACTTTTAATGGCCTGGTTGACGGTGCCATCCGGAGCTGTCAGGATCCCTTTTCGACCAGGTGTTCCGATCGAAAACTGGATGGTTTGCAACCCTACCTATATATCATTTCAGATTTACAGCGTTGCAGTTCTTCATAATGAATGCATCAATAATACACAATTGTTGTACCCCCAACTTCTTGATGGTCATTCCGAAAAGCTGCATTAGGAGAAAGTTTATTTCCTTGGGATTCCACATCTTAGTGTATTTTCCTCCTATAGCTTTAAAAATTAATCTTTATTGTTTTTTTCAGTATGTATAAAGACAGTGGTAAGCAGTAACACTGAAAACTTCTCATCTTCAAAACACTTAAAACACATTAGCTAATTAATATTCACAACATCCCTGGGAGGTACATAAGCTTAATTATCCTTATTTTATAGTCTGTTGCAATCTGAAACAGTGGGACTCAGGACCCAATACAGCAAGCCTTGCTCATCCGAATCAGTCCCACGTTCTAACAAATTGAATTCTTAAGTGACTTGTTAAGGCCACATGTCAGAGCTAGGCTCAGAATCTCCTGCTTCACACAGTCTTCTGTTCTAACAGCCAGTCTACGCACTTGTAATAGGCCTCTCTCAGACATTAACTTCCTCCTTCTTAAACTACCCATTTTAGTGCATTAGCCACTCCCTTTTTGGAGCCCGATATTGAATGAACATTATAGTAAATAGTTGTTGACCTTGTCTGTTTGTTTGTCTCTCTTGGTTATTGCTAATTGGTTTTTATTGCTTTCCGCCATAAGCCTTGCTCAGGACTTTGAATATATTTAGGCTTGGCAGATTTTTTTATGATTTTAATGGATATGTTTTTAAACATTTTTTTTTTATAAATTTAAATTTTCACAGTTGCAAAAATAATATTTTAAGCATTTTTTTCTATTTTTATCAATCACTTTTTCACTGTTGTGGTAAATTAGGGGGGAGATGCCAGACAATAATTATTTAATGACAGACGTTTATATTCATTGAGTTAAAGCACTAAATCACAAATTGTCAACCTCACATGTCAAAATATACAAAGTAAACTTCTTTAAATCAAACTAATAATTTCTCAAGCAGTATTCTTCTTTCTTTGCTTATCTATTATTGATGGAAATATTTCTTCAGTGATTTGTGTGTGTATGGTGAAATTTACATTTACTGACATTTACTGATAAAAATCTAACCCTTCCAAGCCTAAATATATTGCATATTAATATATTATCAATATATATTAGCAAATAGTGACATCACAATGACATTTTTAATAGCGGCTTGTAAGTAATTGGTGCCTAAAATAATTACAGGAATATTTCTGTCTTGTACCCCTTCTAGACACAATTATTGACTCTGAAAAAGATTTGGGTAGTGGTGGATAATCAGCTGAACATGAGCTCCCAGTGTGATGCTGTGACCAAAAGGGCTAATTCAATCCTTGGATGCATAAACAGGAGATTCTGAAGTAGGACTAGAGAGGTTATTTTACTTTTGTAACCATGCCTGAGTGGGTCACAACTGAGAATACCAAATTCAGGACAAACTGCTGAGAAATAGGGCAGACAAACCCCCAGACTGATGGATATTCTCCCATGAGATATACCAAACCAGCAACAAAAGTAAACTTCTGGGCTGGTCTACACTGGTGGGGGGGATCGATCCAAGATATGCAACTTCAGCTACGTGAATAGCATAGCTGAAGTCAAAGTATCTTGGATCGAATTACCTGGGGTCCAGACGGCGCGGGATCAACAGCCGCGGCTCCTCCGTCGACTGCGCTACCGCCGCTTGTTCTGGTGGAGTTCTGGAGTTGACGGTGAGCGCGTTCGGGGATTGATATATCGTGTCTTAACGAGATGCGATATATCAATCCTGGATAAATCGATTGCTACCCGCCGATGCGGCGGGTAGTGAAGACGTACCCTTAGTTTCACCTCAGAACGGCAGTTGCCTTAGGCATTCCAGTCCTTGTATTGCCACAAAAAACACTAGACTTTAAGATGAGTGGTTCTTTGCAACCAATTTGCATCAAATGAAAGGTTCTTCTGATCCCAAAGGATCAGCCACACACCCAGGTCAATATATAACACAGATCATACCCAATAATTACGCTGTTGCCAATCCTTTAGTATTTAAAAGCTAAAGGTTTATTTATAAAAAGAAAGAAAGATGAGTTACAACTGGTTAAAGGAATCAAATACATACAATAATTGTATACAAAGTTCTTGGATCAGGCTTGTAGCGGTGATGGAATAAACTGCTGGCTTAAGTCAAGTCTCTGGTTGTTTCCAAATCATTGGAAGGTTCTTGGTCCCTTAGTTAGACTGCTCCCATTAGTGTAAATCCATTGTACAGAGGCTGGAGCAGAAAAGAGGCAAAATGGAGATGTTTCCAGTGCCTTTTATAGCTTCTGCCATGTGGATCGAAATCCATTGTTTCAAGCCCTTAGCACAGCTAGTTGAAAATTACAGGGAAAGATGGAGTTTGGAGTTACGTGGGCAAGTCACATGAGAAGCCATTATCTATACCCCAGACAGAACATTCACAGGACAGTCCATTCAGTGTAGATGGGCGTCTTCCATTGTGAGTTAAATGTTCCTTGATGAGCCAATCAATTTGAATAGTCCCTTCAAGATGTGCAGGCTAAATACCTTGTGGGCGTTACTGCAGGAGAAAACATTTGAAATCCAGGTATAGAGCCAATACTCATAACTTCAAATGCTAAAATGATACGTGCATTCAAATAGCATCATCATATTCAGCAAATCATAATCTTTCCATCGACACCTTACTTGATAACCTTTGTACAAATTTTGTTGCAATTATATAACAGTGGTAGCAACAATGATCTACATGGTCATATTTTAATCAGGTAATGTCACAGATTCTGAATTTGGCACTGGTGCGACTACTGCTGGAATACTGTGTTCTGTAATGGAATTGTATATTGGAGTAGGAAAAGGTTCAGAAAAGGGCAACAAAAATGATTAGGGGTATGGAACAGCTTCCATATGAGGAGAGATTAATAAGACTGGGACTTTTCGCTTGGAAAAGAGATGACTAAGGGGGTATATGATAGAGGTCTATAAAATCATGATGGGTGTGGAGAAAGTAAATAAGGAAGTGTTATTTACTCCTTCTCATAACACAAGAACTAGGGGTCATCAAATTAAATTAATAGGCAGAAGGTTTAAAACAAACAAAAGGAAGTATTTCTTCACACAAAGCACAATCAACTTGTGGAACTCTTTGCCAGAGAATGTTATGAAGGCCAAGACTATAATAGGGGTCAAAAAAGAACTAGATAAATTTATGGAGGATAGGTCCATCAATGGGTATTAGCTAGGATGGGCAGTGATGGTGTCCCTAGCCTTTGTTTGACAGGGGATGGATCACTTGATTATTACCTGTTCTGTTCACTCCCTCTGGGGCACCTGGCATTGGCCACTGTCAGAAGACAGGATACTGGGCTAGATTGATCTTTGGTCTGACCCAATATGGCCAGTCTTATGTTCTGGTGCCCACAATTCAAGAAGAATGTGTTGATAAATTGAAGGTGGTTCAGAGAAGAAACATGAGAATGACTAAAGGATTAGAAAATATGCCTTATAGTGATTGATTCAAGGAGTTCCATCTAGTTAGCTTGACAAAGAGAAGGTAAAGAGGTGACTTGATCACAATCTACAAGTACCTACATGAGGAACAAATATTTGATAATGAGCTCTTCTATCAGAGAAAGGCATAACACAATCCAATGGCTGGAAATTGAAACTAGACAAATTCTGACTGAAAATAAGGTATAATTTTTTTAACAGTGAGGGTTATTAGCCACTGGAACTATTTACCAAGGATCTTGGTAGAGTCTCCATCACTTGCCATTTTAAAATCAAGAATGGATGTTTTTTCTACAAGAACTGCTCTTTTTGGAACGATTTTGTGGAAATTCTATGGCGTGTTATAGAGGAAGTCAGATTAGATGATCAAAATGGTCCCTTCTGGCCTTGCAATTTATGAATCTATTCCATCCTCTCTGTAGATGGAGGAGGAAGAAAAGAAGTGCTCATTTGCTTGATTTTAGAGTGCAATCAGTAAACAGTTGTAATATTATAAACCTCCATAGAAAAGAACCCAAAATGGGAAGGATGAAACTATTACGCTATAAGATATACAAAGATTTGACAGCAACAGTCCTTGAACTATTTGGCTTTTGTATAATGAGGGGGTTCTTGGGTCTCCCCTAAGCATCCCTATCAACAAATTATGGGCCTTCGTAGCCATCCTAGAACATCCACTTAGCATTCTAATATCAGAAGCAATGGAAATATTTTACTTGCCTTATTACACCACAGATGGAGCAAGGAAATTTAACATCCAATTCCTTCTTGCCAGAGAAGTGAGTCACTTTGCTTTGTCACCCCGTGTTTCAGAAAGGCAAGTTTACACATTCATACCGCTGGATCTATTACGGAGTTCACATCATCAGATACATTTTTCATCTTGGATCTTGGCCAAATGATGGCCAGATTTATTATCAAAGTAAATAAGAGATTGGTTTGGGATTCTCAGCAAAAAGCAAACACATTTTCATTCCACATGTTAGGAGCGCTTGCTTAATAGTGTCAGTGAGTCTGTGCTTCCTGCTGTAAAGCAAAGAAGTTCTTTGTAGGGCACTGGCTCACCCTCCAGCACAGACAGAAGGCATCGCTACTGTGGTGCTCCCAGAACAGTGAGAATCTCAAACCCTAGTCTTTTGCCTGGCAACAGCATACAGTACTGTCCATGAAGGCATCAAATGGACACTGGCAATCCAGAAAACGTAGGGCCCTAGCTGTCTAAAAAGTGCGTATATTGTGGGGGAACTGTAGAGACTATGTCTTATACCTTTCAAATTCTACTTTATTGTAACACTAATATATCCAAGGGTTAATTATTGATGGCATCTCCCTTGCAGTCCATGGTAGACTTTTTAGACTTCTACTTAAAGTATGTCTACACTGCAATTGGAGGTACGTTTGCAGCCTTGTAGGTACACCTGTGTTAGATTTAATCTAGCTAGCACGGCTAAAATAGTGGTGAAGATATGGTGGTGCAGGCTTCATTGTGGGCTAGCAATGCACGTACATCCTCAGGGGGACCAGTGGCCTTGTACAGGCCATACTGAACCTTGTGCTGCTGCGGATTCGTTTTTATTTTTAGCGTGCTAGCTAGATTAAAGCTAGTGTGGGAATGCCCATCTGAGCTACAAATCACACCTTTGATTGCAGTGTGCAGAGATACAAACCCTTAATAGTACTGGATACTCTCCAAAATCCCAGGCTAGTATCCTAACCACTGGACCATCCTTCCTCTCTGGCCAGAGTTGAAGACAGACAAACATTTAGGAGGATTCCTGTGCAGTATATATCTGCAGTCTCCAAAAGGTTGAAGCATTGTTCTAATTTGGGGAAAAACAATAGGCCCCTATTACTTTTAAAGCAATAAGCTAGTGCCAAGTTTTGCAAGAAGTTTTTCTCAGTTCTATTGCTGATCTTTCTAATTGGTATATAGCTCAATAGTTGTGTCCCTCTATTCCCACTAAATGCCACCTCTCTGTAAGATGGGTCTGATGGGTCTCCATGGCTTTCTGTGTGTGCAGATGGCCTTTGCTGATAGGTTCTACTTTTCTGCTCCTGAGCTGTCCACACTCACTGTGCTGAAAGCAATACCTACACCTTGATGCAGGAATTATTGGGTGAGGTTTATTGGCCTGTGTTATGCAAGGGATCACAATGGTCCCTTCTGGCCTTAAAATCTGGGAGCCTCCTCTCTTCTTTCTCTAGGTCTATTTTTATCCTTGAGCGGTTGCTGTCATTAGCAAAGCAATTTCTGCATTGAAAAAGGAGCCTTTTATGTGTCATTATGGGAAAGAGAGAAGGGGCAAAAAGGTCAATAGAACCAATAACAATAGAATATTTACAGTGAGGTTAAGTCAATCATTTTTTAAATTTTTTTCCCCTCTTGAATGATCTAGCTGAAACTGCAGTCTATTACATTGAATGAGTTCTCAAGAGGGGCAAAGAGAGATTTTAAAGGATGAGCCATCCTCACAAAATGATATTAAATGTTTTAAAATAATGTTATGATTCTAAAGGGTGTTTATAAATGTCAGAGGTAACTTATTGATTTAAAACCCAGCTGATTCTTCCACAGTGCCTGAGAGATGTCTCTTAGCTTTAACTAATGGCATTGATCCACACTGAGGATATGTCCAAAAATATCTTTCTTCCAAAAAGGAAAGAAAAAAAAAAAAAGCTTAGCAGTCCTGTCTGCTGCAAAATAACAACCAGAGGTCTTCTAATCTTCTGCGGAGCTAAAACACATGTCGAGTGCTCTGTGAAGAGAATATTAATAAAAATAAGAAAGCAGCTTTGGAAGCCACCATGCCAGCATTTTTTTGAGTTTCTAATCAATAAGAGCCTATTATTATCATCATCATCTTTTATGATAGCACCCACCATGTGCTAAGAGTTTCCCAGACATTTAAGAAAGGACTGCCCCTTGTCTAAGGTGCTCACAATCTAAGCACATAGACAAGTAGACTGAGGTTAGAGGAATGATAAATAGGGGATTTTTATACCAGTCATCCTGTGAGATGCTGAGTATCTTTAACTCCTGTTGGTGTCAGTGGGAATTGAGTTGCTTAGTAAGTCATAGCTTGAGCGTGGTATTTTCCAAAGTGCTCAGTAGGAGTCTATCTCTATTGCTATTGAAGTCAATAGTAAAACTCCCACTGACTTCAGTGAGAACAAAGTTAAACCAACACTGAGCACTTTTGACAATCCCAGATGTTTCCGGTGAAATGAGAAGTTGGTAGGGTTATTTTAAATCTTGTAACTCTTTAATATGCAAGGGCCTGATCCTGCTTCCAGTGAAGGCCATGGGAGTTATGCCATTGGCCAGTGAGAATGGGAGCAGGGCCCAAATTATTAACAAAATGTAAATACAGAATTAAGGGTGACATGTAAATCAATATAAAATAGTAGAAAATTAGTTCATTTTGGACATTCAGGAATTGTAAATTTTGTAAATTCTGCCCCGGGGGTTTGAAAACAGGGCTCTCGGTTAGGAAAATGTGAACACTAGTTTGTCTGGGGCAGTGGTAAGTTTAAACCTAAAACAAAGGACATCTCTCAAAGAGGAAAAGATGCCTGAAGTAAGTGCACAGTTGCTACTTCATTCATAGGAAAGATACATTGTTGAGAGGGCAAACATGACACATCAAAATGAGATAGTTGTTCCATTGACACTCTGCTAGTGACCCAAGATGATATCAGTGGAAGTCTCTTACACATGTATTGACATCCTATTGGCTTCCAAAGATCTGTGACCCAGATCCAATTAGCTTAAAAGGATTGTTACATTTTTAATTAAGCTATTTTATATAAAGTTGTTATAATGTCACTGCTGCTGCATTATGTCAGTGAAAGGTTTTAAAATGCATTTTTACAACTTTTTAATAGGACTTAAAAAAAAAAAAGAGAACCTTAAGTAGTAGCCAATCTGAGAACATGTAGACAGAGTCAAGGCACATATACAATCATGAATAAAAAGAGAACATGTCAACATGGCAAGCAAGAGTGCTTAAACAGGAGGGGAGTTTATGTTTGGTGTAAGAAGGGGGGAATAGTTATCTTAAAATAAAAAACAACAACAATCTAGACAAGAGACAGAACTGTAAAAAATAGGATGAACAACCTCATAACAAGTCCTTGCCCATTCCTTTAACTAAAATGAACTCCAATCTTTTCTGAGTATGGGAAAGCTTAGCTAAGGCTCATGGATAGATTAGAAAGGTCACAAGATAGTCATTACTCCCACCATTCTCCTCCCCAGACTTAACCTGGATAGCAAGTCTCTCTTGTGGGGAAAGCCAGGTAATCTGCTACCTATCAGCCAGCATCTAGGTTTGCTGTTCAGAGGGAAATTAAGTGATGTCTCATGATGAATGCAATCAGTCCATTAAACAGGTGGCATTTATTAAAAGAAAAAACTTGCAAACAGTTTTCTACACAGCTCAAGTTCCAGCTCTCTCTCATTTACCAGGGACTTTATTCCCTGTCTAGAACTCTTTATAGCAAATAGTCATCTTTTGACTGAATAATATTCTGCAAGGAATCATATCACTACAAGTGGTATCTCACTTTCTCTGACTTTGAGGGCAAGTCTACATACAGTGCTACATCGGTGCAGCTGCACCGATGCAGCTGTGCTGCTGTAGCGCATCTGGTGAAGATGCCCTATGCCAACGGGAGAGTGCTCTCCTGGCAGCATAATTACAACACTTTGGTGAGAAGCAGCAGCTATGTCATCGGGAGAGTGTGGACAGTGTGAAAATTGCATTGCTTGGGGGCAGGGGGGCTTTTTCACACCCCTGAGCGATGTAAGTTCTATCGACTTAGGCTGTAGTGTAGATCTGCGCTGAGTGCCTTTACAGAGAAAAGGACCATTTTTCTAGCTTATTCCTTTCCTGCTCTTGCTCTCTCCTTTCCCTTTTTGGTCCTCTTCAGGCCAAAGTTTTGTTGAAGAGATGATTTCCTTTCCTCAGCATAGGGCTGAGTGGTATCGGAGTGGGTTCTATCTTGACAGGAGCCCCAGTGACGCTGTAATGATCACCTTCTGGGGATTTAGCAACCTTTTGTGGGAACTTAGCTATTGTGATATTTATCCTGGTGTTTCATTGGAAATTTGGAGTTATTTTTCTCCCTCATACATATGTTAATACATTATTTCACACTTTTTCAAGAAGCTTTGCAGTTGCAAAGCAAACTTTGCATCTTTGGTGGTATTTAAATAAATTGTCTTCATGGAAAATGTATAAATCTGTTTTTAAAAAGGGTAGTGAATAAATTCAGTGTGGCATGAATCTGACATCTGCATTGCAAAAAAATCAGTGCAAGTACATTATATATTTTTTTAGTTACAACAGTTCAGAAAATATACTTGCAAACATGATTGTCTTTAATTACCATCTTTATTGAACTGTTTCTAAATAAGTTTTCCATTTGGCAGTTTAGTACCTGAATGTGATATTATGAATGTTTCCCTATCCCCTGATGTAAGGTATATGATTTGCGATCACTTTCATATTCTAATTTTCATCTGTCACTCAAACTTGTAATTTAGCATATTGTTTTCATTACACCTGTGTCAAGACACAGATGCGTAATGGTACAGTCATCCTCCCTCCCCACCAATCTGATCCTTTGTCTTAGATTTTTGCTAAGGTTTTATTGTTTTACTGATTATTTATCACCCAATTTATTGTTTAATCAGAGTATTTGAGATTTCATATTAGAGATGTTTTTAGTAGATCAGCACTTGGGCTGAGAAATATATTGTTTTAAAGTTTATTAGAACAGTATCTTACAATACAAAATAGAATCTATGAATATTTAGTGTAAGTTATAATACTTTTATTCTTTTTCCAGACCAGTTGAATCTAGGAAATATTAGAAATCTCATTAGAAAGTCTGATCTTAGAGCTTTATAACCTGTTTTCCAGATCATAGAAATCTGAATATATATAAATATATATATATATAAAATTCAGTGCATGATCCAAAGCCCTTGAAGTCAGTGAGAGCTTTTCTATTGATTTTAATGGTCTAAGGAGCAGGTCCCTTTATTTTAGCACACAATGTTGACTGGATCATCCTTACCCACATGCTTGTTGACTCCCTCATGTAATTCTAATAGATTGGTGAGGCCTGAGTTCTCTTTACAAAAGCCGTGCTGTAATGATTTGAGAGCACAATGGTTAAACTGAGCTCTGACAATCTAGCCATATCTAGCTAAGGTATTTATATAGAACCATAGAATCATAGAAATGCAGGGCTGGAAGACACCTCGAGAAGTTATCAAGTCCAGCCTCCTGTGCTGAGGAAGGCCCAAGTACACCTAGGTCATCCCTGACAGGTGTTTGTCCAACTTGTTCTTAAAAATATAAAAATGATGGACAAACACCCCCAGGCACATCTCCTCCTAACTATCTCTCTGTCCATTGATTCACTACACCAGAAGGAACAAAGGAAGCAGCCTTTAAATAGAAGAAAGGGGCCTGGCCTAACAAGCGTGGCCAGTAAGACTGTTGAAAGCATGTGATGAGAAAACAGTTGTTAAATTAAGCATGAGTTGTGTTTTTAACTTTATTTTTCTTGTAACAATTTCTGACTTTTATGCCTCATTATTTGTACTCACTTAAAACCTATCTCTTTGCTGTTAATTAACTTGTGGGTTTTTTAAATTTTATCTAATCCAGTGTGTTTGAATCAAAGTGTCTGGAAAACTCCATTTGAGGCAACAAAATCCCTGCATATTATTTCCACTGATGAAATAATGAACTTATATAAGTTTGTATTGTCCAGGAGAGGGCTGGGCAGTACTAGATGTACATTTCTGGGAAAATCTGGGAGTGTGCATTTCTTCTGGGAGTGTGCTGGAGTCACCCTGCAGTATAATCCAGACAAGTAAAAGCCTGGGTGTGACTGTCAGGCTGCAAGTGCACACAGACATAACTGGCAGTGACTTACATGCTAGAGGCTGATTGTGAGTAGTCCAGGAGTAGAGGCAACAACAGCAAAGCAGTGTAAAGGGCACCCCAGGTTAGCGGACAGGGGTGACGCAGCTATTCACTAATCTAGACCAGGGATCGGCAACCTTCGGCACATGGCCCGTCAGGGTAATCCGCTGGCGGGCCACGAGACATTTTGTTTACATTGACCGTCCGCAGGCATGGCCCCCCGCAGCTCTGAGTGGCTGTGGTTCACTGTTCCCGGCCAATGGAAGCTGCAGGAAGCGGCAGCCAGCATGTCCCAATGTCCCAGTACAGATCCCTGGGGGCCCCAGCTGGTCAGACTTGGATATGGACAGGGATCTTTTTTAATATTATTAGAAAAATAAGTTCTTTGAGAAATTGTGTCATAATGGGAGACTTTAACTTCCCAGGTATAGATTGGAGAATAAATGCTGTTAGTACGGGTAGAGTCCAGTTATTCCTGGGTATGATAGGTGAGAGTTTTCTTCATCAAATTGTCATTGAACCAATAAGAGGTGATGCAAATTTAGACTTGGTTTTGGTAAGTAGGGATGATATCACAAAGAGTTGGTCATATGCAATAACCTTAGATCATGTGATCATGAATTGATTCAGATTAAATTAAATGGAAAGATAATCAAAACCAGGACACCAACTATGGTTTTTTATTTCAAAAGGGCAGAATTGGAGAAATAAAGGACAGTAGTTAACAAAGTCAACTGGACTGAATTAGCTTAATGACTTAACTTTGGAGAAGGCTTGGAATTTCTTCCTATCAACTCTACAAAAACTATCTGAAATTTGCATCCCAAGTGGGGGGACGGGGGAATTGTATGGAAAGGCTCCAGATTCAGCTGGATGAATAATGATTACAAGAAGGTTATTAGGAGTAAGCAGAGAGATGATGGGGAATGGAAAAAGCAAAGAAAGCTACATCTGGAGGTTAGAAAATGTAAGAAAAAAGTAAGAATTGCTAAAAGTAAAATTGAACTAGCACTTGCCAAGGAAATGAAAATAAATAATAAGAGGATTTTTAGTTATATAAATAAAAAGGGAATTAGGAAGGATGAGGTTGGGCTGTTATGCAGTGTGAATAGCTAACGTACCTATATTTAAGAAGGGAAAAAAGTGATCAGGGCAATTACAGATATTAGTCTGACCTCAGTAGCATGTAAGGTTTTGGAACAAATTGTGAAGGAAAGAATAATTAAATTCATAGAGGAAAATGGTAAAGGGGATGTCATGCAACATGGGTTTACCAAAGGAAGATCATGCCCGACTAACCTGATTTCCCTCTTTGAGAAAATAACTGATTTTTTTTCAGATAAGGGAAGTGCAGTAGATCTAATATATTTGGACTTCACTAAAGCATTTGACACAGTACAACATGGGAAATTATTAGTTTAATTAGGTAAGATGGGGTTCAGTACAAGCATTTTAAGTTGGATAAGAAATTGGCTCATGGGGAGAAGACAATGGGTTGTGCTGAAAGATGCATTATCAGGCTGGAGAGAGGTTATCAATAGAGTTCCTCAAGGATCGGTCTTGGGACCAAATTGTGTGCCAAATTAATTAGTGTCTGTGCATTAACTGATCCAAGCAATAGCATTCTGAGTGGCCAAGTGGAGCTCTCGGAGCCCACCACTGAATTTGGTTAGCTGGCACTCCTTGACAATGTGCATCATTGTTCAACCTGCACTGCAGCTGCAGAGGGACTGTCTCGAAGACCCCAGTGGTGCTGGTTGGCTGCACAGAGGCCTTGCCCAGTTCAGAATCAGTTAGGAAGGGCCTGACGACATGGCAGGTTGAAGCTGGGTAGGTGAGCAGTAGAGTCTGTGACAAGGAACTGATTGGTGGTTGATGTGAAGCACCAGTCTTCCTGCCACAGGGACTCAGCTGTCACATCCTGGTGTGGCAGCCTTGACCACAGTGGATATCATCATGAAAGACATGTAGCTGATGGACTAAAAAAGTCATTGAACAAGAGCAAGCTTGGGTTGGCATGTATCTTCTCAAGCAGCTTGCCAGTTGCAATCTCCCACCTGATGTAAGGGGGAGCAATGGGGCTCAGAACTGAAAGCCATGGAAGATGAGTCGGTCGGAGAGTTCCTGTGATGATGCACATTGTTGAGTTGAGTTGCACATAAAAAAGTTTGGTGTGTGCTGACTGACTCCATACTTGTGCACAGTGCTCTGCTATTCAGTATAAGGTTGTGAGGGCTGAGGTCCTTAGGACTGGAGCATCCACTCCCCATAAAGAACCTGCCAGTTTGCTGAGAAGGTTGTTGCATGTCTTGACCTTCGAGGCTGTCTTGCTCAGGTGACTCTTGTATGTCAGTGGTTGGTCGAGGGTCACGCCTAAGTAAACTGGGTATGTTTCAGCCTCTGACCATTTGTTATGATGTTTAGTTCCCTCTTAAGCATTAGCATGCTGGAGTTGGAATGTGCTAAAGACTGTTTTGCCGGGGCTAGGCTGAAGGCACCATGTCTTGCAGTAGTCAGCCAGCTTTGCTTCATCATCACTCAGGGTCTTCTCCAGCCCAAAGAAAGTCTGAGCCTGTAGACCATAACAGAAGTCGTCTGCATAGATAAAATTCTGTCACTGGGTTGGTGGCAGGTCATTGATGTATAGATTGAACAAGGTTGGGGCTAGAACAGACCCCTGGGTAACCAGTTCATCTGTTTTTTCCAAGCACTTGTTTTCTCACTCACATGCTCCCTGAACCGTCTATCTTGGAGTAGCAATTCGATGGCATCAGTAGCCCATGGTGAGTGTACTCTTGATATTCTAACAAGTAGACCCGTGTGCCACACCATATCATACACTGCAGTGAGTTCAAGGAAAATTACACCTGTTTTCAGGTTTCTTTGAAAACTGCTTTCAATTAATGTGGTTAGCGCAAGTACTTGGTCACATGTGCTTCGACCTTGTCGAAAGTATGCTTGCTTGACATTCAATATGTTCTCCACCTCTGGTGTTGTTTGCTGTAAAATTAGGTGCTCTAGAACCTTGAGACATACAGAAAGCAATGATATTGGGCGGTAGCTTGATGCCTGGTTTGGGTCTTTACCAGGTTTTGGGAGGCCAGTGACTTTTGACATGACCCATGTGAAGAATCGAGTCAGCCAAGAGCGGGCACATGGGCTAAGATATTTCAGGAACTCTGGAAAAATGTTGTCATAGCCAGCAGCAGTGCCAGACATGATGTTATATATCACTCTGTCCATCTCTGGAACTGTGAGCGGTTCAGGGCAACCTCTGGATTTGTGCTGCCTGTGGAAGACCCACCACTCACTCTGGACTTGACTCTTCTCTTCTTTTTCCAGAGGTGTCTTTCCCATTCAAAGCAGGTGGGTGACTACTTGGTTAGCATTCATAGATGATCGGCTTGGTGTCTGTGGTTGCTGGGCTACTCCAAGGCAACAAAGTAAACTCCAGCATTTGCAGCTGAAACGAGTAAAGTCCAGGTTCTTGGTCTTTTCCTCCCATTTGGCTCAGCAAGCACAGCTCAAAGCTTCGATTAAGTGAAGGGCCAAGTCTGGGTCACCGGTTGACTCATACTGCTCGAATAGAGAGGTGCACTACTCTTCAGGGCAGGGATGTACACAGGGTGATAGCCGTGTCGAATGGCTCTGGTGGCTGCTTTGTAGATGACTCTACAGAAATGCCTGTAAGTCTGCTCTGTCAGGATGTGGTGGAATGGTATTGTTACTATGTTCCAGGGCCTCACTGTATTTAATCCCAGGTGGCTTTGCGCAGGTTTCACTGTTTCTTCTTTGTGCTTGTGACAATTGGTAGCTGAAGACCAATATGGATCAGTGACTGTCTGTGCTGACTGTGTGGAAAGTTGTGCAAGACTTGACATGATACTGGATATGAGTTGCCATGTACTGAGCTGACTCAACATATATCAGGTGAGTAGTTGCGGTTCCATCTAGAAGAATGGAATATCCCAGGCTGTTTTGGGAAGACCAGTCCATGAGTTGATCTGATGTGCATAAGTGTGCTAATGAAATTTGCTGATGACACAAAGTTGAGAGGCATCATCAATACAGAGGAAGAGTGGAACATTATATGGGAAGATCTAAATGATTTTGAAGACAGGAATGACAATAATGGGATGAATTCAACAGTTCAAAGTGCAAGGTCATGCACTTAGGGGGTCTAATAATAAGAATGTCTGCTAGAACTGGGATCTCATCAGTTGGAAGTGACAGAGGAGATGATAGACCTGGGTGTGTGGTCCATCACAGGATGACTATGAGCTACTAATGTGATGTGGCTGTGAAAAAGGCAAATGCAATCCTAGGCTATATTAGGCAACGCATTTCAAGTAGGGATAGAGAAGTATTAATGCCATTATACAAAGCATTAGTAAGGCCTTATTTGGAATACTGTGTACAATTCTGGTCAACCCATCTTCAAGAAAGATGAATTCAGACTGGAACAGGTGCAGAGAAGAGCTACTAGGATGCTCAGGGAAATAGAGGGTCTATATTATGGGAGGAGACTGGAAGAACTTGGTTTGTTTAGTCTGACAAAAAGAAGGCTGAGAGGGCCTCTCTATAAATACATCAGGGAGGCTGAAAAGCTATTTAAACTAAAGGACAATGTTGGCACAAGAAAAAATGGTTGTAAACTGGCCATAAACAAATTCAGGCTGGAAATTAGAAGAAGGTTTTTAACCATCAGAGGGGTGAGGTTCTGGAACAGCCTCCCAATGGGAGTTCTGAGGGCAAACAACTTACTTAGTATTAGGAGAGTTGGACCAATTTCTGAGTGTGATTGTGTGACAGGGCTGATTGGAATGGTAGGGGCTCACTTCTGGTTTATGTCTTATGTTCCTAAAATCTCATGCTTCAGCGTTCCAGCCAGCCACTTGTAGGGGTCAGGAAGGGATTCCCCCTCCAGAGTAATCTGTTTTTTTTTTTTTTTTTTTTTTTTTTAAATCTCCTTCTTCTGAAGCATCAGGGATGGCCCCAGCCAGGCTCAGAGGTTGCACTGAGCTTTCTCTCTCTCTCTCTCGCAGGCACTTGGCTTTCTGGTTCTTGTTCCCATGCTCTTCATACATGGGGTCCAGAAGGAATTTTCCCCCAGGCCAGATTGGCAGGGACGTTGAGTTTTTTTTTTTCACCTTCCTCTGCAGCATGTGGGTGCAGGTCAGTTGCCAGGATATCTGGGTTTATCTCACTTAATCATTTCCCTGCCATTGCACTGGTGCACCTTGGTACCTCCTATTCTGTGCCTGTGGCACATAATAGTCTAGTCTCCTGTAGCTGTGGTGCTTTGGTTTGGTTTCTGTTGTTGGGTTTGGTGTGCTGGTGCTGGGGAGTGTTGGTGGGCTGTGATATAGAGGAGGTCAAGACTAAATGATCTGATGGAACTGTCTGGCCTTAGGCTCTATGACTCTGTGGGTTGTCCTGAAGGGGGTGAGACCAAAGGTGACCCAGATAATAGAGATTACAGTTCACTGTCAGAACCCTAAAGTTAAAAAAAACAATTGGATTTGCATATCCCAAAAGTACAGGATTGGATTTCCTAAATGGTGATATTTGGGGCATAGTGATCATATCTGACTATTATTAGATGATCAAACATATTGCATGGATGATGAATGATTTAATCCCACTCTCTGGAAACATGGAATTTTCATGATATATTAGGAATGTAATAGCTTTTTTTTTTTTGCAATGGAATAACATTGTTTTCTCTTCTAAACATGTGATCTGTGATATTTTGAAGGCTGCTTGGAGAGGTAGATAATTAGCTACCTCACTGCCTAGAGAAATAGCTTGGAGATTTTTAGAAACCTTACACAAATGAATTAGGATATCATGCAAATTAGTTTCACTTAAACTCTAATTTATCTAATTTAATTTAATTATTGGAAAAAGTAAATCTTTGACTTAGAACAAAAAAGGAAACCTGACAGGAGAAGAAGGCAGGGCAGGAAAGGTGCTGGCACGTAGACTGTAACAATTAGATACTGATGGATTTATAGCTGCCATTCACAAAGTGAATGTAAGAGTTCACCCACAAGGCATCAGTAATGACTTTGTTTTATAAGGCTCTAAATCAAGCAGAATTAAAACCTTAGACCACAGATGAAATAATTACTTAACTGAATTAAACTCAGTTATCAAATAAGGCTGTATTCTATTGTAGAACACTATATACTCAACTGAGAGATCTCAGTTCATATGTGAAGTTCAAGTTCTAATGCCAACTGCAGTGCTGCCACTTCTTATCCTCACCCATGTTTCACTTAAAGATTCAGGCAAAGATTCCAAGGAACAGGCAGTTGTATGCTCAGGGTATTATCACATGTCCTAGGAATCATAAATCTGCCCTGCTGAATATATTAATTCTGATACTATATTTTGTAGCTATATGATACCCAACTTTCTGTCCAGTTTGGTTATGGATGCATCTCTCTCGATTTTTGGAGAATGACCAGGAGATGTGAGGCAAATAAATGAGCAGGTGGTACACAGTTGATTGTTGATGGTTAACCGTTAGATGCCTTTTCAATATGCAGAACCCAGACCGAGTGCACAGAGGAAGAGGAAATGCACTGGGAGCAACTCAGTCCTTGCTGTTTGGCTGGCTGACCTGAGAATAGGGAAGGTGGAAGTTGGCTGTCATGTGTTGCCTGAGCTGCAAGAAGGCTGCCAAACTGGTCCTGTATAGCTGGGGAAAGGGAACATAAGTTAAGACTCTGTTATTTTATGGAGGATAGTCTGGGGTCTGCAACCACTAAGTGTAAAATAGGTTAGCAAAGAATATTGGGAAAGTGGAGGTACTGGCCATTATCAGGAAGGTAAATAGGTTAGATACGATCAGTACAGCTCCATTTACTTCAGTGGAGCTATGAGGATTTACACCAGTTGAAGATCTGGCCCAACATTTGCAGTTTTAGTGAATATTCCTTTCTGTATGTTGCTCTGTTAAAAACAGTGATAGAAACCAAAGGAAAGAGATGTCAGCACAGTCAAAGCAAATTGATTTAACAATATGAATACATGTTTTTGAATACCTTTTTAAAGAAGTATTTACCCAGCTCAAGAAGTATGGAAGATACCCTGATAGTCTGATCTGTCAGTTAGGACATTTTCTCATAAAATCTCTATCCTGCTACAGCAAGATGTTTTGTACAACTTGTAGAAGACAATCATAAGCTTGGCAAACTGGAGTAGAGATTTCCTCTTATTATGAGGATTGTCTATTAACAAAAATAAATAAATAAAATTTCCTTAAACCTGTCATGGAAAGTGTGATGTGTTGAGTTACATTTGATTATAGTAGTGATGTCCAACTTTATTACACAGGAGGGCCACATAAACCTAAGCACAACTTTGTGTAGGCCAAAGAGATTCTATGTATTTTAATAAGATTTAAAGTCACCTCTTTTGATTTATATTTTAAGTTCAGCTTGTTTCATATGTATTTAGATAGATTGTTTCTATGTACAGTATTGTCTAATTAAAAACAAATAAAGAAACCAGTCCATAAAATGTGTATTAGAATGAATAAAAACAGGGGGGGAAAATTTCAGAGTAACAGCCGTGTTAGTCTGTATCCGCAAAAAGAAGAACAGGAGTAGTTGTGGCACCTTAGAGACTAACAAAGAAGTGGGCTGTAGTCCACGAAAGCTTATGCTCTAATAAATTTGTTAGTCTCTAAGGTGCCACAAGTACTCCTGTTCTTCTTTTTAGGGGGGAAAAAAACAGCAAAGAACACATAACCCTCTCCCTAATCACAAATAAAGAGTGCACTTTCTGAGTTAGTGAGAAATCTGAGGTTGTTTCTCAGCAACCAGTTTGTTGAAGTTTGGCTTCCCGCGGGCCTTATGAAATGCTCTGGTGGGCCGTGTATGACCTGTGGGCCATCGATTGGACACCCTTGGATTACAGCATGTCAAATAGCATAATACAGTGTAACCTGATGTAACTTGATTCAATGTGACACTTGTATTATGGTTTAATACAGGTTAAAAGAAACATTACAAGTGGATACAAAGTGGCTCGCTAATCATCAGAATGATAGGTACCTTGGGTACATAGTAAAGGGAAAATAACTGTTACTAACTGTAACCCTTCTGCCAGGTGGAGCCGGCAGCAACCAGGGCCAGGTTCGATATCTAGGGGTTCCTCTTCAACAATACAACACAGAACCATGTTGAGCCCCGCCTCAGTAACCTAGGAAAATTACACACCATGCCTGTGTGCCTCTGAGGGGCAATACTTCCCCACTCGTAAGCACAGAGTCTCAGTGCAGAAAAGAAACTTAATGAAATAAGGGAAGTCACCCGACATTAATTAGGGAAAATGCCACAAGCAGAATTCATAATCATAAAACTGTGAGCAGGACACCCACCCCAGAGTGTGTGGGGCAGTGTCTTCTGCCTCATGTTCTTGAGTTCTACACCCAAAAGTTCCTTTTCTGTGTGCCTCTCTGCTCCCTCACCATACCGCACTCACAGTGGTTGTCCTTGGTCAGTGAGGACCCAGGGTTCAGAGGTGCATCTGTGTGACTTCACTTCCCACCCACGGTAGAAGGCACCTTGTGATTTGAGCACTTGCTCTGACTGGCCGACCCGCCAGCCGCAGTTCCTTTCCGCTTGCCGACCCACCAGCTGTGGTTCCTCTCTGCTGGCCACCCTGTCAGCCACTTGTTCCGCTCCTGCCCACCACCTGCTTGCCACTCCCGCCGGCTGCCTGCTTGCCGCTCTCGCCAGCTGCTTCTACTGGCCAATTGTCAGTTACCTTCTGCTGTCACCTGCCTCTCTGCTGTGACCTCTGCAGGCCAGTCTCTTAGTGATTGTCGACTCTTAGTGATTTTTAGTTTTTATCAGGCTGGGCAGAAACCCCGTCCCACCACAAGTGATTTCAGCTCCCATTTAAGCACTTAAAATAACAAAGGCACCTAATGGAGCCCATTTAGCCATAGGCGCCAACTCTGTGGGTGCTCCGGGGCTGGAGCACCCATGGAGAAAAATTAGACTGCAGAGCACCCACTGGCAGCCAAGCTCTCCCCCTTGCCTCCTTCTCCCCTCCCCAGCGTGCCGTATCCCTGCTCCTCCCCCTCCCTCCCAGCACTTCCTGCACCCCTGCCGCCTAACAGCTGTTTGGAGGCACTTAGGACTTTCTGGGAGGGAGGGGGGGGCATGGATGTGGCATGCTCTGGGGAGGAGGTGGAGAAGAGGCAGGGCAGGGACAGGGACTTGGGTGAAGGGGGTGGAATGGGGCTGGAGTGGGGACTTTGGGGAAGGGATGGAATGGGGCTGAAGCAAGGGCAGTGCAGGGGTGGGAAGAGGCTGGGCTGGGGCAGGGTTAGGGGTGGGGGAGGTCGAGCACCCACCGGGCAGAGGGGAAGTTAGTGCCTATGTATTTAGCTCTATCTTTGAACAGTGGGGAGGAATGGGTTAAATGAGACTGGGAACCTTAGGGAGACTCCACACTTCCTGACTGGGGCACCTGCCCCCACCCCCTCTCACTTTCACAGGGCTCTGGCATTTGAGTCCCTGGCTTAATGAGGTCCTTTCAGCTGAGGTTGACCCCCTCGTTTGGGACAGGTTAAGCACAGTTCTGCTCCTCTTTAGTCATACAGTGAAGACAACAATATTGGTACCAGCATTTCACTCCCCCTGCATTCTGCACTAAAGTGATTTGTAAACCAGCACCAGCCAAAGTTGATCACTTTGAGCAACACCGCTCTAGCTGCTGGATAACTTGGCAGAGTAGGTGTGTTCAGTTAAATACAGTTTGCTCCTGAAGTCTCTCCCCCTCCCAGCTAGCTGTCAGGGGAAAACTCATTCAGACCCTGCTTCCATAACCTCAACCTGTATCTAGTACAAGTGCTGAAGATATCACAGGTATCACTTGTGAAAACTCAGCTACTGTAGTTCTGAACCAGGACACCTGTCCATCTGTAGCTAAAGCATTTATTTTGACACCTGAATGTTTAAATGCTTGTTTTCAGATGTCATCCACTAAAGACTTGCATCTTGGGGGTGGAGGAAAAAGGAATTTCAGGAACGAGATTAGAGTGCTGTACAGATGTGTGGGTGGTTTTTTCGTGTTTGTGCTCAAGCACTATTCCTGGAGCAATAGGCTTTTGAAGGCTGTATTTCTGGGTATAATTGCATATCTGTGGTGAGGAGGTGGTTAGGGTGGCATTGGCTGGTCTGGTCTGTAGTCCCAGATTTTGTATGAGTTTGTGCTAGATATGTCTAGCACATAATTGAGATACTAATAAGGAAAATGTAACCAGCCAATCAGAATCTTTATTTATTGTGGTGGTTATTTCTGCATTCTTTCAAAATAGGAAACCTTTAATTTATTGCTTGTGTATCCCACCAACTCATCCCAGAATCCTATCTACATGGGTGTGGCTTGTATGAAAGATGGGCCCAAAGCAAAACCATTTATTGTAACCCTCCCATACTGCACTCTGATCCTAACCATCTCTGGTTTTGAGTTTTCAAAACTGTAGCTCAGCCAGTTTGTGGACTTCAGAGTTGCAGTTCCCAGGGAGCTGCAGCTTTTGGAGCCTTGAACTTTCCATTGTGGAGTGAGGGTCAGGAAGGGTGGGTAGGGGCTCTGGTTTGGCCTCATGACCTCTGGTTGGAAGAGTCAGAATGGTTGCTCGTTGTATTTGTGGAGAGCAACAACCAGCTTCCTTCCCTTCTGTCTCTCTCTCCCTGGTCATATGATCCCTAAGACGGAGCCTATCAGGTGCCATCCCACTACGGACTCCTCAGGGCCTACAATTGGTCACCCTAAGATACTGATCAATTTCCTGGGAGTGTCGCATGGGCACCAACTTTCAGCTTTCCCCGGGATGCTCCACTCCTCCCTCGAAGCTCCACCCCCACTCCACCCCCTTTCCCAAATGTGCCTTGCCCTCGCTCTGCCTCTTCCTGCCCCCGGTCCTCCCTCTCCCCCACACCACCTCCTGCCCACCCGCTGCCGAGCAGCTGATTGGTGGCGAGTGGGAAACACTGGTGAGGGGAGAGAGAAAAGCTGATTAGTGGGGCCCACTGAACAGCTGATCAGCAGGTGGCTGGTGGGTGTGGAGCACCCACTATTTCTTTCCTTGGGTGCTCCATCCCCAGAGCACCCACAGAGTCGGCGCATATACCCACAGGCATAAAGTGGCCATTAGTCATTGCCTCTATGCTGCTCCCTGTGGATGCTGCTGGAAGCGGCTTCTTTGAACCCCCAAAACTGGCAATAGGAGTAAAAGAAAGTTATAAAGGTACTGAGTGAGGTGTTGTGCCTGCCCCCTTCCACCTCTCCAAAATTTCCCTCACTCTTGCTCATCTCTAGTTGATATAAAGATGAAGACTCATTTATCTTAGTGTAAAATATTATGTTGGATCAGCAAAGAATTCATCCACCCTTTGGAAATATTTGGAGTGATATTTCCTGTTTTTCAAATATAGGAATTACATAACATTGGTAACTTTCTTAACATTTTGCTAATCACTTCCACACAGGGCAGTGTGTCCACCATCTCTGTTGATCTCCCCTGACGGATTATAGGAAAAGACAATGAACTCAGCCCTCAAGAAGATATATAGTTAGACATGGGCAATATTTTTGGAATGAATAATTTAGTGACTGAAAAATGTAGTTTTGTGTCCACTGAAACTATTTGCACATTTGACACAAATTCACCAAATAGTATCAGTGAAAATTATTTTTTGGGGCTAGCTTCACAAGGGTTTGTGGCACCATTTATGAAACAGGAGAAGGAGGTGGGCCAGAGAGATAATGACTCTCTAGCCGGGTAGTTAGAGCATACAAGTTTTTTGTTTGACCTGAAATGAATTTTTTTTCAGTTCTCTGTCTCTCTGAGAAAACAAATAAGTAAGCAAACAACATTCAGTTTTGTATGCAGTGGTATTGGCTGTGTTGGTCCCAGGATATTAGAGAGACACGGTGGGTGAGGAAATATCTTTTATTGGACCGACTTGTCGAAAGCTTGTCTCTCTCTCACCAACACAAGTTGGTCCAATAAAAGATATTACCTCACCCACCTTGTCTCCCTAAAATTCATTTTGGCATTTCAGGTTGATATGAAATGATTTTCCCACTCCCTCCCCGAGTTTTTCACTTCAGCTAGCAAACCAGAACATCCGTTTTTGCATAACTCTATGTACAGTATACGAACATACCCAAATACCTATTCAATAAAGGGCAATCATTGTCATTGTGCTATAAGTTGTTGTTTTTGTTAGATGCAGTCAGCACAATGACCACCAAGTACTCACATTTTTATTGATTGAAATTTCCACCATGTCTTTCTGTATGTCTTGATAGTGCCCACCACAATGAAGCCTGACCTGGTCCTTTGGATGTACAAATAATTTTCACAGGGAGGTATGTACTGTTTCATGCATACCATGTTGCATGTCTAAGCAACATCCATAGATATTTGATGTGAGAAAAAAACATTGTACTGGTACTACCACCTGGTCAGCTCCAAATTTGCCAGGTGCATGCATAAATAACAAATTTGTTTACACAAGTCCGGCATTTGTGTATAAAATGTATGTAACCCCCAAGGAGATTACCTACATTCCTGGGGCTCTGTCTCCTGGCAGCTTGGGAGAGGCACACGGTCCCTGGTAGGGAGGGGGAGCCAAGGCAAACTCAGAGTCTGCCCGGCAACCAATAGGGAGTGAGATGCCCTTCCCAGGGAGCTCAGGAAAGGGGAGAAGCCATTTTTGAGTCAGTCTGGAGCCAGCTAAGGCCAGGGCAGGACTGGTTGTGTGGGGAGCTGATGAGTCCCAGGACTGCATGCAGGATTCCCCCTGAGAACTGGCCTCTAGGGACCTGCAAGCAAGATCCTTCAGCTGGGCTTTTCCTTCTCCACGGATGATTCCCAGTTTGTAGAGTTTTACTGGGAAACTTCCCCAGCCAGGCTGAGTTAGCCCTCCAGCTCCCTAGGTGAGACCAGTCACCGCATGGTTAGCTCTGCTCTGGCTGGGTCTGAAGCAGCCTGATTTCTGCCTGAAGAGATCACTGCCAGCAGAGATCAGCCCCTCTGCAGTCACTGAGGAGTCCAGAGGCATCTCTGAACCTGAGGATCTAACTAAGGGGTGAGTGCACCATCTTTTAGTTAGTCGGTCAGGGAATTTGTTTTGGGGCCCCCTACTCCCTGAACTGTGTCCTCAAGCCAGGGAGTGAGGGCTTGGAGGTTTTATAACCTGCTGCATATTAAACCTGTGGAGGCATTTACCACCTTCTCCCACTTGTGAGACCTTTGGGCTGTACTGAACCCAGTCAGCCACACTGCTAAACCACTGCAGAGAAGAATTTTGTGGTCATAGGTCATCAAGGGCCCCAACAAAGTAAGTGTACCAACAGGACACTGATCTTACATTTGCTACATCAAGTCATGTGACTGGGGAAAGTCACGGGTATTATCAGTGTGGGCACTGGTGACCCTAAAAATAGTGTTTTACCCTGTTATATTTGTCTCCTGTTTAATATAATTATTGTGTTGAATATATTGTACGTGTTTGTGTTGTTTGTTGGAAGTCTCCAACTATCTGGCAAGTAAGTGGGGATTACCCTGTGGTTAGAAGTTTCCTCCCAAGCTGCCCTGGTGTCCCTGCCAGGAAGGAGCGAGGGCGGTGGAGGCACCGCCAAATAAATTCAGAGTTAAAAATAAAGAAGATACACCCTGCTGAGTGGGTGGCGGGATCCAGAAGAATCCAGACCTGTCCATCAAAACCTGTAAGCAGATTGGCATTAAAGAAGGTAATTGGGTGGAGAGGGGGCGCTACATGTAGCTGCATGGAAAATATAGCTCTTTGTGCCAGGGACCATCTTCTATTCTGTACTGCATCTGGACTGATGGGTTCTGATCCTGATCTGGACCTTTTAAGAGCCTTTCTCCATTATTCCCTTAGCACATCCATGCAGGAAGCTACAGACACGGAATAGGCCTTGGAGGATGAATATCTGAATTCCATTGTACACTGGAAAACACTGGTAGCAGGCAATTGAGGTGTTACAGGGAGGAGAGAGTAAGAAGCATGTACTCTATCTTAAGATTGGCTCATAAGCCACTACTTATCAGCTATCTCCCCTGATCTTGCCCTGTGTGCAAGAAGCATTATACCTTACGACGTCCCGGTGCCTCCTGACTTTACCAGCAGGACAGTGCATCTCCTCCCTTTCCCCCACTGTTGATGATTTAGCCCTTTAATAAACATCAAGCTTTATTTTCCGTCACGGTAAATATTGACCTGTTCAACTCTCTTTAATCTTTCTTAATCTCTGTTAATATTTACCTCTTCATTCAATAAATATTGAAAGCTCAATTCAACCCAATGTCATCTTTATAGTTGTACCTCTGCCATTTTGTTCTCTATTTCCGTGAAGTTTGTACCAAGCTTTGGAGGCCAAGGGGAAGTAAATCTGCTGTTGAAGTGCTAAGTATTAATGATAATAAGGCTGATAAGCTCTTTCAGTCCTCTTGCTGTGACTTGATATCCTGTTCCAAACCTGATTACATGTGTATAAGAGGTGCAACAATGGACCAGTTAACTATGCTTCAAAAAAAAAAAAAAAAAAGTTGGGCATTTGAGGTGATTAAGCAGTGACAACAAGAAACAGTAAAACCTTGGAGAAGGTATCTAGTAGTGGAAAAGAAGGCCTAAGAGCCTATGTAATAGGAAGAACAATTTAGGACAAAATGAAGGGGGCAATGGGGATAGAGATAATAGTGCGTGGGGCCCACAAAGAAAGTAGAACAGAGTCTTGAAAGCAGAGGATGAGAAATAGGGACAATGGGACTTCGGAGCCCAGAGAAAAAGAGTCCTGGATAAAGCCAAGTTCAAGGAAGGTGAAGGTTCCCTTGGGAGAGTCATTCATTTGAGAGAGGTGTGTGTATGACATGCTTGAATTTTCATGCCAGGAGATGTAAACTTGCTTAGCTAGGAATAACTTCCGGAATGATTATCTCCAAGAAGAGGAAGCAGCATTTAATACCTTCTATGGCCCTGACAGGATGTGTTAGGCCAATGTAATGCTTCTTTTCTTGATCCAAGGTTCCTTTACAGTGTGTGGTTCCACATATGAAAAGGCCCATTTTCTTTTAAGGAAGATCCTATTCCATACATTATGTAGGACTCTTCAATCCTTTTAATATTGGAGAATTTGTTGAACTATGTTCAAATGGGGTATAGTAAAATGATAATCAATTATGGCTCTGAAGGCAAGCTTCTCATAGAACCTGCTGTAGTGGTGAGAGGATGTGGAATCAGTGAACTAAGCAATCCATCCCACAGTGCTGACAGAGTGGCATGTGTGCCCAGGCACTACATGGGGCAAAGGAGGGAGGATGAATTAGCTGACCGAGGAGCTAACACATTGTGGTGTATTTCAGACACTGACCAGTTCATTAGACAGTGATGGAGTGTCTCCAGCAGACATGTGTCTACTGTTAAATCATGACAGCTTCACCTTCAAAATGCTAGACCCTCTGCATTTTCTATATCTGTCCAGATCCCTGATCTGTTATGACACTTCCTGCTGTGATAATCTCCAGTTGTTTGGCAGCAATTTAGAAATTTGTGAGATGAACTGGCGAAATCAAACTAGGATATTTTTTTCTTTACTGTATTCAAATGGATAGGTTGCTTGCTAATCAAGGTAGACCACATCACTGCTGGAGTTGTGGCTGTGCTCAGGATGGACTCACCCTGTGGACTCACCACTGCGCTGCTGGGCTCCGGGTCTCCCAGGGCTCATCCTGTAGCTGGGCAGCCGGGTGGCTGAGCTCCAAGATGGCCCTGGCATTGTGGGTCATAGGGTGACCAGATGAGAGGAAGAAAATATCGGGACACCGGGGGAAAGGGGGGCGAGGGTCCAGTCGGCGGAGCAAAAAAATAAAATAAAATTGCGGGACAAACGCCAAAAAATCGGGATGGTCCTGATTTTATCGGGATGTCTGGTCACTCTAGTAGGTCATGGTGTGGCTCAGATTACTGGGGGCTGAGCCCTCTCTAGACTTAGCCACCTGCCACCTGTGCCTGTACTTAGTCTGAGTTGATCTTCCCTGGGAGTTGATCTTTTGTTTTTTCTGCATCCCTAAACTTCCTTACTGTGCTTCCCCAGACAGTGTCTTCTGCTGGGTCCTGTGCAAAGCGTGGAGCCAAGGAGTCATTAGAGTGTCAAGAAAATAACCTGTCAGTGTGAGCATTCCTGGTAGCCACTCATCATTCAGCAACCAATCAGTCATTTTCTGAGCAGATCACGAGTCTATCAGCACTATAGCTTGTTATGCACATTTAACTCATCAGAATGTCTGCTTGTAAGAAGGATTTTATGTTTCAGATGCCTTATGAGGAGTTTGACTTGACTGAATCAGACTGATCCAACAGATGGGCCTTTTAGCAGAAAGGGGAAGGATTCTGTGCAGCTGCTGAGTCAAATTCAGTGGTTTGGGAAACTACAGGCCTACTAGTTTGACTTCAACTGTATGCAAGATCTTGGAACAAATTTTGAAAGAGGAAGTAGCTAAGGATGTAGATGTAAGCGGTAATTGGGATAAAATACAACATGATTTTACAAAAGGTAGATTGTGCCAGACCAACCTGATCTCTTTCTTTGAGACAATAACTGATTTTTTTTTAGACAAAGGAAATGCAGCAGATCTAATCTACCTGGATTTCAGTAAGGCATTTGATACAGTTCCACATGGGAAATAATTAGTGAAATTGGAGATGATGGGGATTAATATGAGAACTGAAAGGTGGATAAAGGAACTGGTTAAAGGGGAGACTACAATGGGTCATACTGAAAGGTGAACTGTCAGACTGGAGGGAAGTTACTAGTGGAGTTCCTCAGGGATCGGTCTTTGGACCAATCTTATTTAACATTTTTATTAATGACCTTGGCCCCAAAAGTGACTGTGTTAATAAAATGTGTGGATGACGCAAAATTGGAAGGTATTGCCGATATGGAGGGGGATCGGAATATCATACAAGATCTGGATGACCTTGAAAACTGTAGTAATAGAAATTGGATGAAATTAATAGTGCAGAGTGCAAAGTCATGCACTTATGGACTAACAAGAAGAATTTTTGCTATAAACTGAGGACATATCAGTTGGAAGCAACAGAGGAGGAGGAAGACCTGGTGTATTAGCTGATCACAGGATGATTACGAGCCGCCAATTTGAGGCAACCATGAAAAAGGCTAATGTAATCCTAGGAGGTCCAGGCAAGTTATTTCCAGTACGCTCCAGCAACTCCTCCACCCCACCCGAAAACACCCCTCTCTATTCCAACACAGCCTTGCACCAGGAGCTGTGGAAAGAAATGTATAGGAGCTGGCTGTGCCAATTCTGTGCTTCCTGGGGCCTCATCCTCTTCAATTTACCCATACTGGGGAAATCTCCAGGATTGATGCAAAGGGAGCAGAATAAGGCAGAGAATATGCATCAACATCTAGATCTTGCCATCTTTATCTTTTTAGTCCTCGGGTTTTGGTCCTCAGACTGCAAAAACTGGATGCCATTGCTCTACGTATTTGTACAATGGAGCTTGACCTATTTCGGGCCTGTAGATACTGCTGCAATGTAAAGGAACACCATACCTTTATCACTGGAGCTAAGTAATAAAGGAGGACTCCTTTATTTGCTAGTAATAACAGTCCTTTTTTCCTTTCTGGGCAAGGCACTAAAAGATACTGCTCAAACACAATTCTTAGTACATTTCACCAAGTTAACAACTAGGAAGCATCTCGTGTTCCACTACATAACAGGAGCCTATGACCTGGGAAAGCTTGTGATGGGAGCATAGTTCTTGAACCCACTCTTTTAGAATAAGTTCATATTTAGGTGAAGCAAGTTTTCTCTCAGACCTAACTTTTAAAAAGGTTCTAGAGTACCATATCCAGTCAGACCCTATTAACGTTCCCTGACTCATTAAAAACCTACTATAAAATAAAATATTGCAGAAAGAAATCAGCAGCAGGCATTCGATATCTCCTACCTTCTGCCCCAAGAATACCACACTTTCCTAGTAGCAGGAATTAGACACCCTCTGCATTGCTTTAATTTCATCTGAAATGTCATGTCTTATTAAAAACCTTCCCAGTAGGATTATTGGACTACATTTATACATTTAAAAAAAGAACTCAGTAGTTGACTCTCCAGACTCCCAAGTACAAATCATTAGCCTGATAATATATTGTTTGAAGAAGTCAATTAGGCTTAAAATAAAAAAGTGAATGGGCAAAATTGTAGTAACGGCTCTGAGATTTAGCCCTTATTGAAATGTGTCAGGATAAAAGAGCAATGAGGGAGTTGGGGATGAGTGAGTGTTTGGTATCTGCTTGCATGAAGGTTTGGGACTGATTGAATCCACCCCCTTGTGACCATGGCAGACCCATTATGTTTGTTACAGGTTGACTGGTGTAATTGTTTTTTTCTGAGGTTATCAGCATGTTCAATCAAAAAGCTAATATGTGCATTATTGCTTTGCTGGTTTTTAAGCTCTTTTCTCATTACAGACATCAATCTTGATTAAAAGCTGTTCTCCAAATGTTTAGTTCCTTTGACATGAAGTGATTCCTGCCTTTTCTGACTGCTACCAGAGGGAAGATATCTTCATTCAGGTTAATTGCCAGAGCTGGATGCTAAATGCAAATGCCAGAGCACTGCTTGAGGTGAAAATTTAAACAACAGCAACAAAAAAAGAGCAGCTGTGAAAAAGTCCTTAACTTCTGTATTTACCAGAACTGCTCTAGTTCTTTTGGCATCACAATGTGACAGAGAAAATGGAATGAATGTCGTTTGGAAGATGAGAGAGAATTTTGCAGTTTCTCAGTTTAAGAATTTCTGTTTTCCTAATATTAAAAAAAATGAGTTGGGGAGGGTAGCAAACAGAGATGAGTCTTAAGATACATGAATATTAAATTAAAATAAAACAAAAGCATGAGGAAAATGGTTTACAATCAATATTCACATGTAGGCCGAGTCTACACTTATAACTTAAGCCTTGTCTACACTGGCAAGTTTCTGCGTAGCAAAGCAGCTTTCTGTGGTGTAACTCCCGAGGTGTACATGCTGCCAAGCCACGTAGTGCACAGAAACTGTGCAGTTGCAGTGCAGTAAAAACACCACCCCGACAAGAGGCTTACAGCTTTCTGCGCCAGGGCTACAGCACCACGGTGCCAGTGTAGACACCCTGGTCGATTACAGTGCTGTGCTTGGCCTCTGGGAGGTGTCCCACAATGCCTGTTCTTGCCTCTCTGGTCATCGGTTTGAACTCTGCTGCCCTGCCCTCAGGTGACCAATCATGAGCCCCACCCCTTAAATTCCTTGGGAATTTTGAAAGTGTCCTTCCAGTTTGCTCGGTGATGTGTGCAGTGGTCTCAGCACATCTTTCCAGGTGACCATGCCTGCTCCACGCACCAGGCGATCCCCCGCTTGGAGCAATGCTGAGCTGCTGGACCTAATCAGCATTTGGGGAGAGAAGGCTGTCCAGTCCCAGCTGTGCTTCAGACGTAGGAATTAGGATATCTACAGGCAGATTTCATGATGTATGACAAAAAGGGGCCATGATCGGGACACACTGCAGTGCAGGGTCAAAGTGAAGGAGCTACAGAATGCCTACCACAAGGCGCAGGAGGCAAACTGCCGCTCCAGTACTGCGCCCATGAGCTGCCGATTCTACGAAGAGCTGGGCACGATACTCGGTGGTGACCCTACCTCCACTGCGAAGACCACTGTGGATACTTTGGTGGCTCCGCATGCCAGTCGAGAGTGGACCGAGCCATGAGGAGGAAATCTTGGACGAGGATGTGGAGGGGGACCCAGAGGCACAGGACGACTCAGAGGTCAGAGATGCATGCAGCCATGAGCTCTTCTCTACCCCGGAGGAGGCTAACCAGTCACAGCTGTGGGAGCTTGGCGAAGCGCAAACAGGAGAGGAGGCCACTGGTAAGTGGCTTTGATTTTGGGAATGGCTGAAGCGAGTTGTTGGGGCAGGAGGGTTTCAGAAAGCAGGCTTGTGTCTGTATGATGTGCATATCACCACATGCCTAGTCTGAGCAGTGGAAGAGGGTGTTGATTGACTCCCTCACTTCACGGGAATCTGCCTCAGGGATCTCCAGGAAACTCTCATTGAGATACTGGGCAATCCGCTGTCTCAGGTTCTTTGGCAGAGCTGCTTTGTTTCTTACCCCATTAAGGGTAACTTTCCCAAGCCACTCTGCTGTCACTGGGGGTGGGGAACATTGCTGCACACAGGCGAGCCGTATAAGGGCCAGGGTGGAAGCAGCAGTCTTGGAGAAGACCCACCCTTGATTCCCTGCTCACCCTCAGCAGTGAGATATCTTCCATAAAGAACACAGCCTGTGGAAAATGTGGGGACAGTAATGATTATAAAGCCCCCCCTAGAGCCACGTGCCCAGCGTAGAGTAGCTCCGGGAACACTGATTTCCCCGACCCTGCAGCTATTCACCATTTTGGGGGCCTTGTGGTTCATGTGTGCTTGCCTGGGGTCAGCCAGTTAGTGACAGGTATGTGAATAGCGGCTGTGTTTTAAATCACTGAATCAGTGGACTGTGTGTTGCAAACAATACTGCTTCTGTAAAATGTTGCATTTTGGCTTCACAGATATGACCTTGGGAGCCCAGCCTCCCTCTTTGTTATCACCGGCTGAATGGCTGTGCAGAATTAGAAAGTGACTACGAAGAGCTAAAGAGGACTTTCTGCATGATGTCATGATGCACTCCGCGGCCGAAAAACAGGAATTGAAGGAGTGGCAGGACAGCGAGAAGAGGGACCAAAAGGAGAAAGCGGCATGCCAGAATGAAGCCACAGAGAGGCTCTTAAAAGTTATGGAGTGCCAAGCAGATATGCTCTAGGCGGCACTAGCACTACAAACTCAGCAGCTCCGCACTTGCCTTCCCTGCAGCTGCTGTCACAAAACTCTTTCGCATGTCCTCCCCAGACACCACCAACACACTCTTATCAACCTCCTGGCTCCAGTCTGTACCCATTGTATTCCACTCCTCCCCCGTCACAGTCCATCCCTGTGGACTCCCAGTACCCACTGCACTAAACATCCGTCCCTCTGCAGTTTAGCCCTGCTGAAGTACAGTACCCGCTGCACTGTACTCTAAAGGACAAGGTAGCATATGATATCTGGACATACACAAATCTTTAACTGTCCTGGGATTTCACCTCCTCCTGGGATCTCTCCAGTCCCCACAGTGCTGATGTGTTTGTTTTTTTGGTCTCTCTCCTCTGGTTGTTGTTTTTTTAATAAAATAATTGTTTTGGTTTGAAAGCAATCTTTATCCCATTAGTTGAAAGCAAACAGAGCCCTGCAAAGCAACAGGCAATTTTCTTAAACCTTCATAATGCATTGTCTGCACCAATCACAATCACCTCCTAGCATTACAAGCACTGCACTCCCAAACATAGCAACAAATATTAGTGGCTTTCAGCTTCAAATTGCTACCTCAAGACATCGCTGATCCTTATGGCCCCATGCTGTGCCCCTCTAAAAGCCCTGGTCTCTGGCTGTTCAAATTCACCCTCCAGGTGCTGAGCCTCAGCGTTCCAGACCTGAGTGAAGCTTTCACCCTTCCCTTCACAAATATTAAGGAGCATACAGCATGTGGCTATAAGCATAGGAATATTGTCATCGCCCAGGTCCAGCCTCCAATACAGGCAGTGCCAGCGGGCCTTTAAACGGCCAAAAGCACACCCAAAAGTCATTCTGCACTTGCTCAGCCTGTAGTTGAACCACTCCTTGCTGCCGTCAAGGTGCCCCATGTATGGTTTCATAAGCCATGGCATTAAGGGGTAGGCAGGGTCTCTCAGGATCACAATGGGCATTTTGACTTCTCTTACGGTGCTCTTCTGGTCCGGGAAGAAAGTCCCTGCTTGCAGCTTCCTGAACAGGTCAGTGTTCCAAAAGATGCATGCGTCATGCACCTTTCCGGACCAGCCTGCGTTAATGTCTGTGAAACACCCACGGTGATCCACAAGCACCTGGAGAACCATTGAGAAATACCCCTTCCAATTAATGTATTCGGTGGCTAGGTGGTCTGGTGGCAGATTGGAATGTGCGTGCCATCTATCGCCCCTCTGCAGTTAGGGAAGTCCATTTGTGCAAAGCCATCCACAATGTCACCTACATTGCCCAGAGTCATGGTCTTTTGGAGTAGGATGCGATTAATGGCCCTGCCCACTTCCATCAACACGAGTCCAAAGGTCGACTTTCCTACTCCGAACTGATTAGCGACTGATTCGTAGCAGTCTGGAGTAGCCAGCTTCCACAGTGCAGTTGCCACGCGCTTCTCCAACGACAGGGCAGATCTCATTCTCGTGTCCTTGTGCCACAGGGCTGGGGCAAGCTCATCACACAGTCCCACGAATGTGGCCTTCCTCATCTGAAAGTTCTGCAGCCGCTGCTCATCATCCCAGACATACATGACAATGTGATCCCACCACTCAGTGCTTGTTTCCTGAGCCCAAAAGCAGCGTTCCACTGTGGTCAGCACCTCCGTGAATGCCACAAGCAATCTCGTGTCATAGCTACTACGTGTGGTGAGATCAATGTTGAACTCCTCTTGCTTTTGTAGTTTGAGGAATAACTCCACTGACACTCATGACGTGTTAGTGAGAGGGAGCAGCATATTGGTCAACAGTTCGGGATCCATTTCTGCAGACTGAAGAGTCAGAGTGTGCAGTACCCAAACCTTTGAAAGATGGCGCCAAATGTGGACGGAAGCAAAGGGATTGCTGGGATGTGAAGCGATGTATCACGGGGCATTGGGACAGGATCCAGGATGCCCTGCGACCCCCTCCACCTTCCCACAACTCTTAGCGGCAGAAGAGGAAGAGATGCTCTGTGGGATAGCTGCCTACAGCACCGCTCTGCAAGTGCCGCAAGTGCAAACATGCTATTGCGCCGGAAGCTGACAGTGTGAATACACAACAGTGGTTTCCCTTCTGCACTCTCTGAGCAGCGCTGTAACTGCCGGCGATGTAACTCTGCCGGTGTAGACATACCCTTAGATCGACATAGCTACATGACCCTCGGGTATGAAAACTGCACACCCCTGACTCGAGATGTAGTTAAGTAGACCTAAGCCCTGGTGTGGACACCACTAGGTTGACAGAAGAATTAGCTACTGCCTCTTGAAGGGGTGGATTTACTACAGGGATGGAGAAACCTCTTCTGTTGCTGTAGCTAGTGTCTCCACTATAGCGATGCAACATCGCTGCCAGCATTTGTAGCATAGACATATAATAAAAAACAATCCTGCAATCTGAGCTGTGGGGGCAACTCCCTGTGCCTATGCAGAGCCCTGTTTACTCCAAAATGAATGCCCATGAGAATCAGCTTGCCGGATTTGAGGGAACACTGCAAATTTTATATAGTGATTAAAGGACTTCTTGGTTTTGAGGCACATATGTTAGACTTGGTAAAAATAATAAGCTACCTCCACAGAGGTGGGTAGTCCAGTGACGAGGGCATTGGACTGGGATTAAGGAGACTTGGGTTTTACTCACAGTTCTCTTGCTGATCTAGTATGAGACCTTGGGCAAGTCACTATACCCTTCCGTGCCTCTGTTTCCCCACCCACATTTTGTCTCATCTATTCAGGGCCAGTTTGTGATATCCTTATTTTATTTATTTTCATTGTATTTCTTTATTTTGATTTAAAATGATAAAAAGCAGCCCATCCAAGGTTCTAGGTGCACCTTCATTAATGACACAATGTAATTCATACATTTTTAAGGCCAGAAGGGACCCCTGTGATTATCTAGTTTGCCCTCCTGCATTACATAGGCCATAGGACTTCCCTGAATGAATTACTACTTTCAGTCCAATAGCTGTAGTTGAACCAGAGCATAGCCTTTAGAAAAACAGCCAATCTAGATTTAAAAATTTCCAGTGATGGAGAATCCACCACAAGCCTTGATAAATTGTTCGAACGGTTAATTACCCTCTCTTGAACATTTGCACGTTATGTCTAGTATGAATTAGTTTAGTTTCAATTTCTAGCTGTTGGATGTTATTTCTTTGTCTGCTAGACTGAAGACTCCCCTTTTAACAGATTTCTGTTCCCCATATAGATACTTACAGACTGTGATCAAACAGACCTTCTGTTTGTTAAGCTTAATAGATTGAGCTCTGTGATTCTTTAATGGTAAGGCATGCTTTCCAATCCATTAATCATTCTCGTTGCTCTTTTCTGAACCCTCTCCAATTTTTCAACATCTTTCTTGAATTGTGGACACCAGATAATATAGACAGTATCTATTTACCATGAAGGGGAGAAGGAAGATGTTCCCACTGTGATCAGGAGGAGGCATTACTTTGTAATTTTGTATTTTAAGATTTTTTTTATGGTTTGTTGATTTTGGTTTTTGTTTTATTTTGTTTTAAAATCCATTTAAGCTCAGGGTTTTCCAAACCCCTGGTACTTCTCTGATGCTGCCTTGAGGGTACATTATTCAGTGCCCTGGCAGGAAACCTAACACAAGGCTAGAGTTTTTCTCTCATCTCAGTTTGCTGCCTCTGCTTTAGTGCCCCTTATCTACAGTCACTTACCTCTATGCCAGATCGTTAAGGGTCAGAAATTGGGATTGGAATCTTTAATGTCTTTTGCTTAGAAGATTGGGCAGCAAAGGTGCAGACATGTGATGCTCTGTTGACCACTGAATTGCTCTCGAAGAACTGGGAGCATCACCTATGCAATATTCCTAATGCCAGCTGGCGTGGGAAACAGGAGTCCCTTCCTAGGATCAAAACTAGATCTTTTGTATGGCTGCCAGCCTGTTCACTGATGCTTGGCCATTAGGTCAGTCTTACAGTGTTTTCACTAGTTTGCATTTAGGGTTTGAGATGCGCAGCAAAATAAAGACTGCCAAGAAGCAAAATCCGTGTGGGATTTTTCTATCATCGGACTGTTAGGGTGTTGCCCATTTGCCATAACTTGTTTAATTTACATTATATACCCCAGTCTCTGAGCCCAGTCACCAAAGAGCATGCAGGGAATCCGCTTTCCCAGAAATCTCAGCTAAGAGACCAATGTCTGGTTGCCAGGGAGCAACTCTTTCCCCCCATATTGACTCTGGTTACAGAGATTAAGGCAGAGAGAACACTGTCCAGCTGCTTCCAACAGTTCCCACTAAGGAATAACACATCACAAAACAAGTGCAGCATTTCTTCAAAGACTGAAAAGTGCTCACAAGCTAAGAAAAAGAATGTGTACAGCTGTGTAGCCATGCCGTCTGGGGAGTCCCACCACAACAGAGGAATTAAATCTCCATAGGACCTAGGTACACTCCAGCAAGATTGACCTAAATTCTGCAGCAAAGCCCCTTGGTTTCTGTGGGCCTTTGGGGTGGCAGGCTCGAAATCATGCAGTAGCTTCTGGTAAATCCAGATATGGACCTGTGAATTAACAGAATTAATTTCACAGAATTAACTGTGAAAGGGTGCAATACCCTCCATCTCTGCTCCCCTTCTTCCCCCCTGTGCAGAAGTCAAGCACAAGGGCTCTGAACTACCTGATAAGACTTCTGCACTGAAGGGGCTTACATGGGACACAAGTGGTGCATAAAGCTTTATGCTGGCCCTCAGAACAGTAGTAAGTTTTGCTCCTAGTGAATAGTGTGGTCTGTGTTCAGTTAGTTACACAGTTGGATGTTAAATAGTATGTTGTTATACCTCCCCACATTTTCAGTGGGCTGGAGAAATGTAAATGGAAACTTCAGAACTGGATTTTGGAAATTATTAGGGGGATGATGGTGATTTAGGCAGCAGTTGGGGCTTTAAGCACCTGGGGAGGAGGTTTGGGTTTCTGGCCCCAAGGAAACACTTTATTGCTAGGAGGGAGGTACATCTTCTCTTTTCCTGCTGCTTGACAAGGATGAAGGGGGCCCTAACTTTTTTAGGGAGGGCATAATGTGGCATATGACAGTCCTTGTCTACACTGAGTGCTCAGGTGTGTTTGACATAAGGCTAATGGATGTAATTACTAATTACTAGCAGTGTAATTTCCCATGATTATAGACGAGGCCTTAAATGGTCATTGTAACATCCCATTGTGATAAATGGGGCTAGCTCACACCGCTCTGTGAACCATTGTTTTAGGCTGTTTGCATGTCCCAGAACACAACTGCATAGATCTAATCCAGCTCAAATGTAGGAGGTTGTTTTTAGGCTAGAAATGTAACTTTAAAAACAGATTAGATTGTGGAGCACAATTCTCTGGCCAGGGTAAAAGTCTCTGGCTGTACAGTCATGGAAGTCCCTGCTATTACCTCAGAAGTTAGACTTGGCCCTGTCTTAAAATGGGAGATCATTTAGTATAACTACTAAGTTTTTACTCAGTCAAAAACTCTAGATGCCTTCAGTGGGAGTTTTGCCTAAATTAAGTCAGAGCAAGACTAAGGTCTTCAGCATTTGGCCTCCAGCTTCTAACAGTGGTAACATTTCAGGTGTAGCACCTTTCTAGTGTAATGATAAAATAATGTTAAAGCAAAATGAACATTACAGATTAAATGATAGAAGTCAGAAGATAAAAAAAATTAACCATTTCATTGTAATATTCATTCACTTACATTGCACATATCGTTGTTGTTGTTGTTACTGGGCAGACAGCTAAATATATCTAGGTGTATGCACCATGTGCCAAGTAGGTGGGTTAGTCAAACTTTAGTGAGTTCATGAGAACTTTAATTCTTTTTATTTCCTGATTTCTGTGAGATTAAGCCTTTCTATATTAAAGGTGACTTGAAAGGTTTCCTTCCAAACTCCCTTTTCTTTTGATTAGGTTATCCAGGAATCTGCTTTCTTGTGATTACTGAATTATGAAAACTTTTTGCTATGAAAATGCTGCTTGGAATGCAGAGAGAAAGTGTTTATGGCAGTTAAACTGCTGTTGGAAATGAATGAAAACCCTTGATATTTAAAAACAAACAAACAAACAAAAACCACAAAACAAAAAAACCAACCGAGAAAACAACCTCCTCAAAACTTGCACCATCCACACAAGTTTTTACCTCTCAGTATTAGTAAATGACCAGTTACCAGTTAGTAGATTGACCATTTTTCAACCTTATTAGAAATTCATTCAAGTCAGTGTATGAAAAACTGAAAACAATTCCCAGTTTGTAAGCTGACCAGGAGTAGGAACCAGATAAACTACTTTTACTAGCTATTTAAGGTTGACACAGCAAATCTCCTTCAACACAGAGGGTGCCAAAGTCACTGCATGCACTGCAGCTCCTCTCCCTGATCTTGAGATTTCTTGCTGAGGGAGCAACTAATGTCATGGCTTGCTGACAGATGGGAAAGAAATCAGTCGGGGCCCTTAGGCATTTTCCTTGTCTGAGCCTTTTAAGCAGCATTTTGGAATCAGAAACGTTTAATATTTCAGTGATTACACAAATCAAGGAGTCTAGAGCATCTCATCCATATGAGTCACTTTTAAAGGGCACTTGACCTCATTTTCTCTCATTATTATGTATTGGAATTGCGTGGCTTTGGATAGAATGAATAGTTCTCTCTCTCTCTCTCTCTCTCTCGTATGTATTAAGGTGAACTCTTATTTCATGTACTCAAAGAACATGCTCTCCAAAGTTCCCAAGTTATGACCAAAATATAGTGTAGAGTAGAACTCTGCAAGTAAAACTCACTAGAGCAATTACTGTTGTAAATGGTATAATGTGGATTTCCCTTTCCTACAGACAGCATATTCTCCAAGTTGGCAATATTTCTTTCATTCAGCCTCCCTTGCATTAGACTTCTAATGTAATTAAACTAGATCATTTGGGGACACCCATTGGCAACAACTGTCATGCTAACTTGATCTTTATAATGGCATTTGATATTCCTACTAGTGATGTAAAAATGTGGACAGTGCAGTGGGCTGAGCTGTAAGTTAATCACTGCAATATCAAGACCGTTGGATTCACTCTGTGTGTGTTTTCCTCTTCCTTTTGCTCTAGAAGCATTCGGTGCATTAAGGACCTCAGTGTTGATATAAAAAGACACAGAAATTCATAGCTAACTGGTATTTATTAAGCTTCTAGCACATTGGTGCTAAGTTAAATTGACCCCCTTGAGGCAGCAAAGCACAAAATGGACATAAGCAGCTACTTAGAATGTATAATTTTGTAACAACATGCTGTCATATTAAAGGATCAAGTTAAAATTTGATTTGCATTCTGAGCTTTTGCTATTGCTGAAAGTCTATATCAGAACAAAAGTCCAGGGGCTTGAGATGGATCTTTCTGGTATCTCAGCAAGTTGGCATTAATAAAGCTGGGTGCCATTTTTTGGACAAATTTTTTTCCACTGAAATATTTCCCAGATTCATGTTGAATTTGCTTTGTCTCCTGAAAAATTCAAAACGTTTTGATGTTTCACAAACAACTTTTGACATTTTTGAAACAAAGCATTTCAACTTTTCATTTTAAAATGATTTTTTGTTTTGGATGAATACTTCCATTTTATTTTGAAAAAGGTAAAAGAAAACCCTCCAATAAAATGAAAAATTCGTTTTGAGGCAATGACATTTTTGTTCTCAATTTATCAGCCACTGAACTGAAAAATTGATTGTTTGTGCTTCTCTAAGTTCAGTAAAACACAAAACTGTATTTCCCTATCAGCAAATTGAGTTATTGGAGCTGTAGTTCAAACCCTTTTTCACTCCTGTGACTGAGCTCCTTGGGAGGACTACATGTCCCATAGTGCAATGTGGATTTCCTTCTGACCAATCTTTGCATGTTCCTTCATGGGAGTTGCATGACTCTGGGTGCATCATAGAAGATGTAGTCTAGCTAGGCAGTATTGAGAAGACTAAAATGCTCCATCAGCCTGCTTCAGGCCTTGCACATGGCCCACCACAAATCACCTTAGAGGGACAGACTTTGTAGATAGTCGAGCACTTCTACTATCACGGTAGCCAACTTTCTCAAAATGCAAAAATCGACAGTGAGATCCAGCACAGGATCCAGTGCGCAAGTGCTTCCTTTGGGAAATTGCTCTGACACGTTTTCATGAACTGTTACCTATGGAAGGACACCAAGATCCAGGTCTATAAGATAATTGTTTTTCCTACACTCCTTTATAGACACGAAACCTGGGTGACCTATCAACAGCACCTCAAGAATCTGCAGAGGTACCACCAAGGATGCCTCCAGAAGATTCTTCGCATCAAGCGGGAAGATCACTGCACTACCCCCAGCATCCTCACTGAAGCCAATGTCACCAGCATTGAAGGATTGATCTTTATGCACCAGCTCCATTAGGCTAGACATTGTGTGCAGTTGCCAGACTCATGCCTCCCAAAACAAATCCTCTACTCTCAGCTCACTCATGGTCAGAGATCCCGTGGTAGTCAAAGGAAATGCTACAAAGACACATTGAAAGCGTATCTCAAGAAAACTGATGTGGACATCACAAGCTGGGATGAGCAAGCCACCAACCAACCCCAATGGTGCTATATCCTCCATCAGGCAGTGGCCCACTTTGAGGAGAGGCGCCTTGCCCTTGAAGCTGAGAAGAGAGAGAGAATGAAGGAAAAAGAAAGAACTTTCTCCCAGCAGGCAGCTGACGCACCAGGAAATGTCTCTACCTACTGCGGGAGGATCTGTGGTTCCAGGATTGGACTCCTGAGTGATCCAAGGGAAGAAGGAGGATCCGGGGAACTACAGGCCAGTCAGCCTCACCTCAGTCCCTGGAAAAATCATGGAGCAGGTCCTCAAGGAATCAATTATGAAACATTTAGAGGAGAGGAAAGTGATCAGGAACAGTCAGCATGGATTCACGAAGGGGAAGTCGTGCCTGACTAACCTAATTGCCTTCTATGATGAGATAACTGGCTCTGTGGATGAGGGGAAAGCAGTGGATGTGTTGTTCCTTGACTTTAGCAAAGCTTTTGATATGGTCTCCCACAGTATTCTTGCCGCCAAGTTAAAGAAGTATGGGCTGGATGAATGGACTGTAAAGTGGATAGAAAGCTGGCTAGATCGTCGGGCTCAACGGGTAGTGATCAATGGCTCCATGTCTAGTTGGCAGCCGGTTTCAAGCGGAGTGCCCCAAGGGTCGGTCCTGGGGCCGGTTTTGTTTAATATCTTTATTTATGATCTGGAGGATGGTGTGGACTGCACTCTCAGCAAGTTTGCAGATGACACTAAACTAGGAGGCGTGGTAGATACACTAGAGGGTAGGGATCGGATACAGAGGGACCTAGACAAATTAGAGGATTGGGCAGAAAAAAACCTGATGAGGTTCAACAAGGACAAGTGCAGAGTCCTGCACTTAGGACGGAAGAATCCCATGCACTGCTACAGACTAGGGACCGAATGGCTAGGTAGCAGTTCTGCTGAAAAGGACCTAGGGGTCACAGTGGACGAGAAGCTGGATATGAGTCAACAGTGTGCTCTTGTTGCCAAGAAGGCTAACGGCATTTTGGGCTGTATAAGTAGGGGCATTGCCAGCAGATCGAGGAACGTGATCGTTCCCCTTTATTCGACATTGGTGAGGCCTCATCTGGAATACTGTGTCCAGTTTTGGGCCCCACACTACAAGAAGGATGTGGAAAAATTGGAATGAGTCCAGCGGAGGGCAACAAAAATGATTAGGGGTCTGGAGCACATGACTTATGAGGAGAGGCTGAGGGAACTGGGATTGTTTAGTCTCCAGAAGAGAAGAATGATGGGGGATTTGATAGCAGCCTTCAACTACCTGAAGGGGGGTTCCAAAGAGGATGGAGCTCGGCTGTTCTCAGTGGTGGCAGATGACAGAACAAGGAGCAATGGTCTCAAGTTGCAGTGGGGGAGGTCCAGGTTGGATATCAGGAAAAACTATTTCACTAGGAGGGTGGTGAAACACTGGAATGCATTACCTAGGGAGGTGGTGGAGTCTCCTTCCTTGGAGATTTTTAAGGCCCGGCTTGACAAAGCCCTGGCTGGGATGATTTAGCTGGGAATTGGTCCTGCTTTGAGCACGGGGTTGGACTAGATGACCTCTTGAGGTCCCTTCCAACTCTGATATTCTATGATTCTATGATTCTATCTCAGGATCCATATGGAAATCTGTGGTAGAGATCATGCTTGAATCGAGGAATCACCAATGATGATGAGTCTGGTTAGGGAGCTTGGCCCAAACGGGATGATGAGTGTATCAGGCTCTTGAACTACAGCTCTCTTGAGGCAGTAAATACGCTACAATAGGAAAATTTTGAATTTTGCTCAGCTCTACCCTTTGTCTGTAAATGGTTAAGTAGTTAGGGTGACCAGAAAGCAAGGGTGAAAAATTGGGACACTTTTTTGGGGAGGAGGGGGATAGTTCTTTCTCTCTCTATAAGACAAAGTCCCTAATATCGTCAGGGGCAGCGAGTTATATGGGCCCGTGGTGCCCTGGCTCCAGCAATATGCAGGGCTTGGCTCTACCAATGTTTGGGGCTGGGTCTCTCCCCCGGCCCCACCTGCTGCCCCAGCACGCCTGCCCCAGAGTGTCTCTGCCTCAAATCGGCAGCTGCTCCCTGCAGCTCCGCTCTGCTGGCTCCTGGCATCAACTGCCGCCACAGGGTCCTAGTGGCCCCCCCCCATTAGTGCCAGGGCAGGCTGACCCTGACCCTGCCCTTCTGCCTTGGACCCTTCTCTTTTCTGGCGGCACGCTCCACCAACACAGGGCCCCCCCCACCCGCAATCATTGCTCCAGCCCCATGCTGAGCAAGGGACAACTCTACCCCCAGTGAGGCTACAGTGAGGAGCAGCAGCAGGGGAGGAGGCGCACATGTGATGGCAGCTCCCCCGGCACCCATCACAGGGGAGGCAAGGGGGCTTCCTGCATCTGAGAGGGGCCCTAGGAGCATGTGCAGTGACAGTGGTGCAAGGTGAGTGTGCTGCTGGGACGGAGAGGGGGGCCTTTCCCCTGGAGCTCACTGCTGCCGGCGGGGAGAGAGCTGGGGCGGAGTCCTCCTCTCTGGCCCCAGCCCTGGGGCAGCTTGCCTGCACCCCAAACTCCTCAGCCCCAGCCCCGCCCACTCCAGAGTCTGCACCCTCAGCCAGAGCCCTTACCCCCCGCACCTTAACCCTCTGCCCCAGCCCTGAGCCTCCTCCTGCATCGTGAACCCCTCATCCCCAGACCCACCCCCCAGCCCTCACCCCTGCACCCCAACCCTCTGCCTGAGCCCCTCCCCACCCTGATATATATTTAAGGCAGGTGTGGGGCGGCAGGACTTGGACCTGTTCTGGGCACCACCCAAAATTATACCGGGAATATCGGGATGTCTGGTCACCCTATAAATAGTGAGACTACTGGCTGCTATCCCATGAGACAATACCAACTTAGCAGAACAGTTGCTTTTCCTAACAAAACACTTTTTGCAGCACCTGAACATGGATATATTTAGGAGAAAAAGTTCTATAAAATCATATTTTCTTCAGCTTCATACCATATAGTCAAGTGCATAATAGCAGCCAGGAACTCCATCATGGTCCTTTGAGTCAGATAAGAACTGATTGTTAGGTGCTCTGTGTTTCACCTTGGGCAATTAACTGTCTGGGCTCATTCGGATCTGACTAGTAAATGACCACAACACTGATTTTTAATAGTCCATTATACTAGAAGTGGCCCCCTGGAGAATGCAAAGGCTAAGATTATTTAGTCTAGAAAGGAGAAATGTTGAGAGGATTTAATTGAAGCTCTTAAAAGCTATAAAGAATAGAATGAAACAGAACAGTTGCTACCTTTTGCCTTCCTGGTAAGATGCAATAAAAATAAAAAACCCTATGGACAGAACTGTGCAGAGGATGAAAGTTTCATTTTGTGAGGGATGTTGAAGGTTGTCTTTGTTACGAACAGGAAAGAATACTGAAACTTTCAAAATTCTTAGCAAAGGGAAAAAAATCATTTTGGAGTCTACCAAAAGGTTTCCTTTAAAATTTGACTTTGCTGCATTCTATTATAATGCAAATTTAAAAAAAAATCAAAATGAAGTCATTTCAAAATAAAAAAATCAAAATGTTCTGAAAAAGTCAAACCAGTACGCTTTGACAGCATTTTTTTCATGGTTTTCTTGCAGAACAAAATTCTGGCAAAATTGACTCAATTGCGTGAAGCATTTCAATGGAACTGTATATTCTGACAAAATATGGTCTCTGTCAAAGTTTTTCCAATCAGCTCCATTTATGGGCCAAATCTTGAGAGTTGCTGAGCATCTGCAGTTTCCAAGCTATAGCAGCTGAAGGCTGCAACATTTGGCCCATATTGACTATGGACACTTGAAGCAGATTTAGAAACAGTAAAAGGGAATGATACTCTACACGTTGTGTAGTCACTGTGTAGAAGTTTTCCTGGGCCAAATCCAGAAAGCCTTGCTCAAGAACCCATGGAGATCAATGACAAAGACCTGGATCCACAAAGGGACATGAGGTATTGAAGTGCTCAGCTTTGCAATGCCTAATTGTTAGGTGCCTAAAAAAATCACTGGAATCCCCAAAGTCTGAGTTAGGTGTTCAGGCTCCCCGTACAATGCATGGGGAGAGAGAGGCAACTAAGAATGGGATTCACAAAAGCCAGCATGCTAGCCAGTAGCAGATGCTGACAAGAGGGTTACCTAAGCCCTGCCCCTCTCTGGGACTTGGATATCTAAGTCTGGGCTGGAAGAAGGTGCCTTCCTCTGGTTGAGATTCACAGCCATGCATCCTCTTCTGGAGCTGGGCACCTAAGTTGTTTGCTTGTTTTTTTCCAAGAAATGCCAGAGGGCTTGGTGATAATAATAATTAATGGAGATATCCCATCTCCTAGAACTGGAAGGGACCTTGACAGGTCATTGAGTCCAGCCCCCTGCCTTCACTAGCAGGACCAAGTACTGATTTTTGCCCCAGATCCCCAAGTGGCCCCCTCAAGGATTGAACTCATAACCCTGGGTTTAGCAGGCCAATGCTCAAACCACTGAGCTGCCTCCCTTATAACTTTTAGTCCAGTGGTTAGCGCACTCACCCCAGATGTGGGAGACCCAGGTTCAGTTCCCTCCTCTGTCTGATAGTGAGCAGGGATTTGAACAAGGGTCACCCACCGTTCTGGAGAGTGCCTTAATCACTGAGCTATGGGATATTCTGGTGTGGGGCTCCCTCCATCTCTCTCGTTGAAGCTGTTCCCCTTTGGATAAATAACTAGCCCTTGAAACAGGGAGGCTAAAGCCTGGGGTTTCCCACCTCCCAGGTGAGTGCCCCAACCACCAGCTATAGAGTCATTCTCACCCCATCACTGGGTCCAATGACTGTGAGGGGGCAGCTGAGTAAGGGTTTTGATGATCTCAGTGGTGCCTGAATGTTGGGCAGAGTGCCTAAGTCCCATTGTGGATCTGGGTCAAAGCTGCTAGTGATAGAAGTGAGCGCAGGACTGGGACTTCAGGTTTTACCTCCCCACGTACTCAGGCAAATTCTCGTTGACTTCATTAATCAGTGCTCGATAGTTAGTTATTTTTCTCAGCCAAGTTGTCTTCGTGTTAAAAAAAAAAGAAAGAAAGAAACAACCCCCCCCAAACCCCACCAATAACAAATTCAGCCCTTGGCACTGCCACTGATTTCTATTGACAAGTGCACTTGTTACTGTTGTACGTCCTTAAGAAGTTTCCTTGTTAAAGGCTGAAGGTTAACAACTGAACCCAGATTGTCTCCAGTGAATGAAGCTCAATTTTCTTGAGCTTATTGAAAGCAATCTGCTCCAATGTAGCTAATTAGAGTAAAGAATACAAAATGTCAGGCTAGGCCACCACCATCTCTTGTATTCTCAATTATGTTATGCATTTCCTTCCTGCAATTTTGTGAAATAATTTAGTTCAGTCTATCTCCTTTTCCCTTTTGGAAAAGAAAAGCTTGCCTGAAAATGGAAACTCATGCACAACAGCAATAAGGCAGATCTGATATTGCTGGTCGTGTATTGTGCTGGGTAAGTACCATCAGATTCAAGGTCCCCCTCTACGAGTGGATTAATGGCTATTGGCTGACTCCGAGATGACTCGAAGAATGTTGAAAATACCATTTATGTAGTGAAGGATTACCTAGCTGGGATCTGTAATGCTGATGAATTGAGTTTATTTTCTGTCGATTTGTATTTTTTAAAGTCATGTTTGTCTCACAATCAAAGATTTTTTGTTTCACATAACTTGAGAGAGGAACCGTTGAGGGACCATTTTTGTCATGTATAATTCCATACAAGAGGTAATTGCTTCTTCATCATGTAGAAGAAATAGGCATGAGCTGCAAAGTTCAGATCTTGATTTTGAATATCCTAAAGTTTAGGGACATTTGGACCAAAGTTTTTGGATTAGCCACCACTCCGCAGAAACAGCTAACTTTAGACACCCACATCTGAAAATGTTGCCCTAAACTTTTAAAGTGGCATTGTGTTGAAAAAATTAATATGTGAAATATAAAAATATTCTTACCTGTGTTTATTTGAAATCCCTCAATCAAGATCTCTGTCTCTCTATAGGAAAGCTCCTTGATTTTATATCTCTCCTTCCACATCCCCATCCTTCAGATTTAAGGTGGAGTTTCAGCAGTCCCTGGGAAAGACTTCTCAAGATAGGGTCATTGCCAGTGTATTCAGGAGCAACTCTGTTTATCTCAAAGATTTGTGCCCATTTATACCCGCAGTAAAGGTCATGATGAAGTATATGTCAGCAGGGGATAAAGCACAAACATGCAGAGGAGATTAGATGAATATAGAATCTGGCCACCTTTAAGAAACACTGCAAAACTTTTCTATTTGACAAAGCCTTTCCATCACAGCATCAACTACCTACTTCCCCCATAATCCCTAGCCTAGAACCTGGTATGAGAGAAGAGGCAGAGATTCCACTGAAGTTCACAGTTCATGATAATCTATTTGACATGCACAGTCCTCATATACTATAGTTATGGGCAGGCAACAGAATACCCACAGACAAAGTGAATTTGCCCTCCATTAGTTTGTTTGACAGTTTCATAATGACTTGTTCCCCACTTCCCATGTTCTGTTTTGTCTTCATAACTATATCATCATCATGTTTCAAATCCATTTGAAAAGAGGGTGCTAAATTTTAAAACAGATTCCAAAACCCATATGTTTAAAAAAAGCAGCACAGAATATAGAGGGAAAAAATATCTCCAACTGCTTGATCCAGCTTTTCTTGACACTAGACAGGTGAAAGTGAGAGTAATTAATCAATGTGAACTTTCCAAATGTATCATCGTTAAAACACACCTGTGCCAAACAATTTTGTGCTGATCCTGTGTAAAAATGTGCAGTGTGTTCGTTAGCCATGAATACTTCTCATGCTTCATCTGTGGGGAAAAGGCCAGGAAGTGGGAGTTGCTCTGATTCATGCTGAGCTAATGCTGTATAACCTTGGCTAAAGATCTATTATGTAGCTATTCTCTTTTTCCAATCTGTATAATTTTTTAATGTGAGTGGGAGCTATACGTGAGCAGTGCTGCTCTTCCCCCAGCCTTATGTACTTCTCTGTTTCTGCATATGTATTTTTAAAAGATTTTGATAGAAGATAGTTTGAGATGGCATTGTATAGCCAGAGCCCAAAATTAAGCTTGATCCACTATCTGCAATTTGGCCCAAATCCTCTTTTCCAATGTCTATCTCAAGTAACTCAGCCAGCTGCTGGGGAACTCTGTGGGCTGAATACCCCAGCACTTGACTGTAGGTTAGGTGGTGGTGGCCCGGTCCCAAAGAGTCATTGTGGGAGTTTGTATCAGTAGCTGTTGTGGAGCAGGGCTATGTGATGCTCGGTGTGTGTGTGCCCCAAATGTGTGCAGGTTGCTGCCAACCAGTTATTTGAGATAGCCTCTCCCCTCTGTCTGACTGCAACCTTAGAGGTCCTCTCTTGTGATTTATTGTTGGTGCTCAGAGCTCTGCTTTCCATGTTCATTACCAAGGTTTCTTCAAAACAGGGCCTTGTCTGTGGGACTTGTGGATTGGCAAATGTAGCCAGAGTCCAAGTGTGGTGATGGATGTTCAGTGTATTAGCATAAAAGCTTCTGGTTCATTTGTTTAATCAAGCCTATAATCCAATGTATTTTGTTTTATTTGTTAGTTGCCAGCCAAGGCTGAGAGTCCCTGGGCATATGGTGAGGCACTGATTCACTGATTTTATTGTTAAGCTATGGGCTGACTCAGATATTTTGTAATTGTTTTATGAAATGTAAAATATACTAGGGTATGAATATCTGATAAAATCTAGATGCTGCATCAGCAGCATACATAGCTAATAAAATAAAGTTACTGTATCAAGTGGAATATTCCAAAGCAAAACTGTTTTAGCATATACACTGTAGAAATGTTAAAGGTACAATATCCCTGCAGTGCCTGTAGTCAGGGATTTATACGATCTGTGAAATCCTGCAGAGAATCCAGGAAAATCTGCATTACAAATTACAATACATGTCTCCCACAGGTCCTGCACTTTTCAGCTGTCTCAATTGTAGCTTATTTGTTGGAAATGGGTACATTATATTTTCAATTTCTCGTGATTCAGGAGTAGTTCTTAACAGGTATTTTGGATGCCTCCAATTTTCTAAGATTGTCAAAATAAAGTATCTGAATGTTAAATGTATAAGTTGCACCTTTGAATATCACCAGCCACCTGGCACTAGCTGCAGCAGTTGAAATACAAGGAGCTGTTGATGATTTTAAAAAACAACCAGAGCGATTAACAGAACAGGGTAATGTGAACAATGCTGAGAATTTCATACACAGTTTGATAACATGAATGACAGCTTGAGGTATCACAGACCCTGCTTATGAACTACCCAGTACCATAATATAAACAAGGATGGAGAGTAATGGATGAGCCTCAAAAAGTTAAGCGGTGTGGAGTCAAATTAACCCATACTGGTGCAGTGAGGTGTAACTGATACTCCCTCTGCCAGTTGATCTTGCACCCCAGAGGCCATCCACCCTGATAGAGGGCAGGCAGAATTTAATTCCCACCAGGGGTTCCTTTGCCAGCTCTCACAATTCTTTGGAAATTCTCATGATATTTACTGTTTATTTTTAAAGCCTCATCTCTTAGAGCAAAATGCTGTGTAAGAATCTCATTTATTTTTTTAAAGCTAAGTTTCTAACCTACTGATTTCAGACAAAGGCTTGTAAACGTGAACGCTGAAGGCTCAAAAACCTGAAGGGAACATTTTCCCCAAATGTATTGTTTTTAAAAAGTCATGATTTTTAAACCAACCTCGTGATTCTTTGGGGCGCCTGATGCCTGATTAATGCTTGGGTTGGAAATGCTAGGCTCCATAGGAGCTCCATTGGTGGAAGTTCACAAGCAAAAGCTATGAATTAGAGCCCCGATACTCAGTCCTCAGTGGTTCAGGAGCCAAATCAGCAATCAGCATTACCCAAAAAAGCCACAGTAGTGTGAAATCATTGTTTCATTTACTGTAGTAATAAGTATTCATATTTAAACAGTATGACAGGGGAAATATTTCTGTGTGTGTGTACACACACACAAAATATATAATATTATTCTCACAACAAAAATGACCAATTATTATTATTTCTATCAACTACAATTGGTTAACAACATAGTAAAAGCATCTTGATTGGTTAATCACTTAGATCAGCTAATCATTAAATCACGCAGTATTTTAATATCATGTGCTGCAGGCGACACTTTAAAGAGCCACTTTGTGCTCTCGAGCCTCAGTCTGAGTATCACCGAATTAGAGTATCCCTATGCCACCCTATTCATACCCCTCTCTGGTCTGTGTTGCCCATGTTTTGGGCTGCAATGGTTACTTGGATAAGGTGCATTGGTGCAAGTCCTGGTTTCCATTAGTGCACTCTATCTACATTGTGGATTTGCACTAGTGTATCTACATTAGTGTAAGAACTTCAAGGGCTAAAGGCCAGGCTTATTTTTGGTTCTTGGTTTGGTCTGAATAAGTGTGCACACATTCAAATTCTTATCCAAGCTAGCCAGGCCTCTTGGGTCTACAGGACCAGTTCAGAAATCCTGGGAGAAAACAAGTCACTTTTTGCTTCTTGTTGGGCCAGAAATAGCAGGAAAATCGTTCAGTTCAAATACACATGGTATTTGAACACTTCACTTTGATTGTTGGTGGAACCAGGAAGTTCAGAGGCATGAAAAGAAAAAAATGAAAAGTCTTGAACATTGAACAAGGAACTTTATTGAAACAAGGTGTTAAAAGATGGCCCAGTACCTCACTATATGGTCACCAGTCTGTTGTGAGTGGACATAATTGATGGGTCCCACATGCTTCCAAGCCAGCTGAGTCTGTGTAGAGTCCAGTCCTTGTTTCTAGCTCTAGACACACTTCCAGGCTCAGACTCTTATTTGATGGGGTTGGGATGTGGTTTACTGTCCATCCACTCTACACCCCAAAACCAGTGGCTGAGATTTTGAGTCCCCCAGTTGCTTATACATGGTCCATGAGAGTTCCACCTAGGCTGTGGTTCTCTGAGGTTTTAGTTTAACCCCTTTGGGGACAATGTGGCAGTAAAGCAAAGAACACAGGAAAAGGAAATTCTTATCCATGTTGGCTTTAATCTTAAAGTCCTTGAGGAGCTAAAGATTTTTGAAAGTAACAAGTCCTGAGATGTGCTCTCCTCTCATCTGAGTTCACCCTATCTGTGAGTCCACGGTTTGTCAGCAGTTCATGCTGGTCAGAGTCTGTCAAGCCCCCTACCCTCCAGTCCTGCTTACTTGTTGTGATGGTCACACAACCTGCCCCCCGCACAGACCAGCACCCTGTTTTTAAATGAGGCCTTCATTTCTGAGCCATGTGCTCTCACTGAGACGCTCCAGATCCACCAGTCATGCTTGCTCCCTTTTCAGGCCCCTGAGCAGAAAGACTGTTGTTCCATGGGGATGGCCCATTAGTTGAGACAATCAAAGGCGATGACTCCAGATTGCAGTCTTAATGGCTCTCTGTGATAGTCCTTCAAGGAGATGTCAAGCAGGGCAGCTGTCTGAAATGCAGCATAACAGGCTTGCTCCTGGACAAGTTCAGATTAGTGCTCAGCACATAGTACAAAACAGAGTGGGATAAGCCTGAATCAAATTCTGTCTCACAAGAAAAACAACATTGCCCTTCTTTTTGCTGTACTCTAGAACTTCAGTCTAGGTTCTTGACCAGCCCCTTCTGCCTGGCTTCTAGTTACTGTTTGAAAGTCTGGACACATTGGCAGCCTCCATTTTGTAAAACAACCCTCTTTCAAGTCAGTCATTTAGAACTGGGGTTTTAATAGCCACTTTTAGCAGTACTTCTTTCACAGATAAAAATTCTTTAATGAAAGCAAAAGTTATTGTATTAAAGCACATTTTCTCCAAAGGGGAGGGAATTGAGACACCATCTGTCCTGCTCTTGGCTCCCATCCAGAGCCTTCAGACGAAAGCCAAATTAACAGCAGCATTCCTCCCCCACAGTTATCTCTTGGAGCCTTGCACAGAATCTTTGGGAGAAAATACCGCCTCTGCAAAGACATCTAAAAGATTTTTTTTTAAATGTATAACTAGAATAGCTAATTCACAGACCCTTATAAAGCACTACTTCACCTAGTATTTTTATCTGCCCAATTTAAAGTTATCTTAGGGTTTTACACCGGCACCCATTGCTGTATTATCTTAGCACCGTCTTATTAAAATCAATAACAATAGGGAAGACCCCGTTGGACTTTCTGGAGTCTCTGGGTCTCCTCACTTTTTGGGGTATAAAACAGAATTCTGCTTGGTTAATTTGTATTTTATTTTGCGGGGAGTTATTTGGATGGATGGAGGTGTCAGTGTTGTGCCAGGGCTTTTTTGAAGGGAGGTTTTGTAGCATTTTTTATGGTCAGACTCTGGATTCTCCTAATCCCCTCTGGAGGTTTAGTTTCTATAGAGAGATCTACTTGACCAAGAATGCGATATCCCATCTATCATGCATTTCAGACTTTGTGATCAGCATCCACAGAAGTGCAACTGTCTAGGCGGTTTATAGATTTCATTCAGTCTTCAGTGCAGCAGGGGCTTCATCTGTTAGTTGATTTGAAGATTAGGACCAAACTCTTGAACCAGAATGTGAAAATGACACTAGAGATAAGACCTAGCCATAAAGTACTATCCTCTCCTCTGGGGAAAGCCCTTAGTATCAGCAGGTTTGTAGATTAGCAGGATATCCAGGTTAGTATCTCTGATTTACATAAAAGATTCTGTTTTAAATTGGCCTTAATCTTGCTAAGGAATGGAATAATTCCTCCATCTCTGGATTTTTTTTATCACTGGGCCTGGGCCTGTTGTGAAGAGATTTGAGAGAGAAGGAGAGAGCTAACATTAGGCTTGTGGTATCATTATGCAGCCAGGTTTGGGTGATGCTGTGTAGGCAAGATATTGATGATAAGATTATGGATGGTGCAGAGGTTTATAGAACACAGAACTTTCATTGGTCAGCGTAAAACTGAGATTCTGGTGTCTGTCTGTTTTAGACTACTCTGAGAGAGTAGTTTGCTGAATGCACCACACTGGATGCATCTGTCTTATGATCATCTTTCCAGACACTGTGTGGCATTTCCTAAGGTTTATTTTTTCCTGTTCTAACTTAGGGAGGGACATGTGGGTGGTCTATATATCTTGCAATGTTGGTGGGCTAGGGGTGCTTTGAGTATCCACCGAGGAACACGACTACTCAACAATGATAGATTGAATTAAGGAGAGTTGTAGGAGAAGTTTTGACAGTCCATCAGTTGTCTGCGGTATAGCAGGTGGGCTTGACACCCTGGGCAATGTGCTCTGGGAAGGGCCAAAGCATGGAAAGTGGAGTAACAAGTCAGAGGCATTAAGGGTGGGAGAATACTGGGAGATGCTGCCTGCATCTTGAGGTAGTGCTGGTAATAGAGAAAAGGCCTTCTCTTCTTCCTGGTGGGAGGAGTTAGGTGGCGGGAGGGAGGCAGAGGTGCTGCTTCCTGTGTTCATGTTCAAAACTCTCATACCCCAGAAATGTTGGGAGGGAGGGAGGGAGGCAGTGTTCCTCTGTCTGTCTCGTGGAGGGTGGGTTGTTCTGTCTGCCTCTGTATACCTACATTCAATAGATCTATGTACGCAGGGCCGCCTTTAGCAAGAGCGGGGCCTGATTCCTGGGGGCGGGGCTTGCTGCAAGCCCCGCCCCCAGGAATCGAGCCGCGCCGCGGGGGGGGGACGGGGGGAGACCCGAGCCGCGCCGCGGGAGGAGGACGGGGGGGAGACCTGCGCCGCGGGAGGGGGGACGGGGGGGAGACCTGCGCCGCAGGGGCCGGGCCGGAGCCGACCCGAGCCGCGGGGGCCGGGCTGGAGCCAAGCTGGGCCAGAGTCGCTGGGGCCTGCGGGAACGGGCCGCGCCTCCCCGGAGCCACCCCAGCTTACCTTGTGCTGCCGGCCCGCCCCTGCTTCTTTTCAGACTTCCCGCGAAGCAGGGGAGGGGGCGAAGCGTTCAGGGGAGGGGAGGAGGGGGAAGTGAGCAGGGGGTGGGGTGGAGAGCTGCAGCGCGGGGCCCTCTTGGCGTGGGGCCCAATTCAGCCGAATCGGCTGAATCGGCCTAAAGCCGGCCCTGTATGTACATATTTCATTCCATCCTCACCCCTTCAACTGTGATTCTGCTCTGAAAAGTGTGGGATTGCATGTGTATTATGTCTCCAGGAATCCAGATTGGATTTACTAAATTTAAAAGTAAAAATATGGCTTCTCAAGTGCCACTCTGGCAAACTCAGCCTGGCATCTCCAAGACAAGCTGAGTGGTTTCCTTCCTATGTACCATCCCCAGAAATAAAGATACTGCTACAGGAATTTCTGTAACAGCTCTGCTGATGGTGTATGAGCCAAACCAGAATAGAATTGAAATCTCTCTCCCATAGCTGTATCTTCTCTGTAGTGCTCAGGGGGCTGGGGCTAGGTACAAAGTAGTAAAAACTTACTTTTGTAAAAATGACTACCAAGCAGGGCCGGTTCCAGGCACCAGCTTACCAAGCAGATGCTTGGGGTGGCCACTCTGGAGAGGGGCGGCACGTCCAGCTGTTTGGCGGCAATTCGTCGGACAGTCCCTCACTCCTGCTCAGAGCAAAGGACCTCCCGCCGAATTGCTGACGCAGATTGCGATCACGGCTTGTTTGTTTGTTTATTTGTTTAGGTGCTTGGGGCGGCCAAAACCCTGGAGCCGGCCCTGCTACCAAGTACAAGTCTAAATTTATTTAATTAAGATTCCTTGAGAAGATATGTATGGGAGCATTGTGGAATTGGAAGGTGCAACTACAGTTTTACCTATTCACTTTTAACCATAACTGCACCTTCAAGATCCACTAAGCAATAACTACTGCACCAAGTGACAAAGCTGACTAATCAGGGGTTTTTTTTGCAGTAAGAGCTACCCATCTAAAATAGTGCTGCAGAACTTCCTATGGTAGCAGCCTGACATTCTTACTTTACTGTCAGAAATAAGTCTCTTAAGCTCCAGAGAAAGATTGACTGGAGTAAATGCTGGTTGTGTCCTCAACAAATGTCCCAAAGAGGCAGACTCTTAAGACCTTCTCAGCTTACCAGGGCTTTAGCACTACTAATATTTACTATTACTATTAACTACTAATAAATACTTATTTCTCACAAAATCAGGCAGACTAAAAAGTTTTATTTTTTTCTTGGCATTCATCTTAAACCCATGCCAGAAAGAATAAACTTGTATAAAAAATGCAAGAGTCCAAGAGAACTACTTCTACGACTGTGCAAAATTACTATAGTATTATCTAGTAATAGTCTTGAAGTCTATAGCTTGCAATGCTATGCATAATATGGTTACAATAATCTCCCTCTAGAGCCGGTAAAGGCAAGGAATTCAGAGGCTATAGCAGAAATGAGTTACACTTTTCACCTTGCTGCATTTTTAATATACAGTATGAACGACCAAAGACTTGTAAATGCTGTAGTTAGGTATTCTGCAAACATAATGAATATGTACTTATATGCTCAGCAAATAACAACTTGGTTGTATTGCTCAAAGCTGACACTTTTTGAATGTTTGTGCTGCAACCGCAACTTTAATAAGTGTAACAGGCACAATGATAATTTTGAAACCCTGTAAATAATCCAGAACTGTAGAGTGTCAATTTACAGGCAATTCCAGTTCAATGCAACTCTTAAAATCAGCTTAATATTTGAAAACTACCACTTTAAACTTATGTTTTATTATTGTCTATTTTTTTTGGTTCAATCTGCACTTCTCACTCAAGTTGGGTTGCCAGGCGTCTGGTTTTCAATCAGACCACCTGGTTGAAAAGGGACCCTGGCGGCTCCACTGGCATAGCTGACCGGGCCATTAAAAGTCCAGTCGACAGTGCAGTGGGGGCCCGGGTCTAAGGCAGGTTCCCTGCCTGCCCTAGCTCAGCACAGCTCCCGGAAGCGGCCACCAGGTCTCTGTAACCCCTAGACACATGGGTGGCCAGGGAGGCTCTGTGCACTGCTCCTACCCTGAGTGCCGGCTCCGCAGCTCCCATTGTCCGGGAAACTGTGACCAATGGGAGCTGCGGGGGCGGCGCCTGTGGGAGCGAGGGCAGCACGCGGAGCTTCCCTGGCTGCCCGTGCGTCGAGGGGCTGCAGGGACTTGGTGGCTGCTTCCTGGAAGCTGCGGTAAGCACCACCAGGACCCCACACCCCGACCCCCTCCTCCACCCAAACCCCTGCCCCCGCCCCCCCTCCCCCAAACCCCCCCACCCCCCCACCCCCCCCTCCCCCCCCCCCCCCCCCCAGAGCCTGCACCCCCCAGCAGAATTTCTCTGCAAAGCAGATAGGCTGTTAGAGCTATTTGAGACCTATTGTTTTCCAAAGAGAAATACCTCCATGCAAAGGAGAATTCTCTATGAGAGAAATCAGGGACCTACTGAAACAACTGATGAGTGGGTAACCCAACTACAGTTGATAATAAAAGCCTGTGCTTCCACAGATGGGGATGACATGCTGAAAGATAGGATCTTAATGGGATCAAACTCAAAAGAAATACCAGAAAAACTAGTAATGGAGGAGAATTTAACATTAGACGAAGCCATTAGAATAGCCTGTTACAACAGACATGCAAAGAGCAAATGAAAGACATGATGTGCACATAATAAAGGGAGCAACAGCAGGGCACCAGCCTCATGCAGCATTAAAAGAAAAGAGTACAATAAAGGCGCAGACACAGTGGGTTTGTAACAGATTTGCATTCCATCATGCAAAGCAAGAAGAATGCCCATCTGTAGGGAAGATATGCACAAAGTACCACAAAGCAAACCATTTTGCATGAGCATGCAACATAGGCAAACAGAAAAGTACAGGGCATACAGTGCATGTAATTGGAGAAGGAGAGGAGTTTCACAACAATGACACAGCATTCCTTTTGGCTAGAATACAGAATGAGGAAAATGATAGCAATGAAGCATATGTAACTATACTAATGGGTCCGGAAGGCATATCCATGAAATTGAAAATTGACGTTGGGGCTCAAATATACTGCATCCCTGAGACAAAATTTATGAAAAGGCTAGTCCACAGCATGACACTATCACTTGTATCTGTGTGACTAGCAGGATATGGAGGGCATCCATTCCACATAGTGGGGAAAATGCAATGTTAAATGCTGGTAAAAAGGAAAATGTCGAAATCCAGATTTCTCTATAACAAACACACCAACAGAACTAGTCCTGGGACTGAAAGCTTTAAAATCATTAAAACTGATAAAAATCCTAATGGCAATGGAATCTAGAAGGACATCTCACAACAGAGAGAATTAAGAAAAGATTTCCTGATGTGTTTGAAGGCTATTGCAAAATCAGTCTGTCTACAAATGCAGTGCCGGTAGCACGTGCAGTGTGATGACTGCCATTAACTAAGGCCCAAAGTGGAGATGAAACTCCATGTATGGAATTATTGGGTATAACTGGAAAGATGGAGGAACCATTGGAATGGGTTAGCTCGATGGTTGCAGTAGAAAACAAGAATATTGGAACAGTCCAAATATACATAGACCCTCAAGACCAGGGCTGGCTCCAGGGTTTTTGCCACCCCAAGCGGCGAAAAAAAACAACAACACCCCCCTCCCCCCCGCAATCGTGATTGGCGGCAGCTCCACTGCGCCACTTTCTTCTTCGGTGGCAATTCGGCGGCAGGTCCTTTCCTCTGAGAGGGACAGGGGCCCTCCACTGAATTGCCACTGAAGAGCCTGATGTGCCGCCCTTCCCCTTGGCCCCCCCAAGCACCTGCTTGCTCAGCTGGTGCCTGGAGCCAGCCCTGCTCAAGACCTAAACAAAGCAATAATGTGAGACATCACTTACAAGCTGTCTGCAGCAACAGGGTGCTAGATGTTCAGAGTGCGATGCTCAATCTGGATTCTGGCAGATCAGAACTAGATGAAGACAGAAGCAAGTTAACTACTTTCAACACTCTGTTTGGAAGATGGTGCTTCAAAAGAATACCCATCGGTGTATCATCTGCACAGGAGATCAGAGGAAATGGTGTACAAAATACTAGCAGGACTGACAGGATTCAAAGTCATTATTAATGACATTTGTGTACCTGGCAGCACCAAAGAGGAGCATGACAAAAAACTAATATCACTACTCACAACATGCATTACTCATAAGTGCAACCAGGGCCGGCTCTAGGCACCAGCAAAACAAGCTGGTGCTTGGGGCGGCACATTTTTAGGGGTGGCATGGCCGGCGCCAGAATGCCGCCCCTAAAAATGTGCCCCGGCCGCCCTAGCTCACCTCCGCTGCTACTGCCACAGCGCGCGAAACAGCTGATTCGCGCGCCGCTACTCGCCCTCCCTCCCAGGCTCTCAAACCTGGGAGGGAGGGGGAGATCCCGAGCGGCCGTTTCGCGCGCCGCTGCTCCCCCTCTCTCCCAGACTTGGGAGCCTGGGATGGAGGGGGAGAAGCGGCGCCCGTGCTGTGGCCACTCGGAGTCTCCCCCTCCCTCTCAGGCTCTCAAACCTGGGAGGGAGGGGGAGACTTCGAGTGGCTGCGGTGCGGGTGCTGCTTCTCCCCCTCCCTCCCTCCTAGGCTTGAGAGCCTGGGGGGAGGAGGCAGGGCTGGGGATTTGGGCAAGGGGCGGAGTTGAGGTGGGGCTGGGGGTGGGGTAATTAAAGAACGGGGGGTGGGGTGGTGGTGGCCAAAATTGTTTCTGCTTTGGGTGGCAAAAATCCTAGAGCCGGCCCTGAGTGCAACCTAAAACTGAATCACAGCAAAATGCAAATCAGCGTAGAGCAAATAAGTTGCTTTTGTCATATTTTAGAAAAAGAAGGCACCAGACCTTATTCAAATAAAGTGAAAGTGATACAGCAGTTAAAAGCACCAGCCTCCCCAAAACAATTGGAAACCATATGAGGGACGGCGACCTACCTACCAAGTTATATACCAAGATTAGCAGAAATCACAGCACTTCTATGAGAACTGGGGGGAAAGAACACAGCAAGTAGTACAGGGATAGGAATATGGAGAAGACCTTCTAAAACAAAGCTAAAATACAAGAAAAACAAGGAACTAAACACTACAAGTAGGGCAAACAGCAGTTCGAGCAAGATAGTTGCAGGAAGGATCTCCAGCGGCATACGCATTCAGAGCGCTGATGCCAACACAGCAAAATTATGCTCAAATAGAAAAAAATATTTGCCATTGTTGCTAATGTCAGAAATTTCATCAGGACCTCGATGGCCTCACGGTAACAGTTGAACATACACACATCGACCCAGAAAATATTCTTGACAAATCTCTAGCTTCTGCACCACCAAGACTTCAGTGCATGATCTTAAATCTACAAAGGTATGATTTGAAAGTGAAAGGGACCATTCATGATAGAGGGGCCTGTTAACACCTCTGCAGTCATAAGACAAAAAGGGAGGTTAGTGGGTTACAGATCGTGGTAATAAGCCATAAATCCAGTGTCTCTGGCCAGTCCATGATTTTTAGTGTCTAGCAGAGTTATAAGTTTAAGCTCCCAGGCTCATTTTTTGAAAGTATTGTGCAAGTTTCTTTAGAGGATGAGGACTGATAGCTCAGACATAGAGTGATCACTTTATGAAAAGTGTTCACCCACAGGTGACATGGTGTTTTTATCTTTTATCATTTTCCTGTGTGAAACACAGTCCACTCTACCTTGAATGGCCCCTTACAATATGTGCTAACTACTTATGCTAAACAATGTGGTCCACTTTCATTTTTCTGTGTTGCTTGGAGTACCTTTCCCAGACCCGAAGAAGAGCTCTGTGTGGCTTGAAAGCTTGTCTGTGTCACTAACAGAAGTTGGTCAAATAACATCTATTACCTCACCCACTTTGTCTCTCTATTATCCTGGAACCAACACAACTACAACTACACTGCATATCTGTGATGAGCTCATTTCAGATAATGGACCATAATACATACTGAGAAATTTCAAAGATTTACAAAGGATTGGGGTTTCATACACACAATTTGCAGTCCATATTACCCACAGTCCAGTGGATGTACAAATAGTGAGGCATATACTTACCAAGGCTTATGAAGATGGTCAAGACTCTTACCTCATTTTACTGAACTACTGAAATACACCTATGAAATCAGGGCCTTCGCCTGCACAGGTGTTAATGAGCAAAAAGCTCAAATCAGTAATTACTGCAAATTCATGTCTCCTAATGCCCAGAGTTGCGAATCATGACATAATAAAACAGAGCTGTATGGACGGAAGAAGAAGACAGAAATCCTATTATGATAAAAATGCCAGAACAGTGTAACTCTCACAAGAAATTCCAGTGTAATGATGCAAATCTCAAGTGATCAGTGGCACCCTGGCTCAGTAACTGAACCAGTGGAACAACCTGGATCATATTTAGTATAGCCAGAGAATGGACAGTTATTTAGGCAAAATTGTAGACACCTGAGACCTGCTCCTCTTAGTGCAACCACCCCTCCTGAGGAAACATGGCCTGTGATGCAGAAATGGCAATTGAAGTGAACACTAACTGCGATACACACAAGTCCTCAGAACTTCCCACTGGGCAGAGACAAGAGACAAAGTTGCAGCTGACAGAAGCACAATCACCAGATGACACTACAGTGGTGCTCACAAATACAAGATGCAACTCTTACTTCAGATATGGGAGAAGATTTAAACCCAAAGAGTAGAAGAACTAGGACATGTCCTTATGCCATTGTTAAGCAGGAACATGAGTAATGGCATCTCCAAATTTCTTTTGCTGACAGAAAGGATGTTTTGTATTCATGCACAGTTAGATAACTCGTGCACTGTCCCTTTTAAGAGAGGCACAGGAAGAGACACTGTGACTGGCTCTCTCTGAGTGTGTGTGCACTGAGCTGGGCTGCTGAGAGCACAGTGTGTATTTGCAAGCCATGTAAATAAATTCTATTTAGTTTACCCTACCTTGTGTGAAACTCCATTCTTGTGAGGAATTTAAACAAAGGCAATACAGTCAAGGTCCTTTACAATCCTGTTGACAGGTGGCTGTTTATTTAGAGGGCTTAAAATATTCACTATAGAAAGTTTGTGACATTCACATTTATCTTGTGTGAGATCAAAATAAATTAGCAAACAATGCAGGAGTGTTCAGAGAGAGGATGGCAATACCTTAAAGATGTTCTCTATTCAGTTGCTTTCCTATTGTGCCACCCCCTTGCCCCACATATTAAAACTTAAAAAAAAAAAAAACACTTTTGTAAATCAGGTGAATGCCAAAACAAGAAAAATAACTTGTTTTAGTTAAGGAGCAACTGTGGTAACATTGCAGGGGAATTTAATAGCATTTTACTCTGATTAACACAAAAAGGAGGAAAGAAAGCTTTGGATTTATCTTTGTTTGTAATTTTTGATGGGTAATAGAGATGAATTTCAGTTGCAAAACTTGGAGCTGGATTTTGAACTCCGAAAAGGTTGAGTGTTCGGGTGTGTGATTCTGGTATTTGCTCATCTCCAGTAGGTACTATGCCCCTGTAATATTGGGCCGTATTCTTTGCTAGTGTAAATTGAGTGAGATTCATTTGACATATGGGGAATTGTATTAATTTACACCAGAAGACAGTTTGGGCCACTATCAATGTATGAATAATCTAATATATCTATCCCCTCCTAAAAATTACATTCTCCAATTAGTCATTAAAAAGGAGAGCTTGAAAGGAACCCTCCTGCCCCCGCACTTGCTAGATATTTGTGATGGGTGAACCAGAAAAGCTTGTGCTTGTTTTAAGCAATCAAATGTAGACCCTCTCCAAATCTTGATGGAACCATGGCTGAAAATCTTGAGAAGAAGTTTTCTTATGAAATTTTTGGTGTTTTTTCCCATGTGATTGGGCTGGACAAAAAGCACAGAAGGGAGCAAAAATGAAGGGAAAAAAAAAGTTAAACTTTTTCAAACTTCACATTGATTTTGGGTGTCTCATTGGCCTGCCAAAAATTGAGAGAGACAATCAGTGACCAGTTCTCAACATTTTGGCAGCCAAACAAAGCAGCCTGGAGAGGAGTAATGCTGGTGTCAACCAAGCCTGCAGTAAAGGGCAGTATAAAGTGGGAATGGTCAGACTCTGCCCCTGCAGAGGAAAAGTTGGCCAACACTACTATTGCATGGAGCTAGGCTGTTGGGGTTAGGCTTTTGTTTGTCATACAAAACAGAAGAATTGCAGGCTGCTGCATGAGTGTTGTCTCACTACAACTGTCCAAATCATGATTTTATTCCCCCGGCATGTAATCACCAGTGGTGTTAAACTGAAATGCAAGTTCAGTTCACAAGGTGTTGACTGCAAACTAATCTTATGTTCACTTGGAGAGTTAGGTTTTGCAGACTAAAAATTCTAAGGAAAATCCCAACAGCCTCCTCTCCACTCCTTCTGCCTCCTGGATGTCTTGCTCTGAGTTTTTCAGATTATTGAACTGCCAGCTGACTCTTCCCTATGTCTTTTACCTTTGTTGGGGGCTGCTGGGGAGAGGAAAAGGTAATGCTTCACTTCCACATGTAGGGCAAGTTTAGGCATAATGGCAGGGTCTCAATGTGTGGATGAGAGGATGGTGTAGGGAGGAGGACTTTAGATTTATTAGGAACTGGGGAACCTTTTGAGAAAGGAGCAGCCTATACGGGAAGGACGAGCTCCACCTAAACCAAAATGGAACTGGATTGCTAGCACCTAAAATTAAAAAGGTCATAGAGCAGTTTTTAAACTAAGGGTGGGAGGAAAGGTGCAGAGGAGCACATGCTTCGGACAGAGACCTCCCTTAGGGGAGGATCTATTAATGGAGATTCTCTATGTCCTTATAAGGAGGAGAGGATGAAAGATGATAACATCCAGGTAGGATCTGATGAGAAACAGTAAAATGAAAAAGAGTCCCATTCAGTTACATCACATAATGGCAGGCAGCTAAAAAGTGACAATTTTTAAGTGCTTATATACAAATGCTAGCAGTCTAAATACTAAGATGGGTGAACTTGAGTGCTTCGTGTTAAATGAGGATATTGATATAATAAGCATCACAGAAAATTGGTGGAATGATGACCATCAGTGGGACACAGTAATGCCAGGGTACAAAATATATCGGAAGGACAGAATAGGTTGTGGTGGGGGAATGGCGCTATATGTGAAAGAAAGCGTAGAGTCAAATGAAATAAAAATCTTAAATGAACCAAACTATACCATAGAATCTCCATGGATAGTAATTCCATTCTTGAATAAGACGAATATAGCCATAGGGATATACTACCAACCACCTGACTAGGATGGTGATAGTGACTGTGAAATGCTCAGGGAGTTTAGAGAGGCTATAAAAATAAAAAACTCAATAATAATGGGGAATTTCAACTATATCACCTCAGGACAGGATGCAGAAATAAAGTTTCCTGACAACTTAAATGAATGTTTCTTAGAGAAGCTACTCCTGGAATCAACAAGAGGAGAGGCAATTCTTGATTTAGTCCTAAGTGGAGCACAGGATCTAGTCAAAGAAGTGAATACAGCTGAACCGCTTGGGACTAGTGACCATAACATAATAAAATGTAACATCCGGATGGGATGGGGGAACACCAAAGCAGTCCACCATGGTAGCATTTAATTTCAGAAATGGGAACTACACAAAAATGAGGAAGTTAGTTAAACAGAAATTAAAAGGTACAGTGCCAAAAGTGAAATCCCTTGCAAGCTGCTTGGAAATTTTTTAAATACACCATAATAGAGGCTCAATTTAAATGAATACCCCAAATTAAAAAAAACATAGTAAGAGGACCAAAAAAGGGCCACCTTGACTAAACAACAAATTAAAAGAAGCAGTGAGAGGCAAAAAGACTTCCTTTAAAAAGTGGAAAAAATTATATCCTATTAAGGAGAATAGAAAGGAGCATAAACTCTGGCAAGTAAAGTGTAAAAATATAATTAGGAAGGCCAAAAAAGAATTTGAAGAACAGCTAGCCAAAGACTCAAAAAGTAAAAGCAAGAAGATATATTAAGTACATCAGAAGCAGGAAGCCTGCTAAGCAACAGCTGACGATGTGAGGGAGATTCCTAAACCTGAGCCATTCTTTTTAGGTGACAAATCTGAGGAACTGTCCAAGATTGAGGTATCATTAGAGGAGGGTTGGGAACAAATTGATAAACTAAACAGTAATAAGTTGCTAGGACCTGATGGTATTCACCCACGAGTTCTGAAGAAACTCAAATGTGAAATTGCAGAACTACTAATTGTGGTATGTAACCTATCATTTTAATCAGTCTCTGTACCAGATGCCTGGGGATAGCTAATATGAGACCAATTTTTGTAAAGGTTCCAGATGTGATCCTGGGAATTACAGGCCAGTAAGCCTAACTTCAGTACTAACACATTGAAACTATAGAAAAGAACAGAATTATCAGACACATAGCTTAACGCGATTTGTTGGGGAAGAGTTAACATGGTTTTGTAAAGGGAAATCATGCCTCACCAATCTACTAGAATTCTTTGAGGGGGGTCACCAAGCATGTGGATAAGGGGGATCCAGTGGATATAGTGTTCTTAGATTTTCAGAAAGTCCTTTACAAGGTCCCTCACCAAAGGCTCTTAAGCAAGGTAAGCGGTCATGGGATAGGAGGGAAGTAACTGGAACTCTCATGGATCAGTAACTGGTTAAAAGACAGGAAACAAAGAGTAGGAATAAATAGTCAGTTTTCAGGATGGAGAGAGGTAAATAGTGGTGTCCCCCAGGGATCTGTATCGGGACTAGTAATGTTCAACATATTCATAAGCAGGGCCGGCTCTAGGATTTTTGCCGCCCAAAGCAAAAACAATTTTGGCCGCCCCCCCTCTTCTTTAATTACCCCACCCCCACCTCAACTCCGCCCCTTCCCCAAATCCCCAGCCCTGCCTCCTCCCCCCAGGCTCTCAAGCTTGGGAGGGAGGGAGGAGGAGAAGCTGCGCCTGCTCCATGGCCACTCGGAGTCTCCCCTCCCCCCAGGTTTGAGAGCCTGGGAGGGAGGGGGAGACCCCGAGCTGCCGCGGCGCACAAAACAGCTGATTCGCCCGCCGCTGCTCCCCCTCCCTCCCAGGTTTGAGAGCCTGGGAGGGAGGGCGAGTAGCGGCGCGCGAATCAGCTGTTTCACGCACCGCGGCAGCAGCAGTGGAGGTGAGCTAGGGCGGCCGGGGCACATTTGTAGGGGCGGCATTCTGGCGCTGGCCATGCCGCCCCTAAAAATGTGCCGCCCCAAGCACCAGCTTGTTTTGCTGGTGCCTAGAGCCGGCCCTGTTCATAAGTGATCTGGAAAAAGGGGTAAACAGTGAGGTGGCAAAATTTGCAGATGATACAAAACTAGTCAAGATAGTTAAGTTCCAGGCAAAATGCAAAGAGTTACAAAGGGATTTCACAAAACTGGGTGATTAGGCAACAAAATGGCAGATGAAATTCAATGATGATAAATGCAAAGTAATGCACATTGGAAAACATAATCCCAACTATACATATAAAATGATGTGGTCTAAATTAGCTGTTACCACTCAATGTGCAGCGACAGTCAAAAAAGCTAAGAATGTTGGGACTCATTAGGAAAAGGATAGATAATATTCAGAAAATATCATATTGTCTCTATATAAATCCATGGTACGCCCACATCTTGAATAAAGGTACAGAAAAGGGCAACAAAAATTAGGGGTCTGGAACAGCTTCCATATGAGGAGAGATTAATAAGACTGAGACTTTTCAGCTTGGAAAAGAGATGACTAAGGGGGGATATGCTAGAGGTCTATAAAATCATGACTGGTATGAAGACAGTAAAGAAGGAAGTATTATTTATTCCTCCTCAGAACACAAGAATTAGGGGCACCAAATGAAATGAATAGGCTGCAGGTTTAAAACAAACAAAAGGAAGTATTTCTTTACACAATGCACAGGCAACCTGTGGAACTCTTTGCCAGAGGATGTTGTGAAGGCCAAGACTATAACAGGGTTCAAAAAAGAACTAGATAAATTCATGGAGGATAGGTTCATCAACGGCTATTAGCCAGGATGGGCAGAGATGCAAAACCATGCTCTGAAGTGTCCTTATCCTCTGTTTGCCAGAAGCTGGGAATGGGCATCAGGGGATGGACCACTTGATAATTACCTGTTCTGTTCATTCCCTCTGAAGCATCTGGCATTGGCCACTTGGAAGACAGGATCCTGGGCTAGATGGACCAGTGGTCTGACACAGTATGGCCGTTCTTATGAGATGAAGCAGCCTAATCTTCACAGAGCAGCAGGATAGAGACACCTTTCCTCTCCTACTATAGCTCTGCACTATGCCTCAGGGGCCAGTAGTGCCTAAAATTCTAGTGGAGTAGCTAGGGAACATGCAGTATATTAGGAAGTGAAATTCCTTCATTCCTAATGTAGTTGTACTAAGCCTTATGGGACATTGCTTGAGCTGGATTTAATGCAGAACTAGTTGCATTGGGAGAAGAAGGGTTTCTCTCTTTCTCACAGCTTCAGCTCTAAATTCAGGCCACTCCCTGGCCTCTCTCCAAATGCCCCTGGAGTTTGGGGTGGTAGGCAGTGGCTTTGCCTGGGTCACTCCCATCTTTGAGGGCAGAAAGTGGAGAAATGACTACTCAGTGCCCTCTGAAGATCCTAAAAAGGAGCCAACGGGGTTGTATCTCAATATTCACCCTCTGGGGATACCAGTGGTATGTAAGGGAGCTCCACTGTTTGTAGGGAAAGAAGGAAGTTGGCTGGGAGTAGAGACTGTAAATCAGTGGCATTTCTGGCTGTGTGAACTTTCATTTCCCTTCTCCCTGTTCATTAAATGTTGCAGGCCAAATTCTTTCTTGCTGTAATGACCCAGTGAACCTCTACTCCAAGGTAAGTTTGAGCAAATTTGAGGCTCTCTGTGAATATTTCAAATTGCCTTTATTTAGAATAGAGTTGGGTGATTTTTTTTTGGCAAAAAGTAAATTCACTGAAAAATGTGTTTTGAGGGGCACTGAAACTTTTCACAAAATCTGGTGAAATTTGGGAAATAGTTTTGGCTGAAAAAAAAAATATGATTTTCTCCCCAAAGAAGTTGAAATGGTTCATTCTGAAATGAAATACTTTGACTTTTCATTTTGAAATTTAGCTATATGTAAAATGAAAAAAGCTGAGAAACACCCCAGGAACAAAGCAAAACTAAAACTTTCATTTTGTTTGATAGATTTTCATTTTGGGTGTGTTTTGATCTGAAGCCACTTTTTTCTTTTCTTTTGAGTGACAAAAACCAAACGAATCAAGTTTTGGTTAAAAATTTTTTTTTTTTTTTCCAGATTTTTTGTTTCAGCTTACTCAGCTCCGGTTTAAAGATCCTTGTTATTCAGAGCTGTGATTGTCATTTGCTACCTTTATTGTAGCTGGTTTGGTTTTATTTTCCTTATGTTTTTAATTCCCTGAATAATAAAGTACCTATAGATGGTGTCTTAATTTTAAAAAAGCCGTTACAACATCTCTCAAATCTATTAAATGCATTAATAAAGATGAAAAAAACTAAATGCAAGCAGGAAACTGAGATGACTCGTTTTTTGCCACTAGTGTGAATAATTTGGAATCTACAAAACTGTCATTTGGATTGCCCTTTCAGCCTGTGAGTGGAATGATCCAACCCCATGGGAAAGAAGAGATACAGAATGAATGTATATTTGCCTTGTAAGCTTTTCGTATACAGAAAATAATTGGACCTTCTTGGGCTAATTTTATTAGGTATCATTTCATTTCTCTTCATGAGAGAAGAAATAAAAGGAAAATTTCCATAACAATAGGGCAGATTTAGCTTACAGAGCATAAATCATTATGTCCTATTAGCCAGTTGTGGACCCTCATAATTACTAACATTTTGTCTTGTAATGCTAATTGGACAGACTGTCATCAAACCTGGACTTAAAGCCATACACTTTTTCTCAATTTGGGTGTGTGGCATGTTTCAATATACTTTGAAAGCTACGTCTACTTGGGCCAAAGGAAGAATAATGACAAATATAAAGATCTCTCTCTCCTTGGGGAATTATTGCCCTTATGCTAGGAAATGAAATATCTTTCATCGTATATCTTGAATGCTGCAATATAATTAGCTGATGTATAAATGTACTCAAGAATTAGAACTGTGTAAAACTTAGTGATTTGGATTTGTTGAGGATTTGGCAAATGCCATTTTTACTATTGTGGTTCCTGGCCCCTAAGTTTTTTGAGTTTCAAATTAAATAAAAGTCAAAGGGAAAATCAGCTAAAAACATTGAGTTTTTTAATGCTTTCCATTCTGCCTCTTCAACCATCTCACGCAATAGGCTTCCCTTTTTCAAATGTCTCCAACTCTGTTCTATCTATTCTATCATCTTCCAGCACTGTGACCACATCTGTTCTCTGTGACAGTGATTCTGTATCCTGCCTTTCCAACTACTTAGTCTTGTCTTGGACTTTCTCCAGAATCTCCTGGATGTCCTGTATCAGCTCAAAGAAAATGTGGTGGAAATTGAGCTGTTTATCTCTTCCCCGTTTCTCCTGTCATAAGCCATCCTTTCTCCCTTGCTTCCATGTTTCAGAAAACTCCAGGATCCTCCATCACCCAAGCTTGACATCATGTGCTATATTCAACTCCTCCCTTTTCCTTATGTTTAGGCTGTCACCAAATCCTGTTAGTTGTTTCTTTACAAAATCTCTACAATCTCTTTTTGTGTTCCCTAAATACCATAAAACCTTGCCCAGCTCATAGTCATCTCAGCTTAAATTTACAAAAGGGACTTTTGATTTTTGGGTACCTCCAGTTTTAGGTGTCCAACTTGAGATGCCTTTAAGGTTCCCAGTGTTCTGGATTGCTCAGCACCTGCTCTCTGGAAGTCAGGCCCCTTTAAGGTGTCCCCAGCTGGCAGGGGCGGCTCTATGTTTTTTGCTGTCCCAAGCATGGCAGTCAGGCAGCCTTCGGTGGCATTTCTGCGGGAGGTCCGCCCCGGTCACGCGGATTCGGTGGCAGTTCTGTGGGTGATCTGCTGGTCCCGCACCGGCAGACCCGCCGCCGAATTGCCGCCGAAACCGCAGGACTGGCGGACCTCCCGCAGAAACGCTGCTGAAGGCGGCCTGACTGCCGCCCTCACAGTGACCGGCAGGCTGCCCCCCACGGCTTGCCACCCCAGGCACGCTCCTGCCAGCTGGTCACCCAAATCACTAGTTGCTTTTGAAAATCTAGGCTGATATTGCCTCAAAGACTGTAACCTTCTCCTCTCTGTATCTCATTTTGCTCCCCTCATGTCCATGCTAAGTACAGCTGCTAAAATCATTTTCGTCTGTTGTCCTTTTGAATTCCTCCACTGGCATCCTCTAACCCAGGGGTGGCCAACCTGAGCCTGAGAAGAAGCCAGAATTTACCAATGTACATTGCCAAAGAGCCACAGTAATAAGTCAGCAACCCCTCATCAGCTCCCCCCTTCTCCCAGCGCCTCCCACCCACTGGCAGCCCCGCCGATCAGCGCCTCCCTATCCCTCCCCGCACCTCCTGATCAGCTGTTTCATGGTGTGCAGGAGGCTCGGAGCAGGAGAGGGAGGAGTGAGGGCATAGCAGGCTTAGTGGAAGGGGTGGAGTGGGGGCAGAGCCAGGGATTGAGCAGTGAGCACCCCCCAGCACATTGGAAAGTTGGCGCCTGTAGCTCCAGCCCCAGAGTCAGTGCTTATACAAGGAGCCGCGTATTAACTTCTGAAGAGCCGCATGTGGCTCCGGAGCCACAGGTTGGCCACTCCTGCTCTAACCTTCCACATCAAGCTCTCAGCATTCGTGCCCAGCATTAAAAGTCTACATAACTCCTTCTCTGCCTATATCTCAGCTCACATTTCCTCCTGCTCCCCTTCCCATTGGCTGGGAGAGTCATTGGCAACCTTCCTAAAATCTCCTTTGGTATATTTCTCCCACTTGATTCTTTATCCCTTCCTCCATGCTACCAGTTATGCTCAGAACACCTTTGCTCTTCTTATATTGCAAATAAATGCCCTCTTTCCAACCCCTCTTTATAACATTTCATCCAGAAAGCCTATCAATTTTAAGCCACCACAGATAGAAGCTTCAAATAAACCAAAAACACCCACCTGCCCTAGTTAGAAGTAAGACCATTATTTTCCAATTCTGTTTATTTATAGACTATATTACCTACCTTTTGATTTTTAAATTTTGTGGGATAGGGAGAGATCTTGCATTTCTTCTATGAATTATACAACACCAATACTAGTGGTTCTCAAGAAATACCTAATATTAAAAAATAAAATACCACTTTGATATGCAGTATCTATCTATATAAGCCACTATGTACATCTATTGCTAAATACAAATTACATATATTGTAGACTGCACATATATATATAGTGTCAAAGTTCCTCCTCTATCTTGGTGGGTCCTGCGCTTATTGGCAGATTTTCTTGCCTCAGAGATTCACCATGTGGGTTGGGGAACAGCCCAGAGACCTTCCCCTCTGGGAGAACCCACAGTCCAGGTCAATTGGGAGATTTGGGGGAACCCAGGCCTGCCCTCTACTCCAGGTTCCAGCCCAGGGCCCTGTGGACTGCAGCTGTCTATAGTGCCTCCTGTAAATGCTGCATGACCGCTACAACTCCCTGGGCTACTTTCCCATGGCCTCCTCCAAACACCTTCCTTATTCTCACCACAGGACCTTCCTCCTGGTGTCTGATAACGCTTGTGCTCCTCAGTCCTCCAGCAGCTCACCCTCTCACTCTCAGCTCCTTGCACCTCTTGCTCCCAGCTCCTCACACTCACACCACAAACTGAAATGAGCTCCTTTTAAAACCCAGGTGCCCTGATTAGCCTGTCTTAATTGATACTAGCAGCTTCTTCTTAATTGGCTCCAGGTGTCCTAATTAGCCTGCCTGCCTTAACTGGTTCTAGCAGGTTCCTGATTACTCTAGTGCAGCCCCTGCTCTGGTCACTCAGGGAACAGAAAACTACTCATCCAGTGACCAGTATATTTTCCCTCTACCAGACTCCTGTACCCCACTGGTCTGGGTCTGTCACTATATATATATATCTATATATATATATATCTATATATATATATATATATATATATCTATATCT